>NC_043704.1:111131022-111165073 GCF_006229205.1 Suricata suricatta
GAGAGAGAGAGAGAGAGAGAGAGAGAGAGAGAGAGAGAGAGAGAGAGAGAATCCCAAGCAGGCTCCACACTGTCTCGGGGCTCAAATTCACGAAATGTGAGATCATGACCTGAGCCCAAATCAAGAGTCAGAGGCCTGACCCCCTGAGACTGAGCACCCATCAGTGCTCAGGGTTTGGTATTTTTATTTATAGACACCCCATGCACAACACATATTAAAATTCTAGACTACCAAAGAGAAAGCAGGTATGCAGACACTTTAAGCACAGTGAGCTGCTCTTACTATTTTGTTTTCTTTTTTCAAAATTTATTTGTTTATTTTGAGAGAGAACACAAGTTGAGGAAAGGCAAGGAGAGAGGAAGAGAGAGAGAATCCCAAGCACACTGCACACTGCCAGCCAGGGGCCAACAAAGAGCTCAGACTTATAAGCCGAGAGATGAGATCATGACCTAAGCTGAAGTCGGGCAACTCAACCAAGCCACCCAGGAGCACTACAGCTTTTTCTATCAGTGTAGAGAACAGTTTACCATTTAATTGTCAGACACCAGCCAATGGTCAACCTTCCAAGCAGCCTTTCTAAGCATACCAGCTTCAGACCTGCTATGTTAATTCTTTTCCCTTTTTTTTAAAAAAGTTTATTATCATTTTTTTTGTAATCTATACACCAAATGTGGGGCTCAGACTCACAACCTCAAGATCAAGAGTGGGGCACTTGGGTGGCTCAGTCAGTTGAGCATCGGACTTCGGCTCAGGTCATGATCTCATGGCTTGTGAGTTCGAGCCCTGCGTCAGGCTCTGTGCTGACAGCTCGAAGCCTGGAGCCTGTTTCAGATTCTGTGTCTCCTTCTCTCTCTCTGCCCCTCCCCTCCTCGTACTCTGTCTCTTTCTCTCTCAAAAATAATCATTAAAAATTTTTTTAAATTAAAATAAAAGATCATGCATGCTCTTCAGACTGAGCCAGTTAGGCTCCCCTATATTAATTATTTTCTGCATGCCAACATTATTAAAATATTTATTGGTTACAATAATAACTTTGCAATACTGCCTCAGGGCACTTATCACTAACTAAAATTGTAATATGCTATATATTTCTGTATGTTCTTAGCTGCCTAGTTGTTTATTTCTCTGCCTCTCCTGCTAGAATGCCTCCTCAAGAAGGGTAAGGACGCTGTCATATTCAGTATCTTTATCAGCTTGAACAGGGCCTCGCCCATCACAGGCACCAACAAATACTGGTTGAAGAGACAAAAGATCAACAATTAGGCCTGGAAAGACCCAAGTGCAAGCTTCCTTGGAACATTCCGGGAGTGCATCCTCTCCAGAGTGGCCATGACTGCCAGATGGGGCAAGGCCTGAGGAGTGCTTCTCATTCTTTTTAAATGTTTTTTAAATTTATTTTTGAGACAGAGACAGAGACAGAGACAGAGCGTGAGTGGGGGAGGAGTAGAGAGAGAGGGAGACCCAGAATCCAAAGCAGGCTCCAGGCTATCAACACAGAGCCTGACCCTGGCCTCGAAACCATGAACCATGAGATCATGACCTGAGCCTAAGTCCGACGCTTAACTGACTGAGCCCCCCAGGGGCCCCGGAGGAGTGCTTTTCAAAAGCAGTACTGTCACGGTGAATCCTGGTCTGGTGCACCTGTAAGGCCAATCTCTGAAGATCTCACCTGTAGCTATGTGAAGAAAAAGACATAAAAATGTTCTATATCTGCTCATTCTTTTCCCTTTCTCTTAATAAAGATAAACATGGTACTGTTGAGTTTTCCCTGTGTTCCTCCCCACTCTCGGAAACATTTCTAATGTCCAGATTAAGTGTTTCCTAAGGGTAGAAAAAACTATATTCCTTTTGAAGAACAGCCATCTGTGCAGCCTTGGAGAAACCCTAAAGGACTCATGAATGAAAAGGGATCTCAGGATTGAAAACCAGTTCTCACTTAATGCCTTCTCTGGCTGTTGCTCTGGCAGTCGAATGGGGTCAGGTTTTCATCTTATGTAATATGATGGGACAATTCAACTTCCAACGAGTGTAGCAAATTTCCCTAGAGCTACACTGGCCTGAGCTAAGTGGTTACATAAACACATGTGGAAACTTAGGAACTTTAAAGAGAGGCTAAACACTCTGAGGGACAGGTCACCCCCAGGGGAAATTAACAGCTGGGTCAACAAGCAGAGTTCTTTTCCAAGTGACACGTGGATCTCATACGGTTTTATAACCACACTACTGAGGAGCAAATGACTTTAGGTACACCTTTGTGTGTGTGTGTGTGTGTGTGTGTGTGGCTCACTCTGCGAAAAAAATAAGCAATACCTTTTATCTTAGGATACCAGGAGAAAGAGAAAAGCAATACAGCCATAAACAACCACAGACCACGTGTTTAGGGTCAGAACAAGGTATCTTTTGGGAATCCAGCAGGAAACAGACACGCAGAAGGACAGAGTGAAAGGATTTAAAGAAGGGACTAGTTACAGAGGTGTGAAAGGGCTAAGGAAAGCAGCAAGGGATAGTGAGGCACTCAGGGACTAACAGCAGCAGGAAGTTTATACTAGTTTAGGCCTGTTGAGAGCAAAGGGTAAATGTGACATTACTGGGCCCAGCAAGCCCTATAGTCCTGAGAGAGGAGCCACCCCGGCAGAGCTGTATGCAGACCAGGTCAGAAGATAAGAAAATTGGGGGAAGGGAGGGTGATAAGCATCAGGCTGTCTTTGTTCCTACTCACCAATCCCTTGCTGATGACTCCTGCTGGCCAAAGCCAATGGGAAGCCAGGTGCAAGGAAGTCTGTAAGGGCAAAACAGAGAGGTCAGATTCCTGGGTGTGGAGCAAGTCAGAGAAGGGCAGAGAAGAGGTGAGTGAGCCGGCGAGGGCATGAGGACAAGAGTCAGCACAAGTGTCGCTGCCACCCTCGCTACCAGTCGACTGCCAATGATGGTTCTCGTGTGTTGGATGTCTCACATCCTTCCCATGAAGAACCTCACGTAATACTTGCTCTTTACCATGAAAATAACCAGGTTGAAGCTTCAGGGCCTCTTACCTGCAGAGACATCTTTCAAGGTCCTTAGAGGGACGCTAAAAATAAGTTTCCCTAGTCATACATTTGGAAAATGTGTAAATGTAAGATATATTTACCTTAATTAAGTATCTCTTTCCATTTAAATTTCCTTGCCACCGTGTTTCCCTTCTTATCAGGTGGCACTGAGTATCTGTTGGAATTTTTTGTGTTTTTTTTTGTTTTTTTGTTTTAATTTTTTTTTAATAGTTTATATTTGAGACAGAGAAAGACAGAGCACAAGGGATGGAGCAGCAGAGAGAAAGATGGAAACAGAATCTGAAACAAGCTCCAGGCTCTGAGCTGTCAGCACAGAACCCGATGTGGCGCTCAAACCCACCAACCATGAGATCATGACTGAGTCAAAGTCTGATGCTTAACCAACTGAGCCACCCAGGCAACCCCCCGCCTTTTTTGTGGGAACTTTGTAGATCTGGTTAACAAGAAGCAGAGTTGAGGTCATGCTTAATTTGAGTTCAGTGGGATATTTCTGGGTAGCCTAGAATCATCCCAGTGTAGGTAGGTATGGCTCCTTCCATTCACTGTGCGGATCCATCATGAGACGAAGTGTCAGGACCAGGGGTCATATCACGGTATGACTCTGAGCTGAAGCACATCCCACTGGATATGTGGCTGCGGAGGAGAAACAAGATTGGAAAGCAACAGAGCCAGAGGCTAGTCTCTGGAAAACTCTTTCAGTCATCAGCTGTGCAAAATTGTGAAGGGAGGATTGAATTCTCAGCGATGCCTAGACACAATAGAAGTCCTCTTGCGGCAAGAATATACTGTGTAATTCATTGCCTTCAATTGTAACAGCATTATACTTTCCCCCTCTTTTTTGATGGGAATTGTATGAAACAGAATAGTAAAATTTTGTGCCTGTGGGGCATAAAACAATTATCGGCACTTCTTATACACAAGTTATTACAAATCCTCCATATTTAAATGTATTTTGTGAGCCACATAGGTAAAACCTAAAGAAAAATATACATGTAAATATATGCTAAAATAATGTAATAAAGCTAATATTTATAGAGCAAGGAGTATGCATCTGGCACTGTCTGAGCATTTATTCATAATTCATTTAGTCTTCATAACAACTTTCTGAGGTAGGTATCACTGTTCTCTTTTCTGACTTGTATTTCCAAAAGGCTGAACCCATTGTTGAGGCCAAAATTTGAGCTGAAAGAGGAGTACTTTCCTGGGAAACATTAAATAAAGACTTTTCTTAGAATAAAGCCTCAAAGGCTGAAGTAGACCTCAGTGGCTGTGTCCCAGGTTCTAGCCATGATGTGCCAAGGGTCAGCAAAGGCAAAGAAATAGCTGCCTGCACTTGGCCTGGGTCGTGAGCACGTCAGCAAAGATTAGTAGAACACCTATCAGGATGGGGCCTTAATGTATGTAAGTGGATGCAGAGAAATTAAAGAAAAATATTTTGGACTTCTGAGTTTTCAGGACTAAGATTTGTATCCCCCATCTAAGTCTTGTAAGGACGCAGGTCTGATCTGGCCTTCCCCACCAGGCCTTCCCGCAGCCGGTCGCGGTGTACCGCCCAGGTGGAAATGCGCCAGCCCCGGTGGTTGTCTGTCCCTGGCGGGTGGCGGTCCCCCATCGGCCACAGGTCCAATCCAACCTTCCCCTGTACTTAAAGGGTAAGGCGCCGGCTTCTCCTGAAAGGGCGCACCTTAAGGAGGGACAACTCCTGCGGGGCCCAATTGGGAGAGGCCGGCTGATACCTTTGACCTTTCTAGAGGTGGGCCTGGCCACACCCCACATGGGGCATCCTGAGCCCACTCTGATTGGTCAGTGCTCTGGGAGCTGTGATTGGTTCCCACAACTGCCAGTGTTGATGGGGGGTAGGGATTGGATCACTGTACACCTGTCATCATTTCCTGTAACTCCTCCTCCCAAAGGCATAAAAGGCCCTGCCCTGCCTTTGTTTGGGGCTCTCTCCACGTGGCCAGCGGGTCTGTGGGGACTGTGAGCCGGAGCTTAAGCTTGTAATAAAGGCCCTTTGCTTTTGCAGGCGTGGCTCAGTCTCCCTAGCAGTCTCTGGTGTTTGTTTTAGGGAGATTTGGGGTGATTTTACAAACTTGGGCACCACAGTCTGACTCTGAAAATTCAATCAAAGGAATTACACACTTTAGCTTCACTGCCTGCAAAATCTGGGTTAACCAACCAAAGGGATATTGGCTTTGGAGCCAAAATAACCAACTTCAAATCCCATTTGTGCTACTTATTAACTAAATGCCCTTGAAAGTTTTCTAAAAATCTTCCTGGGTCTCAGTTTCCTTGACTGTAAAATGGATATTGTTGTGGAAATCAATGTAAGATGGTGTATCTGAAACTCCTAGCCTATTACCACATAATAAGCACTTAAATACTAATTCCCTATATATATATATTTCCCTTTATATATATATATATTTTTTTTAATGCTTATTTATTTGGGAGGAGAGGGGCAGAGAGAGAGAGGAAGATGCAGAATTGGAAGCAGGCTCCAGGCTCCAAGCTGTCAGCAATGCGGGGCTCAAACCCACAAACTGTGCGATCCTGACCTGAGCTGAAGTCAGACACTTAACTGAGTGAGCCACCCTCGTATCCCTCAGTTCCCTTTTTAAATGAAAATGAAAATCAAACAGTTTCTGGAAGAAAGTGCTGCAGAAGCACAAATTACATAGTCCTGTTTCAACACCACCTAGCTAAAATGCTCTACGAACAAACGAAGCCCTAATTTACAAAATTTTGAACTCGCCCGACATTTTGCCCCCTGCTTTCTAAAACTGGAAACCAATCGGGTAAGGTGCACCCATCCATTCACCCACACCCTGCTGAGTACAAAACTGATGTAAAAGCTTTCTCAGGTTGTCTATACAGGCCTCGGTGGCTTGGAGGCAGATAGATCTGCTTCAATTAGAACCTAATCCTGCTCACTTCATACTTGTAACGCTCTCACTAAAACCAGTGAGAAAGAAAAACAATAGTCCATTTAATTAAATTATGCTAAAGCCTGAATTCAATCCACCGGTGTATTAAGAAATAAGATTTTGAATACTGATTACTGTACTCGGCACAAAACCTCCACTCCCTGCTTCCTACTCTCTTCCCAGTAAAGAATGTCTTCTTCCCTACCCTCACCTCAGCAGTTTTTATTTTACTTAAGAACAAATTAAATAGGCCCAGTTCTAGACAGAAAGGAATTATATTGTTTCCCCCTCTCCCTTCCCTAAGCTTTCTATTCCTGGCTCCTAGGACTTTCTCTCTGTCCTACCCTAACCATCCCATTTTAGCTGGCCACTTGCCTACCACTGTGACTTCCATTCTGTGGGCAGCCCTCTGGGGCACTAGTGTCGTTTTCCTCTCTGCCTGCTCTCTCACTTTTGCTTCCTGCACTGAAGGGAAAGCCTGGCTTGGCCTGGGCTCTCTGAGCTACACTAGGCGTCTTCTCTTTTTGCCCACCCGGAAGTTACACAAATGGTTGTATATGGAAACTTGAGTTAACTGACGCCCTGCTTCTAATCCATGGGGATGATTTGGTCACCCATATAGAATCTGCATCCCAGCCCAGCCCTGAATAAAGGTGCTCAATCAACTCCTGACTCCCTATTGCTCTGTGTGAAAGAGTAAGTAAGGCCTGCCCCTATCAGTAATTGGCTAAGGAGGAAGAATTGGGGAGACAGATTAAAGATGAGAGATTAGGCAGCTACTTGCAAACCTGATTATACCATAAAATAATCCAGGGAGGCTTTAAAGAATATTGAAGTCCTAGCCCCACTTTACGTGATTTAATTACTCTGATATGGGACTTAGGCTATATATGTAACTCCATCTTAATATAAGATGTGAATATACTTAACACTACTGAACTTGTACATTTAAAAATGGTTAGGGTAAGGCTTGTTTTGTGTTTTATTACAATTATACACACACAATTATGTGTATATATATATATATATTTAATTACACTGATATGGGACTTAGGATACACACACACACACACACACACACACACACACACACATACACATATGTGGTGAAAAACACAAAACAAATTTACCACAGTCATTTTTAAATGTGCAAGTTCAGCAGTGTTAAGTATATTCACACTGCTATGAAACAGATCTCTAGAACTTTTTCATCCTGCAAAACTGAAACTCTATACCCATTAAACAACTCCCCTCTTCCCCCTCCTCCTAAACCCTGGTAACCATGATACTACTTTCTGTCTCTACAAATTTGGTTACTTTAGATACATCATGCAAGTGGAATCATGCAGCATTTGTTTTTTGTGATGGCCTTATTTCACTTAGCATGATGTCCTCAAGGTTCATCCATCCTGTAGCCTGTGACAGGAGTTCCTTCCTTTTTTGACACTGAATAATATTTCATTGTATGTACATACCACATTTTGCTCCTTTGTTCATCTACTGATGGACACATGGTTTGCTTTCACCTCTTAGCTATCAGGAATAATGCTGCTATGAACTTGGCTGTGCAAATACCTCTTCAGGACTCTGTTTTGGATCCTGTTGGATATATATGCAGATGTGGGGTTATTTGTAATTTTTTTGAGAAAATGTCATACCATTTTCCATGTGGCCATACCATTCCCATCAACAGTACCCAAGAGTTCCAATTTCTTCATATTTTTCCGAACACTTGTTATTTTCTAGATACTTTTGTCTTTTGTTTAATAGAAATTTAATGGATGTAAGGAATTATGGTAATATCCTAGTGATATTGGTTCCTTGATTTTGTTGTTGTTGCATTGTAGGAGATATTTAAATATTCTAGATATTAAATTCTTACCAGATATATGATTTGCAAATATTTTCTTCCATTCCATAGGTTACTTTTTCACTCTTTTGATTGTGTCCTTTGATGTACAAAGTTTTAAGTTTGATGCATTCCCATTTGTCTATTTTTTGCTTTTGTTATCTTTTGCTTTTGATGTCATATCTAAGAAATCATTGCCAAGTCCAATTTTCTTCTGGAGTGGTATAGTTTTGGTTTCTTACATTTAGGTCTTTAATCTGTTTTGAGTTAATTTTATATATGGTGTATAATAAGGATCCAACCTCAGTTTTTTAATCACGAGATCCAGTTTTCCTAAAACCATTTTTTTATGAGGAAGAGAATTTCCTTTCTCCATTGTGTGGTCTGGGTAGTTTTGTTGAAGATCAGCTGACCATGAAAGCAAGTGTTTATTTCTGGGCTCTTTGTCCTGTTCCACCCATCTATGCATCTCCCTTATGTCGGTTTCACACTATTTGGATTACTATAGCTTTGTAATATGTTTTGAGATCAGGAAGTATGAGTCCTCCAACTATATTGCTCTTTTTCAAAACTGGTTTGGCTATTCAAGGTCCCGTTAGATTCCATAGACATTTTAGGATGGATTTTTCTATTTCTGAAAAAAATGCCTTTGGGATTTTCATAGGGGTTACTTAAATCTATAAATCACTTTGAACAGTATTGACATGTTAGTAATATTAAGTCTTCTACTCCATGAAGACAGAATGCCTTTCCATTTATTTGTGGCCCATAAGAGTTTGATTTTCCCTGGCCAGAGCAATTTCTTCAAAGATGAGCACATTGCTCCTGTAGAGCCAATAAGACACAAAGAGTATTTTTTTTTAAATTTCTGAAGCCAAAGTGAGCTCTAGTCCTGTGTCTCTTGAACCTGAGGAGATGTAGAGACTAAAGCTATTGTTACCATCCATCCATAAAGTCTGAGTTGGAGGTCAACACAGTAAAAGGCTGAAACAAGGGATGGAGTGAAACTGAGCATGGATGATCCCCTCTGAACCCTGAAGCCATTGCTGCTCCTAATCTTTCTAGTCATATGGGACCAAATAATTCCCCTTATACCTAAACCAGTGTTTTGTTGGCATTTCTGTTACTGGCAGCTAAGATCCTCCCTTATCTGGAAAACAAGACAGTTTGTTGAAGAGTAGGTGGCTAGGCACCAGGATCTCAGGCCAGCAGTCGTGGGCATGAGCTCTCAACAACCATAATATTGTTGTCTCTGAGGAGAACCCTACCTGAGGCCAGTCTGCACTTTAAAAACTTGGCCCACCTTGCCATCCTTGTAAGGATGGCTGCAGTCTCTGAGTCTGCACATCTCCCAGCTCCTTGCAGGCTGCCCTTCTTCCCTTCCTCCTCTACCTGTCCCATCGGCCCCAGGCACCAATGTTCCACCCATCAACACTGCTCTCATTCACTCTAAGGTTTACATGACTCATATGTTCCTACTTGTGAGAACATTTAACATTTCAAAGGGACAAAGCATTCCAATAATGATAAAATTTCCAGTGATGGAATTTTTTAGACACGAGTAGTTGCTTAACATTTTAAATTGCCTTGGTTCACTGTAATGGTTTTGAAACCCAACTCATTGCAGACAATTGACTTTGCCCATGCTTGTAAAGCTCTATATTGATCATGTAACACAATGATACAGTACTTTATTAATCATTATAGAATACAGCAATTCACAGTAGGCCTTATAGTTTACTTCTCCACCATGGAAAAGTACAAGGTGCCCTCAATAATATCAAGGAACCGTCATCACCATTATCAGTATTTATTGAACATTACATGTTCCATATGCTAGGCATTGTTCTAAAAACTTCGCATACATTACCTGATCTAAGCCTCACCAATACTTGTTGAGCTAACAGAATCATGAATCTCTTATTGCAGCCAAGGAAGTTAAGGTGCAGAGAAGTTAAGGAACTTTTTCAAAGCGGCAGTCACTAAGGTGAAAACAACTATGGAGCAAAAAACCGTGAGAGGTGGCACTGGCCTCCAGGGTTCCTCCTGGGCCCTCATAATCACAACATGGTATCTAATGAAATTAGGAGCTGAAAAATTATTATTTTAGAATCACAGAACTTGGGGTGTCAACATGCCATTAAAATGAGGGATCAATAAGATCTAGCCAGAATATCAGAAATGAAATTTATCCACTTATCAGGGACTTCCTAGTTTCTGCTCTCTGCATTCGTTCATTCACTCACTCATCTATTCAGAATAAACATTCCATAGAAAATGTTCATCCCATAGAAAATATTCATCCCATAGAAAATGTTGGAGATGCCAAAATTAAAAATAGAAACATATAAGCAAAATAAATAAGTTATCTGCTTTCAAAGAAGCAACAGTTTTGGGAACAGGTGTTAAATTATTACCATGAAGTGTGACAATGCACTAATCAATCACTTAGAGAAGGAGGAGCCAAATCCATCTGAAGGTGTCAGGAAAACTTCATGGGGAAAAAAGAGAAGTAGCTTTCAATAGAAGCCAAATCGAGGAGCAGTCATCAGGGAGACCAACAAGACAGCAGGTGAAGAGTCTGGGGAACTGTAGGAATCTGGTTGCAGGAGGTGAGGCTAGGAAGTGTCTCATGTTTCTCATGCCAGGCTGAGGAATAATTCTTTTTTGGGGTCACAGGTGTTCATGGTCAGATTTGTAATTAGAAGCAAATCAAAAGTTCAAAGGTGGAGAAGAGTTTACAGCAGGGTAGCCTTGCTGGGCAGAGGATTTTAAGCATTTAAGTGACCTGGTCAGATTTGCTCTTGGAGTAGGACAAGGTGGGGGCGCCTCTGAGGAGTTGAGGGGACAATGGGTGGGGTTGCAGGGAGTCAGGGTCAGCACCTGTTGCATCAGAGATCTCGTGAGCACCTACCTTAGGCAGGACTGCGGAGATGGGGAGCAGGGGTGTATTTGAAAGAAAGTTGGGAAGTAAACCCACAAAGCTTGATCACACTGAGCAGGTCTAGGCAGTGAAAGAGAAAGAAAAGGCATGTCTTCCTCTCTGGTTTCTGAACTGGCAGACAGAGTGGATGGTGAAGCCTCCCACTTCTGTTCTACAATAGATACAGGTTGCATACAATTCAGTAATGCAAAAATGGAGGAAGTAACAAGTAAAAGTCCTCATGGTGCCTGGGTGGCTCAGGAGGTTTAGTGTCGACTTGAGGTCAGGCCATGATCTCATGGTTTGTGAGTTCAAACCCCGCATTGGGCTCTGCATGGGTGGTGTGGAGCCTTCTTGGGATTCTTTCTCTCCCTGTCTCTCTCAAAATAAGTCCTTTATTCTTTTCCTCCTTCACCTCAATGTCATTCCCCAAGCAAAAGCCACTGTTAATATTTTGGTGTGTTCCTTTAGACAGTCTTCTCTGTCCACTCCCAACTCAGTTAATTTTTTAAACACAAAGAGCACTTCTGCTACAAAGATACCTTGCCAAATCATTGAAGTTTCTAGGCAGAATGTTTGCAATCAATGGTGCATATCACAATACTGGGCACAGTTTCAGCAAAGGGGACAGTTTCAGTGATGACACTTCTTCCAAAAACCACATCTCTTGGGAGTTCATTCTGGGCTCCATCACAGACTCATCCAGCACAATTATCCATAGAACCCAAAAACTGCTGCACAACATCCAAGTGTTAACATACCAGCAATGAAATTGAGAAAACTTTCTTATTAATGATTCCTCTATAACACAGGTATGTCCATCTCCAAAGTTAAATAGAAATATAATTCTCTTATGTATTCAATGCTCTGGAAATGCCAACAGCAGTGTTTGTATAGACATCACCTTTCAACTGAAGAATTAGCTACAGAAATTTTTCTTTCTCCTGTCACCTAGATAAAATTACTTCTACAAATTAAAAATAAGGCAAATGTCACAGGATGTGAAGAGATTATTTTAATGGCATATGCAGCTACAGTTGAACACAATCATTCATATACATACCCCCCCACACACACATATAAATATATTGATTCCTATCTATCTATTCAAATTTGCAGAGGGAAAACAAAGTCTACCTTTTTATGAAGGTAAAATAAATCTTATTGCACACAGTAAGGTGTATTGGGTAGTAGAGATTCAAGGTCTGCTTAACCAGGGTTTTGCTTTGGAGTGACAGAACAATGAAGGATTTCAAAAATATTTGGGCAAAGAAGTCCTGTCTTGATCAGATATTTGGAGCTACTCCATGGCTGAGAGTAAATTGCCCAGGTTGGTTACAGCATAAAGTAGAACTTAAGCTCTAGGTTCTACCCATGGCATACAGGGGGTCCACGCTTAGAAACATTATCCTTTTTGATCTTGGACTGGTGATTGCCAGGATAGGGTGTTCAATGTGTAAGCAGAGGAGAATCACTTCTAGACCTGGGATTAAGGCAAGAATCTGTACACACTGGGAAAGGACAATCGGTGGCTGTGACTACGTGCATGGACAAGCACATGCATCGTCAATGAGCTCCCCTATCAAACAGAGTTATTAAAAGTTGAATTTGTTGCTGTCAAAAAATCAGACAGATTAAGTCATACATATGTTCCCACTACAATGCTCCAGAGACATTTTATTAGGTGAAAAAAAAGCCAGATGTAAAAGAATTTGCGTGCATATCATTTGTTTATAAGGCAGGTGGTGGAAGGAAGATGTATTTACATCTACGCTAAGATGATCTGAGATTATAACAAAAAATTTACAAGAAATTACCTTGTAGAAGAGAGGCTGGGAGACTAAAGGTCAGGGATAGAGGAACACTAGGATAGATGGTAGGTGGGTAAATAGATATATATCGATAGTAGGATTCTTACATTTTCCCCTTGACATCCATTTTCCACTCTTCTCCTCCATGCCCTATGCCCTGAGAGGCTAACCTTTGGTTTCCAGTTGGATTTGGCCAACTGGGATTTCTAGTTGATTGACCAGGAGTCAATCAGAGGGGAGGAAAGTCAGGCCAAGGTAGTTTGTGTCCTGTCTTTTTTTCCATGGGACCATGGCAGATTCCAGAAGTCAACTGAAACACAAGGACACTGTTGCTGTCAGGTGGCCTCTCCACATGGTCTTCTCTGCCTGTAGATTCTGAAAACTATGGCCTCCTCAGTCCCTTTCAGTTCTCATAGAGAACTGCATCATCCCATGTAACTGCCCTAAACCCTGCCCCTGCTTTTGTAAATTGTCCCTTTATTAAACTCCCCTGCTCATATTACTACATCGGAGTGAGCCAAAGATTCTCTCTGGGATCCTAAGAAACAGAGAGATGATGATGATGATGATGATGATGATGGTGATGATAATTAGATGAGAGAGAGAGAGAGAGAGAGAGGAGATAGGAAGAACGTTGAGGGCAAGAGAGGGGGAAGAGAGGGAGAAAGAATCATAATTAGAAGAAAATAAATGTGAAAGGGGGTGGTCCAAATATGGGCCCCTCATTCCAGAGTTAAACCCCAGGATTGTTTGCTTTTGCTAGGACTTTGAGAAAGGAAGTGGACTCCCCCCAGAATCACAAAAAACTGAAGAATAAAATCAGCACACCAGTTTTCTTATTTAAAGCGAAAAGACTAGAGCCTCCAAAGGGACCAGCCTCCAAAGGTGCTAAGCAGCACCTTCCACTCCATAGAAGAATCCACACATAAACGAGATTACAAACAGGAGCAGACAACGTTGTCAGAGCAATGGGGTTCAGTGAGTTGCTCACCTTCAAAGGATCTAGCTGCCCATCAAGCTGGGTGTACTTATGTCAGGTTTAAGCCTACATCAGGTTTAAAGACCAAAAGCTCCTTCTCCCAGGAGCTAAAGGTACATTGCTAACTCTTTTCTGACAGTTTCTTAAGTTTTCTTTGCTGATTCATCTGACTGACACATATTCTCTTTAGACATCTTAATGCCACTTATTCTGCAAAGGCTTTAGACAGACGATTACAGCCAGACTTTGCTTGCTCTTCCCACTTTTAATCTGAAGAAACATTTTGCCCTTAGGATTTAATTTGCATACATACATTTACTAATTCTGACAGTTAATGGTATTGATTGGTATTGAGGGTCCACCTTGTGCCAGGAGATAAGTGTTCTCTGCCCAATGGATAACAATAAAAGTTCCCTGTGGTCACAGAACTCACATTATAGTGGGAAAAAACAAACAATAGTCAATTTGACCGGAAAATAAATAATATAACACAATGTTAGGTGGCAATATGAAGAAAAAGAAACAGAACAATGGGTTAGAGAGTAGTTGTTCAAGGTGAGCTTTTTAGGTAGGCTGATCCAGGAAGGAGCCTCTGAGAAAGTCATATTTGAATTGAGTTCTGCATGGAGAGAAGGGTCCAATGATTGGAAGGTCTGGAGGATAATCGTTTCTGGCAAAGGGAAGGGCAAGGGTAAAGTTCCTGAGGTTGACCCGAGCATAGAGTGTCTGAGGAACAGAAAGCAGGCTTGTGTACTGATTTTAGAGAGTGATAGGAGGAGATGTCTTGAATAGATGGGATGGACCACAGAGGTGTTTGTAGGTCACAGTAGAGTCAAAATTGTATTACCAGTGCAATGGGAAGTCACCAGAATGCACTCACCAGGAGTGTGATGGGATCTGACTTACATTTATATTTATAAAGGATCACTGTGCCTCCTGAGTTGAGAATGAATTGCACAAGGGAGAGAGGTTAAGAGGCAATTGCAAGAGTCTAGACCAGAGACAATAGTGATCAACACGAGGGTAAAAGTAGGGGAGACAGTAACACATGGTCAGGATCAGGATACTTTTTGGAGGTAGCACTGAAAGAAGGTATACATAGATTGAATATGGCAGGGTAGGAGGTGGTGGCAAAAACCAAGAAGTAGAGTTTTGAGTTTTGGTCTGAGATGAGGGGTGACAAGGGTGATTAACGAGATGGAAAAGGCTCAGATTGGGCAAATGAAATCTCTTCCTGATGACATTTTTCTTATTTGCACCCCTGTGGGCAAAGAAAAGGTTAAGAAGTATGAATCATGTCAAATCTACTGTGGGAAGTAGGAAAAAAATAAACACCAAAGAGGAAAGCTACTTGGCAAGGTCATCGGGTTAGTTGGTCACAGGACCTACAGAGTCCAATCCAGGTCTCCTGACTATGCCACGTCTGCCAAAACATGTTGAATATTTATAGCAGAACAAATTTTGAAAGAAATATTTCTGGAACTATAATTCTTTTGGAAGCAGGGATTGCTGTGTGTAGTAGTATATATGATAACTCTGTTAAGCAAAATATTAAGTTGACTAGAATATCCTGTTTTTCTATTCTAAGAAAGAGGTTAATTCATGTTTAACTTTTTGCATGAGAAAATATCTGGAAAGCTATATGCTGAGTGTTGACATTCCAAGATATTTTAATTGCAGTCCCTTTTTTAGGGTTTAATTTACATGTAGCAGAATTCTCCCTTTTTAGGTATGCAGTTCCAAAAACTGTAACAAAAGTTTTCAGGCATGGAACTCTACCACAGTTGTCACCCCACAGAGTTCCCTCAGCCCCTTCAGAGTCAATACTTATCCCCCTTGGCCAGCCCTTGATAATTATTGATATAATTTACGTCCCAATAGTTTTGCCCTTTCCAGAGGTCATGTAAAAGAAGTCACACACTTGAGTCTCTTCTTTCAATTAGCAAGAAACATTTGAGATTCATCCATTTTGGTGCATGTGTCAGTGGTTTGTTCCTTTTTATCCCTGACTAGTATTCTGTTGTACAGATGTACCACAGTTTGTTTATCCATTCACAGTTGGTGGACATTTGTGTTATTTCCATTTGGGGCGATTATGAATAAAACCACTATAAACATTTGCATATAAGTGTTTATGTAGCCATATGCTTTCAGTTCTCTTTGGCAAATAGCTTGTGTAGGATTCCTGGGTCATGTTACAAGTGTATGTTTACATTTTTAAGGAACTGCTAAAACTCTTTCCCGAAGTTGGCTGTGCCATTTTGCAATCCCAGCAACATGGATGAGAGTTCCAGTTGCCTTCTTGCCAGGACTTGGTACTGTCAGGTTTTTGTTTGTTTTTTATTTTAAGCATTTTAATAAGTAGGTTGTGATATGCTATTGTGGTTTTGTTTTGACTGATATTGCGCATCTCTTTTTTCTTTTTAAAGTTTATTTTGAGAGAGCACAAAGAGGGGAGGGGCAGAAAGAGAGGGAGAGAGAATCCCAAGCAGGCTCCACGCCGTCAGCACAGAACTCAGTGTGGGACTTGCTCTCACAAACTGTGAGATGAGATCATCACCTGAGCCAAAACCAAGCACTGGATGCTTAACTGACTGAGCCACCCAGGTGCCCCTTGAACATCTTTTCATGGGATTGTTACCCATATGCCTTCTTTGATGAAGTGTCTATTGAAATATTTTGTCTATTTTTTAAAAATTGGGGTGTTTATTTTCTGAGTTTTGAGGCTTTTTGGTACATATTCTATATACAAGTCCTTTATCAGATATGTATTGTGTATGTACTTTATCCTAATCTATGGCTTACTTTTTCATTTTTTGTAATGCTTTTCACAGAGGGAAATTTTTTTAGTTTATCATTCATACTCTTTTTGTCTAAGAACTCTTTACTTAACCCAAGATCACAAAGATTTTCTCCTGTTTTCATCCAGAAGTCTTATTATTAGGCTTTACATTTAGATCTATAATATATTTCTGATTAACTTTTGAATATGGTTTGGGTTTTCTTTCCAGTTGAACATCTGACTTCGGCTCAGGTCATGATCTCATGGTTTGTGGGTTCGAGCCCTAAGTCAGGTTCTGTGCTAACGGGCCCAGAGCCTGGAGCCTGTTTCAGATTCTGTGTCTCCCTCGCTCTCTGCCCCTCCCCCACTCATGCTCTGTCTGTCTCTGTCTCAAAAATAAATAAACTATAAAAAAATTTGCCTTAACAAAAAAAGCCATTGGCTAGCCTAGCTTTCATTTCAATAGAAGTGAAGGAATAGAGTGCAAGCTTGGTTTTTCTTCATAAAACTCCTAGACCCATTCAATGTTCATGCATTCTCAGTAATGCTGATGGCTCAGCGCCAGGGCATTTTACATCAGTTAAAGGCACAGTGTCATGTCTGATCTGGCTTGCTAGTGATTTTCAGCACATGGCTCCTGAGTACAGTGATTTCTCTGGCTATTCCCAGTCCAGCTTGGGTTTCCCAGCACTCACCACCCCCTTACCCATCTGTGACTGCTCATCTTGGAAAGAGACTTTCAAGATAAGGCATTCATACATAGCCCTCTACATTGCCTTGTCTACAACTTGCCTTTATTATTTTTCAAATAAGGACCACACACAGAGAATATATGCAGAGGAGTCAGAAAATTAATAAAGACCTGATAGTCATTGCAATCTGAATTTCCTGGAAAGGGATTTTTAACTTTGAAGCTTTGTAAGTACTTAGTAAACTGTCTTGGCCACCAGGCTTAAACTGTTTAGTTTTAACACTTTATGCCCTAGTGACTAGCCTATGTTTTGCCATCCAAGGAAACAGTGTTGGTTTTCTAAGGTGCATAAATATACACTTCATTCAGGATCTTCTTATGGATGGAGAAAATATTTATTTTTGCTAATTACACTGAGGGAGAAAGAGAGACAGAGAGAGAGAGAAAGACAGAGAGAGAGAGAATATGAGTAGCTATAGTAGAATGAAAGACATTTGAAGGATCAAGTCATGTGCAATCTACCCTGAATGGAGGCAGAAAGAGATCTGAGGAGGACACGCATACACTTGCAGATTTGCTAAGGGACCCTGCTGTCTGGGAAAGTGAAGAAAAGGGAAGGAGACCGTACTCAGGAGAGGTTGTACTGGGAGCACGGGCTACAGCTCCCAGAATGGAAGTCGAGTCCCATTATCACACTGGTGTGCAGTCCTTCTCATGGCAACTAAGGATGCTCCCACGAGACGCAGCCACCACACTCCGAGTATGGATACACAGGAGTCTCACCTGTCTTTGCCCAGGACTCTGGTCATCCCTCCCCACCCCCTTCTGTTGAAGTCAATCCTAGGAAGCTCAGCGGTCCAAATTCTTGTGGTTTCTCCCTTGGAGGGTGGGGCCTTTGGGCACCTGTGAGGTAGTGACCATATGAAAGGAGAGTGTCCATCCCTGATAAAGGAGGACTCAGACGAGACCCACAGGCCTTCTCGAGCTGCCACAGAGCTAGGGAACTGGTGGACACAGAGGCTCTGGGACTGGGGGTGGGTGGCACTAATACACATGTGCTCACACACCATACGTGGGGCCTGAGGCAGCTGTCACATGTCCTTCACTCATGTGACCATCCAGCCAGTTTCACCTGGTGCACTGTACCCACAACTAGATGGTGGGAAGAACTCAAATCAGCGCTTCCCAAGAGATTTTTTTCAGAAAACAAACAGGTAAGAGAGTAAGAATGCTTTGAACACAGAGCCCAACATTTGACTTCTAGTAAAAAGAAGGGTGACAGCTGGTAGAAAAACCGATCAGTCAGATTGGCAAGAGAGGGCAATTTAAGATCTTCTTTATGGGAAAAGACTCTCCCTCCTTTCCTCTACAGACTGACCTCCAATACTTCGACCTTGTGTCTTTCGGTACCACTTCTCAACCTTCAGGAGATAGATTCAGATTAGGCTGGAAAGCATGAGTCATAGTGCAAAGGTGGCTGCCACAGAGTTTTCTATCTGGGTATTAAGAGAATTTCTCAAAGAAAGGACCCAAGGTTGGGCAATCACCCCAAAGGCTGATGATGCCTCACTGTAGTAACACTTGCAATTGTCATTTCGCACTGTTGGCTCCTGTGGAGCTCATTGTCTAGCTAATTGTCTTCTCACAGGAAGGCCTGCCAACCCAGATTTCCCCAGGCAGTTCCATTTTTACACCTGAAGATATCTTGTTGCTTTGATCCCATCCTTAGGAACATGAAGACAATCTTGAATCTCTTTTTGGCCATCTCTTATTTTTAACTGTCTCTCCCCATGGTCAGTGCTTAAATAAAGGTTTGATAGAAAGTGAAAAGTTTGGATGAGATACAGCCTCTGTTTTTTATGTGAGTCTCTGGTAATCCTGTCTGGGTGAATCAGTCTAAAGGTCTCTCAAGCCAGCATAGCTCCATAAGTCAATACTCCTCGTTTCTGGAGACTTGAAATCCATTCAATTGTACTGTTATTCAGTTCTTCATTATGAGAATATTTTAGGAGATTTTGTGATCTGTCTGGCCAAAAATTAAACTATCATACTACTTGGAACATCTTAACAAAGGACAAGCAGGAAATCGAATAATTGCCCCCAGTGTGTCTGAAAAGAAAGGGGTTGATACATGGAAAGCACATAGGATAAAGTAAACCCCAGGACAAATTATATTTTTGTTAATATCGCTACTATTATTTTGATGTAAGTCATCAAAGAAATTGTATTTTAAGTGTCACACACCCATACAAAATAAAACATTTATATAATAATAGTAATGGCAGAATCAAACTGCTCCAAAGTTTACCATTGCAACACATCTACCCCAGGTTGTATCAATGAGGAAAATTATTGTTGACTTCTCTGTCAACAATAGGAATTCAGTCCATCTATTATTGTTCAAGGAAGGGGGTCTCAACTTGTGCCTCCCTTCTTCACTTATTAGGGAATTTTCCTTCCTTCCCTTAATAGGTCAGGATTCTGCTAAATTGAGGCTTAAGTATCACCAGAGCCTCTGTGTGAGATCTCTATGAGATACCATAGAAAAATCAGACAGTGTGGTCACATACCTTCTTTGTCATGGATGGTAACTCTCCTCCCCTTCGGTTCTCTGTGGCTGCTCTGTCATGAAAGCCAAGCTCTTGCACTTACTTAAAATGTCCTCATAACCATCATCAACCCTGAAAATCCCTGCACTGAATTCACCCTCTCAGTCCAAATCTACTGTGGCTTCATCTGTATTCTGAAAGAACTTTGTTTTCTTTTTCTTCCCTTTCCTCAACCCTTTTAATCCTCTAGTTCAAGCAATTAGCTCTACAAATATTAGCTGCAATCAAGGTCTAGCACATGTGGTAATTTTCCCCCTAATAAATCAATCAATTCTTTCTGTGGAGTGTTTTTTTTTTTTTTTACCCCTTACAGTCATTAGAGAATTACAATGCTACTTGAGGATCACCAGCAACTTGAATCAGTCAAAAAATGTCAATCAAATTTGCCAGATTTTGCTTTAAAGATGAGAAAAATGGGATAGATTCACAAAGGCCTCTTGTCGTAGAATAGGAAGCTTGATAAACCCTTGTTGAATCCCTCTCAGAGAGGCCTTGGAGTATAATGATCCATTTGGAAGAAAATCAAAATCAGCTTTACCAGTGACAAATTGGACAAAACCCAGAAACTCTCATTAAAAACAAATCTAAAAATTAATAATTGGAATAATCAACTGTCTAGTGTCTCTAGGCAATACAATATTCTATAATAGCTAACAGGTGAGTACAGCAAAAAAAAAAAAGAGAAATAATCTAGCAAACAGACATATTTGAATTCTATAACTGGCAAAAAATATTTTAGTTAGAAGGCAACTCAAGGATCACCCGGCCCATGACTATCATTGTCTCAGAGCTGACTTTAGGGTTACAAGCAGAGGCTCTTAGGGAGAAAGGAGTGAGGGGAGTCCACAGCAGAGCTCCTCGATGCCCACACCTTCCAGTACAACAGCCAAATTTAAAAAAAATCTTTAATGCTTATTTATTTTTGAGAGAGAAGGAGAGAGAGTAGGAGCAGGGGAGGGACAGCAAGAGAGGGAGACACAGAATCTGAAGCAGGCTCCAGGCTCTGAGCTGTCAGCACAGAGTGCGACACGGGGCTTGAGCTCATGAACTGTGAGATCATGACCTGAGCTGAAGTCAGATGCTTAATCGACTGAGCCAAGCAGGCGCCCCTAGAAGCCCAATTTTTACCTCTTATTCCACTCAAAAGTTCAGTTGAGGAAATGGTTTCTCTGGCTAAAAAGAATTTAAGAATTACCTTTGTAGCAAGACCACCTTTTTCATAAAGGAGTAAAATGAATGCCAGAGAATTAGGGAATTCTTAATTTTAGTGTTGGACCCTGGCTCACATCTTCCTCCCCATTCAGCATGGTGCCATGCTGTCTCTTACTCTTAGGCAGCAAATCAGGTGAGAATTCTTGTGTTTTTGGGATTGGGCCTTTGTGTCTGTGTGTGTGTGTGTGTATGTGTGCACGTGTGCTTTTGTTTTAGAATAACCAAAAGGGACAACCAATGAAGCCAAATTAGTCTGAGAAAAGTCATAAGTGATATATCGAAAGAAAGAAAAAGCATAGTCTGCAATTGTACTCTTTTGTCTATATTGTTTCCAGTCCCACTGGAGAATTCTATCACCAACCAGCACCTGGAAGGGGTCATGAGGGAGGGTAGAAAAGGCTTCGTTCCATTTTCTTATGTTACCAAATGTATTGCTATTAAGATTGAGAGAAGTAAAGATTTCAGTAGGATACTTGGTGAAAACTTGCTGACATTAATGACTCAAATTCTCAGAGAGACTGCAAGGAAAATGGTGTCATCACTGTCATTCAAGACATTTAAGATGAAATTTCAAAAGGAGGCTGTCAGGCATACTGACTGCCAGGTTCTATTATATCATTCTCAGAGGGTGGATCACATACGCTACTATGCAGCCTGTGGGTGGTTGATATTGAAGTTTGAAAGGAAGCTGCAGAGAGGAGGTGGGGTGGGCGTAGGACCCGAGAGGGGCTGCCTCACAACCAGGAGACATCACCGTTGACATTGTCATGGTGGCTTGGGGTAAATCTGCGATCTGGGACCCAGGCTTTTGTCTTAGATATGCCAAAACCTGACCCATCAGGACATTTTGACAAGATCATGATCTTTGTGCTGAATAAAATTCAGGAAATTTGAGCTATAAATCATTGTGCCAATTTATTAATTTACAGTAAGGAATTTTCGCTCTAGTGTCTGAATGTTCGTGTTTGCCTGCAACACAGCAACGAGACACCCAAGAACCCTAGTCAGCAACCAGAAGGCAGGTGTGTGAGAAGAGCCTTCATTCCCAACCTTGGCTGCCCACTGCGACTCCCCAAGGTGCTTCAACACTGAGGTCGTCCCCTGAAGCAAATAAATCTGAATCTCAAGGACTAGGACCCAGACATTAGTATTTAAAAAAAATTTTAACGCTTATTCATTTTTGAGAGAGAGAGAGAGCATGAATGGGAGGAGGGGCAGAGAGAGAGGGAGAGAGAGAATCTGCAACAGGCTGCAGGCTCTGAGCTGTCAGCACAGAGCCCAACATGGGGCTCAAACTCACATACCGCAAGATCATGACCGGTGCTGAAGTCAGATGCTTAACAGACTGAGCCACCCAGGTGCTCCCAGACATCAGTATTTTAAAAATCTCAAATGATTCCAAAGAGCAGCCAAAGCCGAGAGTCCCTGGGTAAGAGCAGAGAACTTTGTCCATTCAGGCTGCCAGGAGCCTGGGGGCTCATCCTTTCCACACAAGGGTCCATGTTTTTGCATACCATAGACCATAGACCATAGGTTGGTTGGTTATTTAAACTCAGAACAGATATAAGCTTGCCAATTAAAAAATTTTTAATGTCTCTTTATTTTCGAGAAAGAGTGTGTGCAAGCAGGGGAGGGGCAGCAAGGGAGGGAGATAGAGGATCTGAAGTAGGGTCTGCACTGACAGCAGAGAGCCCAATGCAGGGCTGGAACTCATGAACCATGAGATCATGACCTGAGCCAAAGTCAGTCACTTAACTGAGCCATCTCAGTTTTTTTTAAAAAACTGCCATTTTTAAAAATTTGTCAAGTAAGGATATATTTATCATTATTCATTAAAGAAAGGAAATTTTAACAAAAATTAAGAAGGACACAATTTTACAACAAAAGAACAATGTTGTATTTCTTTTTCTTCTGTTTCTAAAGATCAGGGGAAATTTCACCATAGGCTAACGCACACTTAAGAACTGGTGCAGTCTAACTGCTCTCTACATCCAGAGTCAGGGCTTTCTTCTTGGATCGCCCATCATAGTGCTGGGTGGGTTTGGTTCACAGTAAACACTGTCCCCTCTAACTACTTCTCTCTTACCATAGTCTTTCCATGGACATATGTATAGTATTAAGTTGTAGGAAATTTCTGCTCCCAAGCTTGGAAGTGTTCTGTCTCTACTATTTATAGAATATGTTGATTTAATTAACATCGCTTTTCCTAGACATCTTAAACTAAGGTTTCTAGAATGGGTGTAGCACGTGCAACTCTAGATAACCACTATTGGGGGCACTGCTGCTCCCTTGTTTTACTACTGGAGAATGACGACAATTATTCTAAATCCAGGGAAGAATTCATTTATTGTAAATCCAGGGCAAATAACCTGCAGTGAGTTGTTTATTGTGGGCGTCAGGTTACATGAAATGAAAACACTTACTTCAATTGTAAACTTAATTTTGAGGGCCTCTTTGGAATCTAGTGTGTGCCCTGTTCTTCTGTGGTCATTGTTTATGTTGCCCCTTCCTCCTCTGAAAGGCCACTGGCATTTTGGGATCAGTTCTAGTTGCCTCCAGGGGCGCCTGGGTGTCTCAGCCGGTTAAGCATCCGACTTCAGCTCCGGTCATGATCTCAAAGCTTGTGAGTTTGAGCCTCACGTTGGGCTCTGTGCTGACAGCTCAGAGCCTGGAGCCTGCTTCAGATTCTGTCTCTGTCTCTATCTGCCTCTCCCTGCTCATGCTCTGTCTCTCTCTCTCCCAAATATAAATAAACATTTAAAAATTTAAAACAACACAAGAAGACGACAGTCTCTGGAAGCTACTAAGAGAGGGTAGCTGTGCCAGGAAGTCCAAGTTCGTACATCAAGGTCCTCCTCGAAGTGCACATAACCTAGAGACTCGTTTATGCTGACAATGGCATAAAATATATCTTCCTTTATTAATTTCTCTTAAGTTGACATGCTTAAAGGTGGATCAAGAGAATAGAAATTAGTATCAGTGCCCAACTGGGAAAATTCTGTTTGCAGATACCTGTGTTCTCCAAGCACCCAAGATGCACCATTAGTGATGTGCCTTGTCACTCCCAGCCCTACACAGCCCAAGAGGAAGGGCTTACTTTCTCTTCAAGGCCAAGGCTTTGCTCTGGATAGCATATAAACTTCAAAATGAGAAAACCTGGATTTGAATCCCAGCTCCACTACTCTTTTGGGCAAGTTGCTGGGTCTCTCTGAGCCTTAGGTCCCTTATCTATAAAATGGAGATATCATTTTCATCATTACTTCATATGGTGATTGTGAGTACTAAATACGATAATTTAGGTAAAATACTGAGCAATATACCATACATACTAAGTTCTCACTAGAAGTTACCTTTGTGGGTCAGAGCCTAGTACAATAATGTGGCATACAATAGATATTCAATAAACACACACACACACACACACACGTTCTATATCTGCAGAAGGAAAAAATCTCAGTAGAAATGCTGAGGTAAAAAGTTGTGACTAAATTCTCAATTTTAGTTTTCAGATCTTAACAATGTAATCTGACTTATTTTGCTATTTAATCTTGCTCATGACTTTGTCTCCTGTCTCCCTAACTGATGACCTCTTCTAGGACCCTTGCTTTTCTGTGGTAAATTCCTTTTTTTTAATTCATTTAAGAGAGGGGGAGAGACAGAGAAAGGGAGGGAGGGAGAGAATCCCAAGCAGGCTCCATGCTCTCAGTACAGATCCCAATGCAGGGCTTGATCTCACAAACCATGAGATCATGACCCGAGCCAAAATCAAGAGCTGGACACTTAATGGGCTGAGCTATCCAGGTGCCCTATGGTGAATTCTTAGAGCAGGCTATCGGACCACAATCTCTTCTTTTTGTGACAATACCCTTCTCTTCTTTACAGATTCTGATACTTCGCAGACCCAGAACCTCATTTCCTTGCAGCCAACCATTTTGAAGGAAAACTTAGAAATCTAGATATTTGCACTTTTGTGGCAGGGAAAACTGGAATGAACTTTTCTATGATTCTAAATCATGGATTGGGAAGAAAAAAAGTTTGGGGGACAAGTCCTGACGGTTGGTCGAGGGCACTTTGTATTGACACAGAACGCAACTCAGTTCAATATTTTATCCTGCTACATAACATTTTTCAAAATAAATTAATTACTAATAAATACATATATGTTCTTCTGTCTAAACTCTTCAACCCCCCCCACCAAAAACAAAAACAGAAACACATCAAAAAATGAACTCAAGTTGCTGAAAATTTGCCATAGGAGCTAAGCCTGTTTCTGAAAGTTTCAACTCATCCAATCAGACAAAAGGCTGAGGAAAGGGGAGGCATTTATCAAGTTACACGGAGGACTCCATCTGTTATCTTAGACCTTTGTTACCAAGTGACACAAGAGGAGATACTCGAAGACGGCGTGAAAGAGTTTTATTTTACAGATTCTCAGTCCAAAGATTTCAAATAGAGAGAACCAGCAGCAGAAAAGGAGAAGAGTCAAGGAGTTGATGAAGACGCCTCCATCCTGCCATTCTACTGACGAGAACCACCGTTGAGGGTGAAGGTGCCTGTTCGGCCGGGATCTGTCCGTTCAGCTTCTATAATAAATGCAGCCAAAGGGGCAGTCACTTCGCATCA
Source organism: Suricata suricatta (assembly GCF_006229205.1). Classification (NCBI taxonomy): domain Eukaryota; kingdom Metazoa; phylum Chordata; class Mammalia; order Carnivora; family Herpestidae; genus Suricata; species Suricata suricatta. The sequence goes on from NC_043704.1 coordinate 111,156,476, forward strand.
GTCACAAAGGTCTCCTCTTTAGACCGCACCCTCACAAAAGCCATTTCTCATCATGCCAAGCCAACAAAAGAAAGTCATTTTTTGCATGGCTGGGGTGTTAAGCTTCGTGTGCGCCCTTGGAGTTGTGACAGCCCTGGGGACACCGCTGTGGATCAAAGCCACCTTCCTCTGCAAAACAGGGGCTCTGCTCGTCAATGCTTCTGGGCAGGAGCTGGACAAGTTCATGGGAGAAATGCAGTACGGGCTTTTCCACGGAGAGGGCGTGAGGCAGTGCGGGCTGGGAGCGAGGCCCTTTCGGTTCTCACGTAAGTAACCACTGCCTTTGAATTATTTAATACTGCAGGCACACTCTCCCAACTGTTACAAGGAATTATTTTTAAGAAGGAATTATTTTTAAGAGCCTTGCCCTTCTGTTAGAGGCCTTTTAAAATAGACATGAACTATTTGAAATACCTAGGACTTGTCCGAGCAATTTCTTCCTAGTTTTTATTATTCTGTATAATGATTTCATTCTGTTTTTATTATGACAATATATAGTTAATGAGTTGGTATGGAATTAGGCTTTTTGAGAAGGTTAGCAGTTAAATTCTTCTTAAACATTAGTATTTATGCTAGAAATTTTGGTATCTTTTTAAAAGGGGGGGACTTGGAGAAATACAAAGCTCTAAGAGATGATCTTCATTTTGTTCTTAAAACGAAACAAAACAAAAAGATTGGTGTCATAGGCTCCTTAACGAACGCTAATTTCTTTTCCACCTTACTCAAGACTCTGCACCCCATCTATCCCTCTTTTATCTCTGCTAGGACCTTTCCTGCTGCTAATGTTCTTTTTTTTTTTTTTTTCTTTTTTCACCAATTTGAATCACTTGGCTATAGAAATTTAAAATGGATCTGCTATACTAACTGGGAAAGAAATAGGTGCCTATTTAGTATAGAAAATTTGCAACTGATTGACCTTCAAATCATGTAGAGAATATGAGACAGATTTTCCTGTTCGATTTTTGTGAAATGAAAGTGTTACTCACAGTATTTATAACCTGTTTGTCTTAAGAGGAGAATTTTTTTTTAAAATTACCATGTGAATAGGCAACTCATTAAATGAAAATTAATAAGAAGGCATTTGTTATATCTCTCACAACACACATTCAGAAATTATTATTATTTCAAAGGGCTGGTTTGGAACAATCTTATGAAGAAACAGCCAGTAAATTACTGCATAAATCACTCTTCAGGAAAGGAGGTTACCAAGTGAGGCATTTAAAATGAATTATTATTTTGCCTGGGTATTTTTTTTTTCTCTAGCATAGGTAGAAAGCTAAATTAATTGAATTTATTATTAACATATGCAGTGTCTAATTAAATTTCAGTGCTGGCCTATTTATATTTCTGCAACATTCCTTCTATCTTCTTAGCAGTCAATGGACACCAACGTTCACTCACATAGGTTATTAGGTGATATGAATTGTCACAGGGCTTCAAAAAATCCCCAAGAATTAGTCTCTAGCTTTTCAAAAAATTATCATCCACTAGATTTGATGAAGTGAATACCAACTCTCCTCTGAATGGCTTCAGTTCATTAAGGTAATGGGACTGTTAAAGTTGCTTAGCTTTCCTTAGGGGGGAAAAGAACAAAGTAGAAGATCACATGATTTGCAACTGTATTAAAAAAATAAAAGAAAAAAGATGAGTGAAATTATTTAACTATCAGTCATTGACAGCTAAAAAGCACAAGGAAAGCCTCTCACAAATGGATTTCGACAAAAGCAGGGAGCATACAGTGAATTTTCTGGAGCCTTTGCATTTGTACTGTGAAACAGAGATCAGCTCTACTCATACCATGGGACAGGTTTCAAAACGATAGGTTTTTAGGTTCTGTGAACACTAGACATTAAGCAGGAAGTGTGTTTTGTCTTACTTAATCCTCACACAGCCACATTCCTCAGCGGTTCGATGAATAGTTTTTATGGCTGTGTCCTCTGCTGGCTCTGTCCGGGATGCCATTGTGCCAATCAGGTGGCCCTCCCTTTGCTTTTGTGAGTACTCAGAGAGTCAGGGTTTAAACAATGCCTTCACATATCACAGAATTTCATTGGTCCCCTTGGTACTTTGAACATTTTCTCCCAGCCTTGGTAAGAAAATCTTACATTTGTTTGTTCATTCTGTGGTGACAGTCTCTCTATATAACCTCTCTATCCCCTAGACATGTTCAAGTCTTATTACTTTCTTTTTTTTTTTTTTTTAAGGTTTTTAAAATGTATTTATTTTGAGAGAGAAAAAGTCAGAGCACAAGCTGGGGCCGGGGTGGGGGGTGGCGGGGAGAGAATCCGAGGCAGGCTCCACACTGCCAGCAGGGAGCCCAAGGTGGGGCTTAAACTCACAAGCCAGGAGATCATGACCTGAGCCAAAATCTAGAGTTGGATGCTTAATCGACTAAGCCACCCAGGCACCCCCAAACCTCATTAATTTCAACGAGACCCTGCAAAGTATACTTACAGTATCACATTTTCTGCCTAGGCACAGAAGTATCTCTTTCAATGGAAGAGGAGAGAAAGTTAGGAAAACTGAATACTGGATTCCCTAAAAAGCATAATGCTCATTAACTTTTTCTTAATGTTTATTTATTTTGAGGTGGGGGGGAGCACAGAGGAAGGCAGGGACAGAGACAGAGACAGAGACAGAGAGAATCCCAAACAGGCTCCACACTGTCAGCACTGAGTTCCAGGCAGGGCTCTATTTCATGAACCATGAGATTATGACCTGAGCTGATATCAAGAGTCAGTCGCTTAACTGCTTAAGCCACTCAGGTGCCCCACATAATGCTTATTTAAACAAATAGCCCTCTCGGCTATAAGAAAACTTTCTCTCCGATATGCCTTTAGAACATACTGCACTAAATTGACACTCCTTATGCAGTAAAGCCTGATGGTCCATATCTTCCCCTTCAAAATGCCATCACCCTATCAGTGACATTCCAACAATGCATCCTTGAAGGTGGAGAGCCCTCAGATATTCCTCCTGAGAGAAAAGTGTACCTGTTAATATCAAAGATTGGGAGGTCTAACCCTGACTTCTCACGAATGGCATCCTTCAAGCAAAATGTCGAGCCCTCAAAAAGCTCAGGGCAGATGATTCTTTCCTGTTTCTTCCAGAGCCCAACTTACGATTAGGACACACATCATTTCCCAGAACTTTCGCCTTTCTCATATTCCTCTTAGAAAAATTATTAAGTGAACATTTGGATTCAAGAAACTTTCCTGTATAGGAGGAATGGACTCATCAAAGTATCAGTCGCTTTGCGACAGGGTTTTTTTTGTGTTGTGGTGTTAGGCATCAGTTAATACGAATTTACCTTCCATTCTGTGGGATGGCTAAATGCTACCTCGCTTACCAAACTTTCCAGGTAGATCAGCACTGGTCAACAGAAATGCAATGCAAACCAGAAACGCAGGCTACGTATATAATTTTAACTGTCCTAGGAGCCATACTAGAAAAAAGGAGTAAAGGAAACAAGTGAAGTGAACCTTAAGGACATTTTTCTTTAACCCAAGAAACTCAGAAAATGGTCATTTTAACATGCAGTCATTGTAAGAGATATTTTACTTTTTTTGTGATAAGTCTTACAAATTAGTGTATATTTTACATGCACAGCACATCTCAATCCAAACTAGCCACAGTTCAAATGCTCACTAGCCATTTCAATGTGCCTAATAGCTATCACAACTGGACAGTGCAAATTTAGCTAGAGATTTACTCTGAGTAAATTAGGCATTGACAGGGTCCATCTTCTAAATGAATTTTTGCTTGGTTCTGCGGTACAAGTTTATGTGTTATTTTTATGGGCCATGCATGTGTCACTTTTAAAACCCATATATATAGTGTCACATGAGGATAAGGAATGGACCAGCAAAACAATGTTGTCATGTTTGTTCCTATTAAATGTCCCCTATTGAGCACTCTATCTCTTTTAATTATAGCAAGAATCTTCTCTGCCAGCATGCACAGTTATGCTGGGAAAACTTCTGCCTCGTTTACTCTGGCTGATTCTCATCCACTTATGGGTCAACGCTTCATTTTCTAGAGGTCACTAGCATTCATACCTAGCACACAATTTCATTCATTATAATGAAGGACTGTTTTCCTTTCAAGGAAACACCACTGGTGGGCTTAATTTTTCCTGATATGTCACCTGTAAAATTTTAATGATGATGTTTAAACTCTTGCTGGAGCCATCAAGACAAAAACTGCCGGGTTTGAGTTTAGGATGTGTGGGTGGGTTTCTGTTTTAGTGGTTTGAAACATTGTAGAACATCATCAAAATATGATACCCAAGAATCATATGGTATCAATCATTCCTAGATATGCTGATCTATTTATTGCCAAGAGAGTTCAATGAGCTGGTAAAAACATACAGAATTTTTTTTGAAATGTGAAAAATATCTCACCAATCATGTATCACAGATTGCAACTTTAGTCATACTTTTAAAAGCATTTTAATTGAGACCTTATCATTGAAAACATGTTTAAAAGCTTAACAGAGATTTAGCTTACTTCATATTTTATTTTTTAAGTTTACTTATTTATTTTGAGAGAGAGAGGCCACACAAGTGGCAGAAAGAAGGAGAGACAGAATCTCAAGCAGGCACTGCACCATCAGCCCAAGAGTTCGAGGAGGGGCTTAAACTCATGAACTGTGAGATCATGACCTGAGCCGAGATCAAGAGTCAGATGCTTAACCCACTGTGCCCTGCAGACGCGCCAAAATCTCAGGTTTCTTTAAGTGGGCTTTACACCCAGTACAGAGCCCAGTGCGGGGCTTGAACTCAGGACCCTGAGATCATAACCTGATCAAGGGCCAAACACTTAATCAACTGGGCCAGCCAGGCACGCCCTCGCTTCCTATTTTTATAAAACAAAGTTTCTTTACCAAATGAGGTATATCACTGAGGTTGTACATCCCCCAGGTTATAGAGTGGATGTTGAAACTACTTGTGTTGGCAAGCAGGTGGCTTCCAAAACCATCTTGGCGTAGAATAGTTGGGACTCAGTCTCTGCCACCATCACTGAGAGTTGGCACTGTGCTTTCATGGTCTCCTGCGGGTGTGGCTCTCCCACCTGCCCCAAGGGCTCCACTGCTCACCATCCCGCACACCTCGCCTCTCCGATCACCCCACCTGCCCACGGCAGAGCTGCAAAGGTCTTTGGTGTACTTCCTTCTGGTAACACTGCCTATACCTCTCCTCTTTTCCTTAACGGGTAGTCTGGTGGGAGGGGATCCTATGGGGTTCAGCAGGAGGTCTACCTGATAGGAGGGGAGAGGGAAGACAGCCCCTTGCACCATCTTGCCTAGCTGGCATGGGCCCTCCTGCCTTTAGCTCTGGACCCTGTCGTCTAGCCTCATTTACTCATTACAACAGTCCAGCAAATAGAGCTTTTGTTTTCCTCCCATTCAACAAAAGTGATTGTTAAGCAGCAATGGGGTGAAGGGAAAATCTTCAGCTTCTCTCAGCTTAATAATGGTTTCCTGCTTTGTCCTTCCTAGGCCTTGAAATTCACTCTACTCAAATGACTTTGGGTTATAAGTATTTGGGACTGTGTATTTCTCTTCAAGGAGATCCTCAGCGCTCAGAAGGCAGGAGCTCTAGATTATTCATCCCAAAACTCCCTCAAGCAGGACCTACATGGTGCATGTCACAAAGAAGTGCTTAGTAAATGCTCGGTAAACAGACATTATTGAGATTAAGTAACCCGGCTTTGAGGCAGGTCTGTGTCACTCACTGGGGACTGGATTTGGAACACATCACATTTCACTGGTTTTCAGTTCTTGCATCTGTAAAATGGGAGCGGAAACTAGGTGATTTCTAACATCTCTTCTCGTTCAAACGCTTTATGATCTATATAATCAGGGGCCAACTGTTCTCGACAAGGTCCTTCCAGCTTTAAAGTTGCTTGACCCTTCTCTTCTGTCGCCTGAAGCCTCCCCTGACACATTTCAGCCACCATTGTCAGAAGCTGTGAGTTGTGTGTGCCTTTACTCTTTGGACCTCAAATCTCGTGATTTTTTTAAAGTATGGGAAACACCTACCATTTATCAGGACCCATATGAATTTTATTCCCAGAGTGAATGCCCCTCTTCTTCCTTGTCAAAACCTTTTACTTTTTGGGTAGGAAACTACAGGTTGATGAAGGAGAAAAAGAATGGAGTGTTTTGGAATTCTAAAGAGGTGGATTGCTGGGGTTGCAGAGGACAGGGGCAGCCGTAAGCATCCAGACAGATTAGATGGTGTTACTGAGAAAGTAAAAAGAAAGTCAGAATACACTGAGAGGCTGAACTTCTATTTCCTCCACTTTTTCTTTTCTCTATTTTTCCTAGAAACTTCTCTGTCATCCTCCCTGAAAAACTCTTTCCTGCATTTGATTTCATTAACTGATACTGTCAAAAAATTAGCAATGACCAGGATGTTTCATTCTCTCAAGGTTTTTTTTTTCCCCAAAGGAGGCACTGAAGCAGAAACCATCCTCCACTTGGTGAGAAATATGGAGAAGAAGCTATTGAGGAAGAGAACTTCTGCTCTCCTCGCTTAGGCCAGGGAAAGACATTTTTCCAGGAAAAGACATAGAAAAGACAATTTACCAGGAAAAATCCCTCACAGAATTAGCCTCATTTAATGATTATAGCTTTGCACACAAACGTGCATACAAATAAACACACACAAGCACAGACCTTACTTTTCTTTAAATTACTCTCCACTCTAATAGCCAGTAATGTCATGACCTGGGCTGTCCTGAGCCATGAAACAGAGGCTGACAGAGCTGCACCTGAAGGTCTGCACAACAGATCCCAGGCAGGGCTTCTGGAACTTAACTCTGGTGTGGGTACATCCCCAAGGACGTTCAGAACTCTAAACTACTTATTTCAGCTGCCCATTTACTGGGTGCCTCATCGACGCCAGGCATTTTGCATATATCATCTCCACCCCTTTGGGAGCTGTAATGATGCTATTCCCCTTGAACAAAAACGGAAACTGTAAACTCAGAGAGGTCACAGGGTTTCTCAAAGTCACAGATCTAGTGGATAGCCAACCTGAAGACTATGTATTCAGATGCGTGATAGATCAAGATCATTCATCCACCACATCTGTCCCCTTACAATGTGCAAAAGGAAGACACAGCAATGAAGACAATATGAGAGCAAACTTCAGCGTCACCATCCATTTAAAAAATGACATCGGGACTTCTCAAGAGCTAGATCTTGTTATCAGTATGATGATGGTCCTTGGCCTGACAACTTGGATTCATTCACTGCCTCTTTATTTCACATTCCGGTGGTCCTAATGTCTAAGCACCAGTCTCTGACCTTTGAAATGTAAAACAGTCAAGCCAAGCCTGTTTAATAATCTAGGTTGAGCAGGTCACATGCTTATGGCTAATCTTTGGATTATGAAATTATATTACATTAATGTTGATAGCAGAATAATCTAATTGTACCTGTGGCTGGCTGACTTAAGATCACTGCCAATGGCACCCTCCTACACTGTAGGTGGGAATGTAAACTGGTGCAGCCACTCTGGAAAACAGTGTGGAGGTTCCTCAAAAAAATAATGATAGAACTCCCCTATGACCCAGCAAGAGATACAGAAGTGCTGAGGCATAGGGGCACATGTATCCCAATGTGCATAGCAGCACTGTCAACAATAGCCAGATCATGGAAAGAGCCTAAATGTCCATCACCTGATGAATGGATCAAGAAGATGTGGTATATATACACAATGGAGTATTACATGGCAATGAGAAAGAATGAAATCTGGCCATTTGTAGCAAAGTGGATGGACCTCGAGAGTGTCATGCTAAGTGAAGTAAGTCAGGCGGAGAAGGACAGATACCATATGTTTTTACTCATAAGTGGAACAGGAGAAACTTAACAGAGGACCATGGTGGAGAAGATGGGGAAAAACTAGTTGGGGAGAGGGAGGAAAGCAAGCCATGAAAGACTCTTGAATACTGAGAACAAACAGGGCTGATAGGGGTTGGGGAGAAGGGAAGAGGGGTGATGGACATGGAGGAGGGCACTTGCTGGAATAAGCACTGGGTGCTATATGGAAACCAATCTGACAATAAACAAAAAAGAAAAAAATCACTGCCAATGAAACTCTTCACAGTATCATCTTCAGAGTTAGTTACTGGACCACAACAATGATTTCACCAAAACGGCAGGCTCTTTTCTGAGATTTCCTGACCAGTTTCAAAGCAGAGGCAGAGACAAAAAGAAAAGCAGGTACATAGCATTTGATTAACCTAAAAAATCAGTATTTTATTAAGAGCTAGTGTATCTCATTTTTAAAAAGTGAAAAACAAAAGCTCATTTTTAACTCTGAAGTAGATCAGAGATTTCATAAAACTAAAAACTTTTTTTTTTCAAAACCACACTGAGATACCACCTCATGCCAGTCAGAGTGGCTAAAACGAACAAATCAAGAGACCATAGATGCTGGCGAGGGTGTGGTGAGACAGGCACCCTCCTACACTGTAGGTGGGAATGTAAACTGGTGCAGCCGCTCTGGAAAACAGTGTGGAGGTTCCTCAAAAAACTATCGATAGAAC
>NC_043704.1:111165173-111206273 GCF_006229205.1 Suricata suricatta
TATGGAAACCAATTTGACAACAAACTATTTAAAAAAATAAAAAAAGACTTATTTAAATTAAACAATGACAAATAAGTCTTTTACCTAGTCTCGCACGTAAACACCCAGGCTGGTTGAAAGATGATACACTTTTATTACAGGTAGGAGAGAGCTGACTAATAGCAAACTGTACCTGGCAGACTAATTTATGCAGGATTCGTATTTCGCTCCCTCTCAGCGTGTTAGAACTGTAGCAAAGCCATTCTCAGGAGTTATTACCCCACCATAATCATACCCTGTGGATTAGGAGCAGTCAAATGGGCTCTGTTATCAGAGACACATATGCGCCAAAGCAGCTGCCGTCCCTCAGCAACCGTGGGTGATTAAGACTCACTGACAGGGCTGCCTCTGAATTGGGTTAAGTCAGGTAGATGCACTTGAGCTGAGAGGAATACAGACAAGGTACAGAAAAAAATGGCATTTTAAACGGTTCTCTCTTACCATGAGGTCTCCTCCTCTTAAGTGCTGGGGTCATGGATTTCATTCTCCCTGACCACGCAGCCGTCAGAAAGAAGCCTGGCTCAATACCTGGGTGTGAGCTTAGGGGGGGATATTAAAGGAGGTGAATGCACTGAGCTTCTGTCGAGGAATGCCTTTTACTGGATTTTCATAATGGCTGGCTGCAGACGGGCTGAGGGCAATGTCAGATCAAGAGCATTTCCGTAAAAAGAAAGAAATCTTCTCTCTTATTCCCTTTCAAGAAAATGAATAGCTGAGCACCAAGGGGCCAAATACAACTTCTCTTTTTACACACCTTTTATGTGGAGGAGGACAAGTTGAGAAGGAAGACGGGACCTCTGAAAAGCCTACCCTGTGGCTTTCATCTAGGAAGAGGTTGCTGCGCCATTGCTGACATCATTATCAGAGGCTGCCTTCGTTCTGAGAGCTCCACAGATGGTGTGGCCTGCGTTTTGCACCCAGCCAGATGAAGGCGAAAAGCGTTGATGAAAGCAAAGCCACCAGGTCAGTGATCCATAACCCTGGCTGCACCTTAGAATCACCTGGAGCGTCTTCCAAACTACTGATGCCAAGGCTTCATCCCAGGCCAGTTGGACCAGGATCTCTGGAGGTGGGGCCTGAGAACGGGATGGCTGAGAAGCTCCCTGGGAGATTCTGATGTGTAGCCAAAGCTGAGAACTACTCAGGTGGACAGTGGCCAAGACAGGGGGAAGCAGGCGAGGCGTCAGAAGCCCTCCAAACTAGGGATGGACAAGACCACCAGAAGGAGAGCGGGTAGGAGCAGCAGTATTTTTAAGCACTGCTTCCGCACAGGCTTCAGGGTCCTTAGCTTCCACTCCTTTAGCTGTTTGTTTCCATGAAGGGTCTCTCAATTGCTCTACACCCTGTTGGCCTCAGAGGGAATGAGAGATGTCACTGATGAGTTTGAATAAGAAAGAACATACTTGGCTCTCAGCCCCAGAGCTTCCTGTCTTTCCAAGTCTGCCCACCACTTACAGGAGCCTGTTCTCCACCTGGTCAGGATGAGGGAACCAGCTCTGCACTGGACTGGGGGGCTCTCAGCTGTCCAGCCCCACCTGTGACAAGGTGGGTGAGGCTGCCTAATTCAACAGAACTTGGTGGAAGATCTAAGCCACATTCTCCAGCACTGTATCAAGAAAGCAAGCTAACATTCTGACCTTCACCTGCCAGTCTCCTGTGGAACAGTTCTGCTCCTTCCAAAGAGACCATCAGGAGACTGTCACCTCCTTAGAGGTGTGCCATCAGCCCCAAACTCATTTTAGATAAGTCATTACAGAGAATGTGCAAGAAATGGCACAAGGGAAATAGAAATGAGAATGAGAACAATGTATCAGATGCTGAGGAAAGTGTATGACAGGTACCGAATAAGTAATTAGCTATAAATCCAAAGTTCCTGGATAATTTACAGGAATAGTCACCCACCTGGTCAGGGAGTGGGGGGAAAGTAAACACGTGAGCTACAAGAAAAAAGGCTTGCCTGAATTCCATGTATCTAGGGACCCCTATGAGGGGAAGAATCTTTCTTTGGTCTAATATTAAGATAAGTGCTCTGATCACATGTGAGCCAAAAACTCCCATCTACCTGAAATGACTGATCATGAGACTTGAAAATGCAGACACTCCCAAGACATTGGGTTCTTATAGCGCCCACTCTTCTTCATGGAAATATGACTGCCCTACATTCTCATCATGTTAAAAAAATATATTTAAGTGATTACTTAAAATCTACATAGAGCATCCATGTAAGTGATCTCACTTGTGTGTCTCAGAAGTTCTTTGACTTATTTCTGTCACTACTCACATTTACATAGAAGGGAGCTGAAGTATCCAGAGGCCCACATGAACAGGGAATGGCCAAATGAGATGAAGCCCAAGCTTTCCTAACTCCAAAAGCTATGCTTTTTTTTTTTTTTTAAACCTGCTCTGTTGCCTTTCAGTTAATGCCTGGCTATTTGTCACTCTTCCCCACAGCTCCTCTGTCCTTCTTGCTTTGGTGTTGGATGATATTCTAACCAGCTCATTCTCTTGGTAATGCCTAAATATCGATATAGATGGGACTCACTAAATTCCTGTTCAAGACGCTAGGATAAAAGATATGATTTTTAGACTGGAATCAGTAATAGAAACAAAGAAGAACAAAGTTTCAAGATAAAATATAACAGAGGAAACCAGCAGACAGAAATAAATTTCAAAGTAACCGAAATGAAAGCCATGCATTTAGAGACAGCAAATAAAACACAAATTAATGGCAAGTAATAAGGGAACATACTTAGCAGTTTGTAAAAACAAATAGTTTTTTATCTTATTCTTATTACTCTCTGATGATCTATTGAAAACAGCATGACTTTACATGTAAGACACAAATTCCTTGTAAGTTAGAGTCTATGTGCCCTCACCCCCATGCCGAGGGAAAAAAATTACTGGGGCCTATCATGTCGCTAAGCATCTTCTAGACTCTGCAGATACAAAGGAATTAGAGGATACTTGTTCACAGACAATGAAGAATCCAGCAAGAGTGTTTTTAAATAATTGACAATTTGTAAAAGCTGCACTTGTACATTAGTCAAGATGGCCTGTGTTACGTTTCAACAACAAGTAAGTTCAAACATCACGGGTAAATCAGCAAAGATTGATCTCTTGCTCAGAGCACACATTTGTCAGAAATCCACTGTAGGTCCATTCCAGGAGGCAGCCACCACCTGGAATGTCACCAGTTGTTATAACAGATGGAAAGAATTGTAGAGACTCTCACATTGGCAAGTAAACCCTCTGACCCGGAACAGACACGTGCCAATTCCACTTAGACTTTATTGGCAAAGGTTGTTACGTAGCCACATGTAGCTTCAAAGGGGCCAGGATGAAAAATCCTATCACAAGCCCAGAACTGGGAAGAACTAGAATTGTAGATGGTTGAGTAGCACTGATTACTATCACAATTATTGTTTTTAATCTATAAAGCCCCAAGAAGAAGAATTATTCTTTGTCAGGGCAAAACACAGGGAAACTGGAAGATAAGTTAAGAGGTACAGTTAGATTTCACTAGATGGCATGGAAGAAGCCATTCCAAGCAGAGGAATAGCAAGAGCCAAGGAATGAAGAGCCTATTGTGGTCAGAATACTGAGGAGGTGAGAGAAAGGAAAAGAAAGATAAAGCTGGAAAGGAATGCAGTGACCAGAATATAGGAGACTTTGCTGTACCACTGCAGTTAATTTGATCTTGAAGGCAATGGGAAGCCACTTAAGGGTGTTAAGCAAGTGTGTGACAAGGTAGAAGATGAATTGGAAGAAAATCAAAAGAGAGGTGAAGAGACCAGTCAACAAGCTCCTTCGTCCAATATTTTGTGGCCCAAACCAAAGCATTATCAGAGGGCTGCAAGTGAGGGGGAATATTTCCAAAATAATTGGAAACAAAAATCAACAGATCTTAGTGACATGAAATGAACCCCAGATTTCTGCAGGACTGAGAACTGTAGCAATTCACTCAGATAAGAAATACAGAAGGAGGAAGTTTGGAGGGAAAAGGAACTTATTCCTGGTCATTTTTAATGAGGTCCACATATAGGCCAGCAACAAGTGATGTCCATCAGTTGCAAGCTGTAGAGGTCCTGGGAGTCGGCCTGGAGTAGACGGAGAGAAGAGGGAATCCGTGGATTAGAGGTGGTACTGGGAGCTACAATGGAAGGAAAGATTTCCCAGAGAGGGGAGTCAGATGAGAAGGTAAATAAGAGTGGGTTTTAGAAAATACCTATACTTATGGGTAGAGCGGAGGGATTGGCAAAGCAGGCTGAAAGGAGAGGGGCAATGAGCTGGAGAGGAAACCAGCAGCGGGAAAACCAGGGGAGGAGAAACTTTCAACAGGACGTAATGGTCAACAGCCCCAAACACCACACAGGTGCCAAATGAGAGACAATTCAGAGAGTCCTTTGAATTTCTTTTTTCTTTTCTTTCTTTCTTTCTTTCTTTCTTTCTTTCTTTCTTTCTTTCTTTCTTTCTTTCTTTCTTTCTTTCTCTCTCTCTCTCTCTCTCTCTCTTTCTTTCTTTCTTTCTTTCTTTCTCTCTTTCCTTCCTTCCTTCCTTCCTTCCTTTCCTTTTTCTTTCCTTCTCTTTCAGAGAGAACAGGCAGGGGAGGGGCAAAGAGAGAGGGTGACAGAGGATCTGAAGTGGGCTCCATGCTGACAACAAAGAGCCTGATGAAAGGCTGGAACTGAGGAATCATGAGATCATGACCTGAGCCAAAGTTGGACACTTATTGACTGAGCCACTCAGGTGCCTCAGTCCTTTGAATTTTAACACCACAAGGTCATGGGAGACCTTTCTAAAGCAGTCCCGATAGAGTGGTGGGAAAGAGAGGTCCTTGTAGGAGCTGAGGAGGGAATGGGAGGCAAGGACTTAGAGAAAGGCTGTGCTGAGCCTCCTAGAGGAGCCCAATGGCCATGTGTGCATGCCTGTGTGTGCATGAGTGTGTGTGAGTGCGTCCATGAGTATGTTCACAATGGGAGGAGCTTGAGTATAATTCTATACTGAGGTGATAAAGCAGTAGGGAGGAAAGTGCTGCAGACAGACGGGAGAGGTTGGTAATGGATTGAGAAAGGACTCTGTGAGGTAGAAAAGGATGAGTGACAGCACAAGGAGAAGGCCAGACCTTGGACAAGAGGAAGAAAATTTCACTTAAAATGGAGGGAAGGTCGGGCCCAAACCAAAGGAGACATGGCACTAGGGAACTGACAGGTGAGGGAGTTACCCTGAGAGCCCCTGTGTTCTCTTTGGAATGGAAGAGTTCAGTTCGCTGAATGTTTTCAAGCCTTCTGCAAGCCAGGCACACAGACTGACAGAGACGGAGGTGGGTGGTGGGGGTAATAGGTGCTTACGAGTGGGGGAAGGAACGGAATCTGTGACAAGGGTCCGAAGGAGGAAAGACTGGAAAAGACTTTGCCGAATGGCCAGCGGAGGGTGGGGAGACCACAGATCAGAGGCCCACATTGGAATGTGAGTACAGAGTCAAGAGATATAACTCAAAGAATAGAACCCCCCCACCAAATGATTGGAGGAGAGACAATTTCCCACAGAGAGCTCCCCTAGGCCTGTATTTTCACTGCAAGTCCTTCACTTATGACTTACTCAGCTCTGTTTTGTGATAGCAGACTGACTAATGAGGGTATGACAGCCTTTCTCCATATAGCTGTGCAGTGTGGATTCCCTTCCCCTCCCCCCACCCCATGACAGGTGCTTTCTATTCTGCTATTAGGAGAGTGACCTCAATGACTAGTTTGTTCTAGCTCTCTGTTTCTGACTAGATAATCTTGTCAGAAATCTCTGCTTACAGACTGCAGGGAAGAGAAATTGAGCTTTAAACCAATAGTTTAATATGTATGTTACAAAACATAACTCACCTTCTTTAGGTTATCTTGGATCTGTACAAATACAGCATTCTTTCAGAAAGCACTCTGATCCACGTGAATTCCTTTCCTGGAAGTTCACCCAAAAAAGTCCTGCTCATCTTCCACCCCTATAATAAGAAAGAAGGAGGAACATGCTTGAAGACGTTCACTACAGCAATCGCTAGAATACCAAAAACGATGGCAGACAACCTAACAGACAGCAGTCCATCAGTTTGACGGAAAATCCATGTTGTTATCTGTATGATAGTTGTGATGACAACATGTACTTAATGGAAAACACTTATATTCCAAATAAGAAGTACCAAGTAGAACCTCAAAACTGCATTATGTATAATAACATAGGAAATAAGTATTAAGATGGACAAAGATTTGAAACAACTAAAAATAAAGGAAAATCTTGCTTTGCTATTGGTAGGATTGAGGGTGAGATTTTTATCTTCATTTCCACTTCATTGTTATAATGTTGTTCATTTATTTTTAAAAATTCCTTTATAAAGAGTTGTACATTTGAACAGAAACGTGGTGAGGAGCAAGTCTGTCTTTTCCTAATCCTCCCGCCCTAATGAGAAAGAGCTTTGTCACATTCAGGTTTGAGGCAAATCTCAAACTTTAAACCTTGCTATTAAGCAGCCAACAGTTTCCATGTTATAGGTTGACAACCCGCAAATATGTTGGGTTAAAATATTTCTTTTACTAAAGAGATTTGAAATTCCATTCCAGTTACCAACCAGGTCATTCAACTTCTTTAAAAAATAAAAATAAAAAGGTTCCTATCATCCTTCCTTTGTCTCCATTGCCCCAGATCCTTTCTCCAAACTCTCTCAATCCAGATTCTATTACCACCAGTAGGTTACATCAAGGTCAATGGTGACTGCTTAACTCTATGGACAAATTCAAGTTCTTACCCAGAAGCTCCCATCACTCTAGAAGCTGCCAACCCCCTCTTCTTCTTCTCTAGCCCTGGGGTCACCAAATGGACTATATGCTGCTCTTTTTCCTTCCCTTTTTTTGCCTTTGTGGCAGTAATTCCCTTCAATATTAACCACTGACTTCTGCCAAGAAACTCCAGACTTCCTAATCACATCAGACTCCACCCTGCATCCTACTCCAAGCAAAAGGTATCCATCCAAAATAAATGTGTCTAACAGCTACACCATGCATTCTTAATGGCTGCCATATTCCCTGTAAGGGGGTGAAAATTGGTTCTTGGGAGCAAGAAAAAAACGTTTACTCTTTAAGAAGCATGTATAAAAATAATAAATATAAATAAAAAGTGTGTATGTGTATAAAGCACAGACATAAATACTGAAATCAATACACAATATATGTGTGGTATTACAATTTCATTGGGAAAGGGTGATTAGGAGAAGTGTCTGAAAAGACTCCTGGGGTGAAGAGCAATAATGGAAAAAAGATGTTGAGAAATACTGATCTACACTGTCTCAGGCATTCTTAGGTAATAGGAATACAGCAGTGAATAAAATAGGCCAGTGCACCTGCCCTCATGTCAGAAGAGGAGCAAACAAGTAAAAACAGAGACTTGGTCAGGTGGTGATCATTGCTAAGGAGAAAAGTAAAAGTAAGGAAAGGGTGGAGAGTTGGAAGGGGAGGTGACTGGGCAGGGGATGACAACTTAAATATGGTGGTTAAAGAAGGCCCTCCTGATAAAACATCTAAGTAAAGACCTGGAGGTGAGGGAGCGAGCCAGGAGACTACTTAGGGGACTATCCAGGCAGCAGGAACAGTGTGTGTAAAGGCCATGGGGTTAGAAATGCTCCTGACATGTTTGAAGTAAAGTAACAAGGCCAGTGGCTAGAGCACACTGCTCAAGGGAATGGGCAGCAGATGAAGTAGGAGGTCTGGCACTGAGTCCAACCACATAGGTCCTAGTAGGCTATTGTAATGACTTGGCTTATACACTTATAATCTGAGAGCAGAATCCACTGGAAGCGTTTAAGCAGGGGATTGATATGAACCAATTCATTCAAAAAGAATTATTTTAATGTCTATTTCTTTTTGAGAGAGAGAGACAGAGAGAGAGAGAGTGAGCAAGTGCGAGAGAGAGCATAAACAGAGGAGGGGCAGAGAGGAGACCCAATCTGAAGCAGGGCTCAGACCTACAGACCTTGAGATCATGACCTGAGCAGAAGTCAAATGCTTAACTGACTGACCCACCCAGGTGCCCCGTAACAAATTCATTTTTTTAAAGTAGGCTACATGCCCAGCATGGAGTTCAATTCAGGGCTTGAATTCATGATTTGATGTGAAGACATGAGCTGAGATTAAGAGTCAGATGCTTAACATACTGAGCCACCCAGGTACCCCTAAACCAATTCATGTTTTAGAGATCCCTCTGAGTCCCTCCAAGTCCCTGGCTTGGGAGTCAACTGTAAGAAGGAAGTAGAGAGACCAATTAGGAAGCCCGAGCAGCCATCCAAGTGAGAGGTGACACTGGCTTAGACCTGGTGGAGCAGTGGGAATGGAGAGAAGTAATCAGATTCTGAAGGTAGTGCCAACAGGTTTTCCTGGTGGATTAAACATGACACATGAGAGTAAGAAAAGAACAAGGATGATGACAAGGAAGAATGGAGATGCCAGCCACTGAAGTGAAGGCTGAAGGAAGCAAGTGTGAGGACAGGAAAACTTTGGGTGCAGTATGGGAACACAATGAGACTCCCAGTTAAGGTCCCAGTTAAGATATTCAAATAGAAAGTTGTGGACTTCTAAGTGTGGGATTCAAGAGAAAGTCTAGACTGGAAATATCTGTTTGAAAGTGTTTCTAATAAAAGCCATGCTACTGGATAGAGCACCAGGGAAGTGAGGGAAGCGGAAGAAGAAGTACAAGAATGGAGTCCTTCCCTGGATGATTCCAGGGATAAGGATGCAGATCAAGATGGCAGCCAGTGAGGTAGCAAAACCAGGAGAGCAGGGGAAGAAAGCTCTTCCAGGAGGAGGGAGGGAGCCACTGTGCCAGATGTAGACCAAGTAAGATGGGGAACAAGATTGGGTTTGGCATCTTGAAGCTCCCTGGTGCCTTGGGAAATGCTATATCTGTGCAGTGGGTTCAAGAGAGAAAGTGGAGAGAGAGGTAGGAGATGCTGAGAATACAGGCGACTGTCAGAGAGCTTTTGCCATAAGGGAAGTTTAAAAAAGGGTGTCATGCATGGAGGGCTTAAGTGAATTTTTTTTTTTTTTTGAGAGAGAGCATGAGCAGGGGAGGGGCAGAGAGAAAGGGACAGAGGATCTGAAGCGGCTCCACATGATCAGCAGCCAGCTGGATGCGAGGTTCAAACTCACAAACTGAGTGTCAAAACCTGAGCTGAAATCGGACGCCACCAACACTGGTGTCTGAGCCACCCAGGTGCCCCAAGTGAGATTTTTTTTTTTTATGATGAGAAAAAGACAGCATGTTTTTTGTATGCTGATTGGGTTGATCCAAAGAGAGGAAGAAACTGACGTGGCAGACAGAGAGGAGAAATCGCCAGCCGTGTCTCTGAGGAGGGGAGAAAGGACGGCTCTGAACAGTGGCGGAGCTGGCCTCGGGGCACACCCCAGAGAGCTTCTCCTGACCACCTCCATGTGCTAGGTACGCCAGCCACTGGGGTCACGGGGGCCTCACAATTTTGAGAGAAAGGTAGAATTACTCTTATTTTTCAGATAAGGAAATCAAGATGTAGGGCGGTCACAGACTTAGGAAAGAAGCTGAAGTGTGAACCTCCTCTAATCTCAAATGCCTGGTCCCTTACCAGGCTGCCCATAGAACACCTTCATTTTACAGAGAAAAACAGGGCTCCTTTGACCTGCTCAAGGTCACATGGTGGACTAGAACCTGGTGCTTGGCCGTTGGCCCTGTGCTCCTTTTCCTCCCTTCTCCTGAGGTCATCCTCCTTCGTGCCGAACTGTCACCTGTGCCGAGCCCTTGCTCACGTCTGGAAGGCCCTACTCATTCCAGAACCTGCCCTCCCGCTCTTTTTTCAGTTTAGGCAGGTTTATTGAGGTATAATTACATATTTTAGATGTACAGGCCTATGAATTTTGACTAATCCATAAAGGTGCATAAATACCACCACATTCAGGATATATAGCCTTCCATTATCCTA
This sequence comes from Suricata suricatta, assembly GCF_006229205.1. NCBI lineage: Eukaryota > Metazoa > Chordata > Mammalia > Carnivora > Herpestidae > Suricata > Suricata suricatta. The sequence goes on from NC_043704.1 coordinate 111,175,192, forward strand.
CAAATTACCCTTGTGCCCCGTTTGTGGTCAGTCTCCTCCTTCACTGCCAACCTTGGGCAAAACCTGATCTGTTTGCTGTCCTTACCATCTTGCTATTTCCAGAACGCTATCTGTATGGGATCATACAACACACAGCCGTTTGAGTGTAGTTAATTTCAGTTAGCATAATGCCTTTCAGAGAACATCCATGTTACTGTATGTAGCAATAGTCCGTTCCTTTGTATTACTAAGAAGTATGCTATTTTATGGGTGGGCCAAAGCTTGTTTATCCATTCACCAGTTGATGGATATTAAGATGTTTCCAATTTTGGGCAAATACGAATGAAGCCACTGTAAACATCTCCATACAGATTCTTGTGTGGGCATATGTTTTTAATTCTTTTTGGCAAATATCTAGAAATAGGATTGCTCGGTCATATATTCAGCCTTTTAAGGACTGAAACATTGGATAGCCATATGCCAAAAACAAACAAAAAAATTTAACCTTGACCATATACAAAAAAATGACTTAAAATGGATCACAGACTTAAATGTAAACCTAAAACTAAAAAAATGTCTAGAAGAAAAACAGAGGAGAAAATATTGGTGACCTTGCATGAGGCAAAGACTTCTTAGATTTGACATCCAAAACATGATACATTAAAAAAAAAAAACAATCGATAAACTAGAACTCATAAAAATCAGAACTGCTTTTCAAAAGGCACTGATAAGAGAATGAACAGACAAGCCACAAGCTTGGAGAAAATATTTGTGAATTACTTATCTGATAAAGGGCTCATATCCAGCAGGCATAAGGAATTCTCAGAACTCAGTAACAATAAGAAACAACCCAATAAAAAATGCACAAAAGATATGAATAGACACTTCACCAAAAAAAAAGATATACAGAAGGCAAATAAACTCACAGAATGATCCTCAGTATCATTAGTCATTTGGAAAATGCTAAGTAAAACTACAATGAGGTAAACGACACACGGATTTAATGGCTACAGTTTTAAAAAGCTGCCAAGTGCCAGCAAGAATGCAGAAGGCTGGGACCCCCAAGCTGCTGGTGGGAAGGAGAAATGACACAGCCACTCTGGAAGACAGGGGGCAGTTTTTAACAAAGTTACACATACAGGGGCTGGGGGTAGTGGGGGAAGGTGGAGTACCAAAGGGAAACGGGAGGGTGTTTGGAATGGTGGAATCATTCTGTATATTGATTGTGGTGGTGGTTACACGACAGAATGAGTTAATCAAAAGTCACAGAAGTCTACACTGAAAGGGGAGAATTCTTCCCTGTGTTAATTTTACTTTAATCTTAAAAATAGGAGGGGAAGGTTGAAAGCGAAGGCAGAGAGGCCCCTGTGTGACTAGGCTAGTTTGCTTCTTTGTGCCTCAGGGTTCTGTTTTGTTTTGTGTCTTTTACGTCTATACACTGAGAATAAAATGGTACCCTCCTTGTGCTGATGTAAGCATCAAATCTCTCATTTATGTTTTAATGTTTGTCGTAACCATTAAAAGATTTAGATCTCTCATCTACACTTCAATTTATGTTGTAAGAAGTAAAAGATTTAAGTGTCTGATTTATGCAATGTAGGTAAAGTACCTGGAACATAGCGAAGGCTATGTAACTTTTGGTTATTTTTAGTTCTATTGTTATTACTCGTGTGTTGCTCTTTGAGGAAGTTTGGTGGTGAAATAACGGACAAGAAGGGCACTTAGGGGCTAGGGTGGTCTGAAATGGGGAGAGCGAGGCACCCTCACCCACGCACACAGTAGAGGAAATCTGTGAGAAGAGAACGAAGGACAAGGAGAGTAATTCTGAGTGCAATCCTGTACTACTAATGTGGCATCAGCTGCCCGCTTTAATAAATAACTCCCTTTCACTTGGAACAGCTAATTAAGTAATTTCTGGAGGCCAGAAGTAACTCGGGCTGGATTTAATGACAGTCCCTCTACAGATCAAAATATTCAAATCTTTTCTTTGTGTTATAATCTCAAACCTAAAGGAAAGGAAAGACCAAACAAACCAAACTTCTAAATACACAGTATCCAATCTTGTTAAAGTGACCCCTCCCCGTATTAACGTGAATGGTCTGCTCTCAGCCTCAGCCACACAAATGTCATGTGAACGTTAGTGTGAAAATGGAAGATTGTTCCCAGAGGTCTGGCTGGTCTTTACAGACTCAGGGAATTCTCATCAAAGACAGAAACCCAAAAAAACGTAAATAACTATGTAACTTGCAGGGATTAGTGCCCTGCTGGGCGACTTTCTCACAAGGGTGAAGATTGTAAAGAGACTTCCTAAGAATTAGAATGCTCCTTGTGACGATTTATTTTAGCTCCTAGCTTTTCTTTCCAGGAGGCAAATCAGTGCAACTTGTTTCTGCCTTTGTTTCATTTTGGTAACAAGCCTCAATTTTGAGACAGGCTTCACCTGGCTAACCCATCCGAGACAAAGGTTGCCACCTCATTGGTCGGGTGGGTAGATGGAAGCAGATTTTTTGATAACTGCTAGTAAAAACCATATCAACAGCTGATGGAGGTTAAGAATAGCAGGCTGGATGGATCGTGTGGTCTCAGCAGTTGGGAGCTCAGGAGGGTCGGGCATCGCAGAATAAGGCTGGCTGGCTCACTGAGTGCCCCCCGAACACAGCACCAGCTGGGCCAGCAGAGCACCTGGGAACTTTAACGTCCATATTGCCAAACGCCACGCCCATGAGGATTTTTTTTTTTTTTTTTACTCTATTCACCTACTCATCCATATCGTTTCGAATTGATGAGGACTTTTAAAAGTACAACCGCAATACCATTAACATAACCAACGAAGTCACTAAGAGTTAACGTAATATTATCTAGTAGCCAGCCCATGGTCAATTTTCTCTGGTTATCTCAAAAATGACTTCTACAAAGTACTTGTTCAAATCACAGTATCCATACATTGCATTTAGCAACGAGTCTTTGAAGTCTCCTTTAATCTAGAACAGTCACAGGAGTTTTGTGTCATTTGTCTACCTACTTGCCTACTTATTTAGGTGTTCATTGAATATAAAATGCTTCCAAAGAGATTAAAAAAGAAAAAAACAAATCCAAAAGTTTCATAATGAAATATCCCTCAGTCTCCTTCTCCAGAAGCATTACAGTTTCATGTATAGCCTTCTACAAATAGTGTCTGCCTGTATAAGCATGCCTGGCCCTGAGGTTGCTATAGCAAGGTGGTTAAGAGGGAGGACAGGAGTTCGAATCTCTACCATTTACTAAGTAGAAGTCTTGGGTAGGTTATCACACCCCTGAGCTCCAGTTTTTTTCCCTGGGGTAGGTGGGATGTTAAAAGAATTAAATCAGATAAGCATTTAAACTATTTGTTATTATATACATTCCCCTTCAGCTTTTTTCCAAATGACAGAACGGCGCATATTTCTATTTGTTTGTCTTCTCCATTTAACATATTTTGATAATAATTCTATATGACTTTTTTAGAAAGAGAGAGAGAGCATGTGCAAGCAGGAAAGGGCCAGTGGGAAAGAATCTTAAGCAGGCTTCACATTCAGCACAGAGCCCAATGCAGGGCTCGATCCCACGACCCTGGTATCATGCCCTGAGCCAAAATCAAGAATCAGAGACTCAACCAGCAGAGCCACCCAGGTGCCCCCATACCTGTTCTTATAGGTTCACGTCATTTGGAACATTTTCTTCCCTTGGCTTCTCTTCCATCCCATCAATGGATTTGTTCCTAACTCACAAACTCTCTTTCTCAGTCTCCTTGGCTGATTTCTCCTCTCTCCTGTGCAGGGACATGTAAGGGAGTCCCAGGGACCTTCTCTTCTCTAACTGCAGTTTCTCCACAGGTGATAGCCATTCCTCTGGCTTTAAATACCAGGGTGAGGCTGTGGAGGCCCTCTAGTCATAAAATTTAAGGAGACATTCACTCTCAGGCTCCTGCAAGTGCAGGGTTAGCCCTGGAGAGTGACTATCCCCTTAAATTGCATGCCATAAGCACCTGCTTGCCTTCCCCTGGTTGCACCTCCCTTAATACCTCCACCTTCTCCCCAAACTTCCAGACACATAAATCCTATTTGGCACCTCTACTTACATATCTGAAGCAGATCCCCTGCCTTATTTCCCACTCCCACACCTTCTCCTTGTCTCCATCAGTTAATAGCATCACTGTTTATTCCGTTGTTTATCCTAGCTTCCTTTCTTTCGACAAGTCCTATCTTCTATCTCCAAGATACGTTCCAAATCTGATAACCCCAGCTGCTATGGCTTGGACCAGGCCCCCTGTCTCTTGCCATTGCATACACTCCCTGCTCTGGGGTCTCCCTGCTTCCACAGTTGCCTTTCTTTCTCCCCTTCCCCCCTTATACACACTGATCAGCAGCCAGAGTGATCTTTTCAGATCATGGAGGTTGTGTCACTCTCTTACTTAATCCCTCTCCCCTCCCAGTGGCTTCCTAGTGAATTTAGAATTAAATTTTTTTTAAATTTTAATGTTTTATTTATTTTTGATACAGAGAGACAGAGCATGAGAGGGGGAGGGGCAGAGAGAGAGAGAGGGAGACACAGAAACGGAAGCAGGCTCCAGGCTCTGAGCTAGCTGTCAGCACAGAGCCTGACGCGGGGCTCGAACCCACGAACGTGAGATCTGACCTGAGCCGAAGTCGGAGATTTAACCAACTGAGCGACCCAGGCACCCCACGTGAATTTAGAATTAAAGGCCCATGCCTTACCATAGTCACATGGTCAGGAGACTCGGATCCAGCAGGTGCTGAGATAATCCCAGCCTAGCAAGCTCACTTCTGCCCCCTCCTGCTGCCAGGTTCACTGCTGCCCCAGTGGTGTTCCATCTCCCTGGAATGTTCTTCCCCAGATCTTTATACAGCCACTTCCTTCTCAGCATGCAGAGGCCAGCTCAGGTATAACTCTGCTGACCACCCACATCCATTCACTCAACCACTCAAAATTCCATTACCTTGTTTCATTTCTCCATGGCATTAGCACTCTCTGAAAGCGTCTTGCTGTTACCAATGCATAACAGCCTCCCGAAGCTCAGAAGCTTAAAACAAAAATGTATTAGTTCTGTTGGGCAGTTCTTGATTGGGTTGCAGTGAAATAGCACCTGTGGCTGGAGTCATCCAGAGGCTCTTCTGAGATGGATGTCCAAGACCCTTCCCTCCCATGTCTGGTGCTCCTCTGGGCAGCCTCTCTCTCCAGCAGAGTAACTTAGACTTCCTGCATGACAGCTCAAGCCTCCAAGAGAAATAAATAAATAAATAAAATAAAATAAAATAGGAACAGCTGGTCTTCATATATAGGCAAGATCTGGAATTGGCACCCTGTAGTTCTGCCATATTCAGGTGGTCAAAGCAGTTTTAGGCCAGCCCAGGTTCAAGGGAATTGAGGAATAAATTCTACCTCTTAAAGGGGACGTGACATGTATATAGAAGGAGATAAGGAATTGGTGGCAGCCATCTTTGGAGACAAGCTATCATATTTATGTGTTTACTTGTTAATTATCTGTTTACTCCCATTACGCTATAATCTCCACGAGACAACGGGGACCTTGCCTGTCTTGTTAGTGACTCTATTTCCAGCAGCAAGAACAATGCCTGGCACACACTAGGTGCTCAGTAAATAAATTAAGAAAGCACTTGATAAATGTTTGGGAACCTTACCTGGGCAGCACTACACTTCCCCAGATCGGTCTTGCCAGGTCTGCTGATGCTAAGCATACTGATGCCTCACCAGATAAGAGAAACCCTACGTTTATAAAATATTTCATTTCCTCTGCAAACAAGAAAAACTTGCCCTGAACACAAAATCTAGAAATAGATTTGGCAGGTTTTCTAAGTGGAAAATATTTCTTGTATCACCAGAAATTATTTTCCCACAGCTTGTGCTAAATCAAAATACTAAAGTTGACTGAAAATACCCCATTTCTTAATCTTGGTGTGGACTAGAAACAGTGTTTTCTTGTTTGATAATAAAAGAAAGAGAAATACTTCCTGATATTGGAACTCCCCAAGCTATCCCCAAATCAAAAATGTCATTTCAAGGTAGATTTTTTTAAAAATGAGGGCTCCTGGGTGGCTCAGTGGGTTAAGCATCCGACTTCTGCTCAGGTCATGATCTCATGGTTCGTGGGTTCGAGCCCTGTGTCGGGCTCTGTGCTGACAGCTCAGAGCCTGGAGCCTGCTTCAGAGTTTGTGTCTCCCTCTTTTTCTGCCCCTCCTGCACTTACTCTGTCTCTCTCTCTCTCAAAAATAAATAAACATTTTTTTAAAATGTCTACTGAGAAACATCATTAAAAGTTTGGTCATCAACATGGTTTTAGTTGTAAAGCCGGCACTTGTTTATTTAACTAATTACAGCAGACCCAGGGTAGGAATTGTAACATTCAAGCCTATCCAAATCTCCTCTTTGTTGGTCTTTACTGGGGAGTTCTAGAAAATAATCCTGTGTTTAAACCTTTTTCTAAATCCCTTGTAAATGAGTAAGTGAGAATGTATTCCTCTGAAGGATTTTGGTGATTTTTGAGGTTTAAAAGAAAAAGGGATTTAATTTTTGAAATTACATTTGCAGACTATCACTGATGACATTTCTTCTATCTTTGTTTTATCTTTAGTTTTCCCAGATTTGCTCAAAGTGATCCCCTTGAGCATCCATGTCAACGTCGTTCTCTTCTCCACGATCCTGGTTGTTTTAACCATGGTGGGAACAGCCTTCTTCATGTATAATGCTTTTGGGAAGCCCTTTGAAACCCTTCATGGCCCACTAGGGTTATATCTTTTGAGCTTCATTTCAGGTGGGTACAAAATTCTACTTCAGAAGACAAATGTGCTTGCCAGTGTGTCAAAAGACAGCTCTACCTAAATGTAAAGTTATAGTACATACAGGTGATGTCCTCTGTAGTGTTATATATGACCACAAAAGTAGAGAAAAATACAATTATCCAATGACAGGAAATTTGAGATACACATTATGATACTCTGTATGAATAAATGATGATGACATTCCATTATATTTTGAAGATGTGATCAAAAGGATACATGCTTACATGCTTGAATCAAAAAGTTAAGTGCATAAAACAGTATAAAGAGTTTATGAATATATATATAGATTTATATAAGTATAGATATTGTACATATACTCTCTCTTGCCTCCATATAGATATACACAGAGAGAGAGGGAAAGAGAGAGAGAGACCGTTATATTTGCAGTGGTGACCTCTGAGCAGGGAAATTATGTGTGATTTTTCACTTTTTCGCGTGCTATTTAATGTTTCCAAATATTCAGTAGTGTGTTTTTATTTATTCATAATCAGAAAAATACGGGCACCTGGGTGTCAGTTGGTTAAGCATCTCGATCTCAGTTCAGGTCTTGCTCTTAGGTCATAATCAGAAAAATAAATAAAAATCATGCAAAAAAAGTGAAGGGCCAGTGTTCTGCCCACATGAATTGTAACATTCAAGCCTATCAGTACTTTGTGTAGCCTAATGATTTGTGCATCTGGGAAAAAAATAAACTCTAAACTCAGCCATCAGTTCATCAATAAACATGTCCTACTCAGTAACCAAGGCTGATGGAAAAGAATACGAACTCCCGGTAGTGCCTGAGGGTGCTTAGGATACAGTTACAAGAAGAGAAAGATGAGAAAATAAAAAATGTATACATAACTCATATGTAGCCTTTCATCTATAGGACGCCTCTCATTTCACCTCACTTCAGACTTGCAAAAAGACTTAGTACTTTGTCATAATCCCAGGAAGCATCCAGAGTTCTGTTAATGATTCCATAGAGAGATGAGAGAGGTTACATACAACTCACACCCACAAAGAGTGGATTGAAAATTCCTGTTAGAGGGGTGCCTGGGTGGCTCAGTTGGTTCAGCATCTGACTCTTGATTTTGGCTCAGGTCACGATTTCATGGTTTGTGAGTTCGAGCCCCACGTTGGTCTCTGTGCTGACAGTGCAGAGCCTGCTTAAGATTCTGTTTCCCTCTCTTTCTACTCGTGTTCTCTCTCTCTCTCTCTCTCAAAAATAAATAAACATTAAAAAGAAAGAAAATCCCCATTAGACTGTTTCCTTCTCCTCCACCTTCGACTGCCACCAGGGCCCAGGCCCTTCTTTGGACATTACTCCATTCCCCCAGCACAAGTCAACCCCAGCCACACACTTGCAAAGCTCCCGTTCTCTAAAGCAGAGCTTTGTGGTAAACAGGGACTTACTCACCTTGCAACACACTCCAGCCTCCTTCCATTAGTACTTGAGCACACTTCTCGGAGTCTTACCTCATCCACATCTTGGTAATTAAATAATTCACTTAACCAAAGCAGTTCTCTCTCTTGTGGGGGTTCTGCTAAGATTTTCCCCATGTCTTTCACAAGCAGATAGCACAGGTCTAAATTGTGCAGAAACAGTGACCCTATGAGGTCAGGGTCAAAGTCTTTCTCATCTTGGTATCTCCAGCAAGGGCATCTGGCTTGAGGCTCTGCGCAGAGTAAACATTTCAATACATGTTTGTAGGAGGTGTTAGCTGGAGCACTTAGTACAGGTGAGAGAAATCAGAATCCAGATGGATGGGATTAGCAGAGCAGGCCCGCAGAGGCAGAGGAAAAGGGCCGGAGAGAGATGGGATGAGGTAGGTAAAGGAAAGCTGAGGGCCTCGAGATCAGGGCAGAGGAGCCAGAACACAGGTACAGAGTGTGGACAGACAGAGTGATTTAATCTCACAGGTAGGTCCAGGTGAGAAGTGGATGCTGGCATTACCTCCCTGCTCCCCCAACATAACAAACTGAACTGGTAGACTTGGGTGACGTGCTATTTTGGCAAAGGCCATTAAATCAATCAGAGGCTAGCCTGGAAACAGAACACGCACTGTTTTCCCAGAGGGAATAAATGTTTAGCAGTGGTTCTTAAAGTGGGGTCCCCAGACCGGAGGCTTTGCCTCACCTGGGAGGGAACGTGATTGAAAAGCAAATTCTCAGGGCCTACATCAGACCTGCTCCTGCATCAGAAACTCCGGAGGGGGAGGGGTGTGCCCAGCATTGAGTTCAACAAGCCTTTCAGGTGATTCAGATGCAAGCTCTTGAGGACCAGGTGGTCAGGACTGATTGAACAGGTGCTAGAGGACTGGCCGCACGGGAAGAAGACCCTGAGGTAACTGCAAGACGGTGCTCTCAGAAAGCAGCTGCCCTTCCCAGGGCTTAATGTCTGAAGGAACAGTCTGCAGTTACCAGAACCTGGAGGCTTGAGAGAGGCCGGGGCGCTTGGTCTCAGACCTTTGAGGAGATGACAATGTCACATGACACCTGCAGCAGCTCTGGAAGGGTAGAGGGGCCTGGGAAGTCCCCAAGTGCTCCGTCCCACTTGTGTCCCCTCCCCACAGCTGTCTATTGACAAAGCATAACAGAAAGCAGCTGACAAGGCAGACTAGAGACGGAGGAGTCTTGACCCAGCATCACAAAGCAGAGAAAAAAACCGAGCTGGTTCGAAGCCGAGATACAACAGCTTATTAACTGGCACAGCCATCTCGCACTCTAGCCTCTGAATGAAATTCAGAAGAGCAGCCCATTTGGAAGACAAATTATTTGACAGTTCTAACAGACGACCAAACTAACGGTATTTGAAAAGCAAGATGACTCAGAGAATGCAGAATTTAATCCAAGTCCCAGATCTTATCTCGGCCCTTGGCCAAGTCTAATGCGAAGAAAACCTGAGCACAGAAATATATGCGGGAACACACAGACCCTGCGCTTACATTATATCTTAAAATTTATCTTTGAACTTGTTGCAAAAGCAGGCCCTCAATAAAGATTTGTGGATGAGGGAAGGAAGAGATGGGGAGAAAGGAAAAGAAGGAACTAGCTCCTGATCTGTCTCACAGAAGGTAAAGGACTAGTGTTTGCACATCGTCTGCTTTTCAAAAGCCCCAAATCCTTATGTTTAAATAACGAAAATTTCAATCACTTTTTAAAAACTGTGCGTGACAACAAAACATCTGTTGGGGTCAAATGGACTGATGGTTTGTGACCTTTGGGGGTAAACTGATCACTCTTGAATCACAGCCTCCCTCATTCAGCTTCAATATACATATAGTAGCCAGAAACCCCTGGAGTTTTGGAAATGTGTATCTGAAGTTGTAACATCCATGGAGATCCCAGCTCTAAACCCTCATCGTGGAAGGATGGGGGTTAACCGTCTTTTCGCAAACATGGTAACTATGAGCCAACAGATAAACACACAAAGGGGACAACTGCATTAGGAAGTCATTTTGTTCCTGCGTGAGTCACACTCCATTAAAAGCCCCTCTACTGGCTGGCAGTGGGGGGTGTGGGGAGGGGCAGCTCTTTTCCACTGAGTCTCCCCACCGTTTCTCTGCCCAGGTGGCCCTCCTCACAACAGAGAAAAATCCTTCCTCCTTGGACCTCCTTTCTTTTCTTCTCTTACTCACCCCTGCGCTCCCCAAGTTTCCCCCTTTCCTTGAACTGATATTGTTAGGATCTGTCTACTCCCTTGCTGGACAGGCACCCAAGGACGGAGGCATGAAGATGGGGGAGAAGGAAAGGGAAGAGGTCTTCCTTCCACACTGCCGGATAGCAGTGCTATGGGCCTCTCCTGTGTCCCAGGGCACGTGCCAGAACCTGGAGACAGAGAAGGAAAGGGAATAAACCTTTGGATTAGGCCACCAAAGGTTTCAGGCCCCAGAGCTTGCTTGTGCTATGGCCTGATAGCCTGTTGCCCTCCCAGACCAGATGCTCCTTCTCCTATTTACGGCTTCCAGTTTGGTTCATCATATTCCTCAGGCCTCTTCATGTAGCGTCTCTGTCCACCATCAGTGTTCATGAAGCATAGGCAACTCCGTTCATTTGCTCTTTCTCATCCTGTCAGTTATAAACTAGATTTGAGAAATCATTCCCCAAGTTAGGATTTTAGTAATACCTTTATGGCCCTCCCTTAGTTCATTTCGGGCAGTGATTCTCTTTTTGGACTATACATTAAAATCACTTGGAAAACTTCCTAAAAATGCTGATGCCAGGCCCCATGCTACACTAATTAAATTGGGGTCTCTCGGGTTAGGCCTGGGTACAGGTGTTTTTTTTAAGCTCTCTCAGGTAATTCTAATGTGTGACCAGTGTTGAGAACCACTGATTTAGGTGCACATATTTGCCTGATTCAACAAATGCTGAGAAGTGCCCACAATGTGCTGGTCATTACAATAGGCGTTGGTGATGCCACAACCAATCAGGGACACACAGTCTTGCATACAGTCTAGTAGGAGAGTCAAACAAAAGCATACATAAGCAACTAGAGATGACAATCATTCCCATATGGGTGGTAGACGTGCTACTGTAATAGAGAATGGAAAGAAAGAGGGGATGAGGCTTTGATGCACTGGTCAGCAAGTAGTTCTAAGGATACAAAGGAGCTGAGGACCCTCAGAGACTTTCCCAAGGAGTGGAGAAAGCATACACAAAGACTCTAAGGAAAGAGGCCAGCTTGCTGTGGGAACTGAAAGAAGGCCCAGGTGGCTAGGGGTAAGTAATGAGAGGAGAAAAGAATAACAACACCAAAATTATTAACAAGACTTGTTGATGCCAGTTAATGCCAGACCTCAAAAACCACCCGTGGTAAATCTTTTAGAATTGATTCTAATTGCACTGAGAAACTTGTCAAAGATCTTAAGAAGATATCAGATAGCTGATTTACTTTTAAAAATGTCTAGTGAAAGACTAGGCTATATTGGCCTTGGACGTGGAGAGAGATGAATGGATTCTAAAAACGTTTTGAAAGTAGATCCAAAAGCAAAGCCTTTCACTGGTGCCTTAAGCAAGTAGACCAGGGTGGCATTAACCAAGACAGATAAGACAAGGGGAGGAACAGACTTAGAGTTTAGGGCAAGAAAGAAGTGGAAGGAGGAGCCTAACACTAGAAGACAATGTTCTATTTGGGGCTTGCCAAGTGTGAGACCCTAGGAGGTATGTGAGCAAAGACGGCAAGTAGCCAGTGGGATATATGAGTCTGGAGCTCAGAGAAGAGGTCTAGACAAAAGAAATAAATTTAGGAGTTGTCAGGATATAGATATTATTTAAAGCAATGGAAATGGATGAGATCATCTGGGGAGAGAATGGAGATAGAGAAAAATTGGCCTAGGATCAATCCCCGAAGAACACTGTCAGTTCATTTTTGGGTGGAGGAGGAGGAGCTGGCAAATGACACTGACTAGGTGTGTCCAGGGGGAAGCAGGAAAACCAGGAGGTGATGATGTCCTTCAGGCTATAAGACAGGAGTGTTTCAAGAGTACTGCTGAACAGTGAGCTTTGTGAAAGCATAAATGGAAGAGTAAACACCAGGGGAAGGCAGAATGGGGAAAACAGGATGGAAAACACTTCCCTCCAGGTTTCTAATACAGTGGGGGAGAGAGCGATGTACACAAATTAGGGAGGTAGAGGAAGAGACAGAGCCAAAGAAGCAGCACTTAGGCACAGAAGCAACTGGACTCACAGTTTCACACTGGAGCAAGGATATATGAGTGTCTGCCTTTCTATATTGCATTCTACAAGTTTCCCAGTTGATGGTAGAGTCCCAGATCTGCAAGGAGAAGAGAGAAGGCCAGGTCAAAGACTTGCCATGGATCAATCATAGAACATTCTAGATAGTTCAGTGAATACTCTTTGACGGTGACATGAAAGGTATCAGCTCGGGCCTTTTGGAGGTGGTGAAAACCTCCAAAATGTGGACTTACTGCAAATTGTATTTATTACACACAGAATCATGTTAGGAGTTCTACCAAGCAAGGCAAACAAATACAATGACTGCCTTCCTTTAAAAAGGGGATGTTCCTGATACAGGCCTAATTAATTATGATAATTACAACTATGGCATGGACCATAAATAAGCACAGTCACACATGAAACACACAGACAGGAAAATAAAGAGCAGCACAAAAATAGAAGAAGGCCTGCACGGTATATCAGTTTCAGTACTCGTGATATCCTGGCCTCAGGAATATGTCTAGGATATATCATTCTGCACCTGTGGTCAGAAACTATCTGGGTCTTGTTCCCACTTCAATCCTTGTGGAGGAGCTATTATCCAACGTCTGAGGAGATGAGGGATGTCCGGGCATCAAAGCTGCTGAGCCCGAGGAAGGACGGGATTAGTGGTAGGAAAAGTCAGCTATGACAATATTCTACCAATTTCTCAGCACGGATTTTAGGAAGGAGGCCACAGAAGGAAGGAAGTAGTATTAGCCAGCCTGTGATGGCAAAGGACCAGGGATTCTGTTCTGATGTGCCAGTGGCAGCAGGGCAGTGACAGGATTGTGCTCTAGGTTACTCATGTCGAGGGTGCTGGAAAAGGACTGCTCAACTCACTGTGCCCTGTATCCAGCCATGACCTTGTGCAAGGAGATGCTCAATCTTGTTCTATTACAATTGCAAATAGACTCCCAGCCTATGCAGGATGTGCATGTGTGTTTTCCTTTCTGTTTGTTTTAGGGTCAAATCGCAAGTGCTTGCTATGACCTCTAAAGCACCACTTGATGTGCCCACCCCAGGACCCTCCAGCCCCTGCCGCCACACACGGCTCACCTCTAACTCCTCTCTGCATGACTCTCTGCCTCTCTCTGCCCAAACCACCTGGGTCCTCTGCATATGCTGTTCCCTCATCCCAAAATGCTCTTCCCCTCACTTATCTACTTTCTCATTCCTTGACTTCCTTCAAGAGGCACTAAAACATCATCTTCTCCCTGAGGCCTCCCTGGCCACCCTCTTCCCTGCTTTATTTTATTCCCCTTAGGGCATATCACACTCTGATAAGCGACAGAACACCCTCACTTATCTTGTTATTGTCTCTTCTCCACTGTCTCCACTGCTGACAGCTCTGTGAAGACTGATTTCTGTCGCCTCATCCAGAGCTACATCCCGCAGTGCCCAGAATGCTGCAGCAGGCACCCAATAAATATTTGTTGAATAAATGAATATAGCAGAAGGAGCTCTATGTATTTTCTGAGACAAAGGATATTCTCCTTTTCTGAAAGTCAATTCAAATTAGAGAAAGATTGGGGTGCCTGGATGGTTCAGTTGGTTAAGCATCCAGCTTCGGTTCAGGTCATGATCTCACGGTTCATGGGTTCAAGCCCCGTGTAGGGCTCTGTGCTGACAGCTCAGAGCCTGGAACCTGCTTCAGATTCTGTATCTCCCTCTCTCTCTGACCCTCCCCTGCTCATTCTGTCTCTCTCTGTCTCTCAAAAATAAATAGAAAACATTTAAAAAATGAAAAAAAAATTAGAGAAAGATTGTGTTTTTAGATCATTTCTTCTTTGCACAAATCACTGTTCTCACTCACATGACATTTACGAAATTTAAGTTAGATGTGGGCTCTCTAACTCTCCAGTACAGAAGGTGAAGAGAAAAAGCTGAACGTAACTGGTGGTGTTCCTTTATCCGCACCTACTCTTTGGAAACATGACCAAATTTCTACCCATCCAAACCTCAAAATCTACTCTTAGGTATTAACTTGCTTTACTTGTCCCTCTGTCCCTTTTCTAGATGGCAGTCATTGGTCTCTACAGCAGGGCAAAGCCAGAACCGCTTTCATTTGTGGAAGAAATTGTTGCTGGAGACCTCACCTTTGATAACTGGCTCTCTACTGAGATTGCATAATTTCACGGAAAATTAGTAACTACACCTGCAAAGCAATGGCTTTCCCACCTCCCATTTATCATCTTCCAAGACTCCTTAAAGAAGGAAATTATCAATTTATCATTCTGTAGAGGAAATGGAAGGCCTCTAATATTTGTCATCTGTAAGAGAGTTTAAAGATGACATGCTAGCTTTCTGGAAATGTTGGCCATTACTTTAAATGGAATTGAAATTCTAATTTATTATTTCCCAAAATACTATCTTCATGATAATAGGAGATTATATCAGAGCTTTTTTTCACCTTGGAGGACACATTTCTTCTGAAGCCCATGGTACCCTGGACTCCCACAGATCCCGGCAGGCTGTTCCCATCCCTCAAGGCACAGTCACCCTCAGGATCAGCCAGGGACGAAGACGCAGGCTTCTTGTTGGCTGTGACCTTTGTTTCCTTTATTCTAAGGACTGGAGGAGAGAGGCATCCAGTCCTGCAGTCCCGGACAGCTGCCAGAGGACAGTCCTGAGTGTGCAGTGTCTAGCACATTACAAATGTTTGTTAATTGACTGGTAATTCATTGTGTGACAGCTCTATAACTCAGTTCTCCTTTTCAGTCGGGGATTAACTCAGTAATCAGTCATTAAAGGGGGAAAAATATTACGGTACCAGCCAGATGGCAGGGCAATCAAACACATAAAGGAAAATGGCTGGTGTTTGAGTAAGACACATGACAGCAAAACCTGGGTCCTGTGCCTGGTTATGTTCCAAATTCTAGCTGGAGCAAGTCTTGGCAGGCTTTCCGACATCTAGTGGACTCTAACCTTTCTTATGAGCGGGAACGGTGTTGATCAGACAGAGAAACACGTGAGGCCTCTGTCCAAATGACCCCAGCTGAGTTTGGACTCCTAGTGTACGTGGATATAACTGGGAAAAGGAAGAAGGAAGCATGCAGGCCTGATCCTAACATTTGTGAGGCCTGGAGCAAGACTATTAGTGAAAGTCACATACCATATGTCTAAACATGTAAGAGTCATAAGCTAATAAGCTCTTCAGTGAGACATATTCTATCCTTCTGCCTTAACAAACATCTCTCCATAAGGGCCCGGAATGCCAGATTCAGATTTAGAATTCCAGACCTGAGTGTGGTAACAGAGAAGAGCTGGCCCCTGTCTGTCCACTTCCTTCCTCTTGCTTGGTTCTATCTACACTGTAAAGGGCCCCAAGTAGACACTCTACTGTGTATTAGAGCTCTGACTATGTCTTCAAAATTGCTGTTTCTTGGCAGTCTTCAGGCCTCAGGGCTGGGCAACGCGAGCCATAAAGTGCCCTTAGGGGGACTGATCCAAGGGAAATAGATATCCATGTAGCCCTGGAAATGCACTCAGGGCTATTTGGGAAGGGAATTCCCAGGTCCCAGGAGTACAAGCTAGAATGTGGGCCAGGGACTCAAGATGGGCTCATTCCATTGACCCTCATCACAAGGTGAGGAATCGTCTTTCTAGAAGAAAGAGAGAAGCACCCTCTAAATGTGCGACCCATGGCAGGACCCCCCTGGCTGAGGACTAAGGGCCATGTTGGAAAAGTGCTAAGCCCTATTCACCCCCATCCCTTACACACTTCTCCCCATGTGCCTGGCGTCCAGACCACAAAGAGAAGCTACATTTCATGTGTATTTTTTGGTCCACAAGTCATAGTTATCCTTGGTCCCACACCTCTTTTAGAGCCATGGCCTGAGAGAAGCAAAGATATTCTAATATCACAGTGAGTTGTTTCCCTTCACATCTCTTCACAGTCACAGGGTTGCCAGAAATGCAAGCGAGGCTATTGTGTTCCAACTCTGAAATGACAAAGCTGACCTTCATGGTCAACTCCAGAATCCAGAACAGAATCTCGGAGCATCCTCTCAACTACTGGACCGTGCTCTCTGTTCTGGGAGCTTGCGCATTGGGATGATTAGCTGTGGCGAAAGGCTGCGAGTCATAAGAAACCCAAGCAACCTTTACTTCAGGAATTTGAAATGCAGTCTCACTATGATGCTGTCTCCTTAACAAAGTAGTACCTTTAAAATATTTAACAACTCGAAAGGGAAACCTAGCTTGAATTTGCCTTTCAAGCACTAAGGAAATACAGTGTTGCACTTCTGTCTGAAATTCACCCTCTCCTCAGACAAAGAAGGTTCTTCTGGCAAAAGCAATGGCATTTTCCCCACGATTTTCAAATAAAAGATAGAGAGAAAACAGCATTGCAGGCTTTTTGTTGGATCTAACAAGAAAGGAATAATACGATTTTGCCAGGGGAGAGCTCTGGTTTAAGCTCAGAATACAAAAATAGGCTGACAAATTTTACAAAGGAATGTTCTCAGCTACTGCTCTGAGACTGGTGAGAAGTGAAGTTTCAAGAAAACTGTCTCCTTTGATTATTTGAGGATATATTATGATGATGCTCGGGCAGATGGGGCAGTCCTGTGTGAAGTTATAAAATGAAAGAAATGGGACATTTCCTTCCCTGCTCACCTCACCCTTCACCTCTTACCACCACACGATTCCATCTCTATCTCTATCCCAACGCAAACCGACCTTTGGAAAAGAATGGGGGCCATCTTCTGCACTAGAGCCCCTCACGTCCAGACTGCTGTCCCACACCGGTCCAGCCTCCCTTTGCTCAGACAACTTTTCCTACGGCTCCTTCCAAGGAACCTACCATGATGCAGCCCACGCTCTCAGTAATAGCTACCTGTACCTCCCTTGCTATTACACTCACTGCAATCCGTTTATAATTGTTTTATCTGTGCTCCCTGCCCGATTCTATTCTCTGTTAGAGCAGAAACCATATGTATTTTCTTTAATGTTTAAATATCCACCATTATCCCTGTGCTTGGCACAGAACAAAATGGAATAAATGAATGAGTGAATTAATGAATGGGAACTTAAGCCACTATACTGCTGCTCCCAGGGTATCTGAATAAACTATAACTGAAGAGCAAAAAGCACTTATGCCTCCTAAAGGAGTGATAAACCTAATGGGAGGGTATTTGGAGGAACAAGACCCTGTCATACACTCTTTTGGGTGGCCTGTCTGATACAGTCAGGGGTTTTCTGGTGTGTGGTTGGGGGTAATGGGTTATGGTGAGGACTTGCAAGATGAAAAGAATACATAAAAAGCAGAGGAACAGCTACTGATTAGTAAGCATTTATGTGTGTCAGTTCTAATGACAAGTGCTAATCGCGCATCTTCTCCATTATTCACATTTTGGAGATGAGAAAATTGAGCCTTGGAGATTAACATGGCCTAATTTCACAGAGTAAGTGGAGGAAGCAGGGTCTGATTCCAAATCGGTTTGACCTAAGTTAGAAGACCATCTCAGCAAGTCTCCTATTAACCAGACCCCCACAGTGGTGGTCTGGGACACAACACCAGCTATGGAGGCCCTTAGCATCCTTGCTCTCCATGTGCTCGTAGTCTTGCCACCTGCTTCTGCCTTCTGTGCTCCCCAGCCCTCTGGGCACCTGCTATTCTCCATCTTCAGGGAGAGGGCCTATCACAGCTTCCAGGCACCACTCATGGGGTGCCACCTGTCCTGCAGGGACATCACCCCACACCACAGCTGCACCATTAAGGTTAGATCAGGCTACCAATGAGGGGTCCACGGGGGAAAATAACAATAGTGGATTAAGCAAAGTATATATTTATTTCTCTTTCACATAAAAACCTAGAGTTTAAAGTCAAGGGTTGGCTTGGTAGCTCCAAGTGCCTGGAATCCACACTCCTCCTTTCTCATTTTTCTATAGTACATGGCTTCCATTTCTGAGGCCACCTGGTCCAAAATGTCTGCTGGAGCTCCAGCCACTGCATCCATAGTTCAGCTACAGGAAGGAGGAAGGGGAGAAAGGAAGGGCAGCTCTCTGAGACATGCATGCTTCAAGGTAACTTCCATGCCCTCACCCAGCCCCCCGGAACCATATAGTGAGCTTTGATTCAAGGCAACCACACACCCAGGTAAAAGTCCCGAGTTTTGTTAGAACAAGAACAGATACCGTCTACCTCAATGCCTTATCTATGGCTCCCTTTGCTCAGGGACTCCTCTGGGCAGCCATGGCCAGGTGGGAGCTGGAGGAGAGGGGAGCCCTTCTGAAGAAAGGTCATGGAACCCTTCTGAAGGAAGCCCTGAGCCCTTTCATGAGGCGGCTGCGTGACTGGAATTTTTCCTGCATGGTCTGCGAAGTACAGAGAAACCTGTTCTCTTAATGTCACATCACAGCAGGGGCTGCTTTGTAGCCAGATTCCACCATTGTGCTTTTAAGGTGCCCATCAGCCACTCAGCCCACTCATCACACAGAGAAGAACATCTCCCAATCACCATGACATCAGCTAGATTGTACCCTCCCCATCTCCACCAAGTCTTCTTCACTCACAGACATAACTCGGGCCCCCCCACCATCAGTAGGAGAACCAGGCTCATGATTACAAATTTGAAATGCTCTATTTTGGCAGGAGGATGCACATGGAGGTGATGGTAAAGGCTTTCTTGAGTTTGCACACTGACCCTCTTCCCTGTCGCTTACACTCAGGAAGTATTTGTGACAATACACTGTTTGTTCCTTCTGTTGCAGGCTCCTGTGGCTGTCTTGTCATGATCCTGTTTGCCTCTGAAGTGAAAATCCACCACCTCTCAGAAAAAATTGCAAATTATAAAGAAGGAACTTATGCCTACAAAACGCAAAGTGAAAAATACACCACTTCGTTCTGGGTTGTTTTCATTTGCTTTTTCAGTCATTTTTTGAATGGGCTCCTAATACGACTTGCTGGATTTCAATTTCCCTTTGCAAAATCTAAAGCCACGGAGACGACTAATGTTGCTGCAGATCTAATGTACTGAAAGGCAGCTATTTCTGTGATCTTCCAAGTAAGGGGGTAGGCTTGTTCGGGTCACTTGGAAATGGTTCATTATGCCCATCCTTTTAGATGTACAAACTGAAGCACCGAAGCCCTCCGTGGCAATGTTTACCAATGATGTACTAAGGCTGGAAAGGAAGGGGAGCAGAAGGAAGGTTTTGGAAGGTTGTTTTACCTGATGGGAACTGAGTACTTAAAGCTGTCAACTAGAATGGACAAACTGTTATGCTATCTACATATCAAAGTGTAAAATGCCTGCCTGCTCCATCAGGAAGGGATGAAAAGGCATGGAGAGTATGTTTTAATACAACAAAAACTATTTCTGATACATCCACACATTTGTTGCCAGAGATATCAGGAAACAGAGTTGGAACTGCTTTCCTAAAATGATAGTGCATTTAGTGAGCATTGATAAAAAGTACCAGCACATGTCTTTTTTTATAAGTTTGTCTAAAGCACAGTCTTATTATCCATGCCTGTTGGTCAAAATTTACAAACCTCTAAATGGTAAAAAATAATAAAAGGGAAACACAGTATTTTAAACAGACATAATTGCAGGGACCACTGAGGAATCATGAAAAATGATTCTTCTTAGAAAATTTAATGCAAAATGACTCACTGGGGCTGTTGTTTCTAACTTTAGTGTCTTTAAGCACTAATTCCCACTTATGAAAATTACATTACATTCTGGGATTCTGATGGTATCACTACATCTTGGTTTTTGGTCTGGCTGTCACAAGCATGACCCTAAGTCCATTTTCTTTTCCCTGAATTGCCCATGACATTGACCTGTAGCTGACCAAAGACCACACGTGAGCCCAGAACGGACCCTTCCTTTGTCCCCGCTCTGCTGCCCTAATGAAGGCACTCAGGGAGAAACAGAGAATGACAGACAACGTGGCACCAGGCTCCTCGCCACCACTGCTGGGTACTTAGCCTCCATACGGGGGGTTCTGAAATTGCTCACTTAAAAAAAAAAACAAACTTTTTTCCTTTTGGAACAATTTGAACTTTGGGGACTTTTTCCCCATTTGAAACAAATGACTGCTTATATCCTGGTAAGTAACTTGCTCTGATGGTGGTCTGTGGCCAACAGGCTGATGTCAGAGCACACCTTTACTTTCCAGATGTCTGTCCCTATAGGAAATACACCTGGAGAATTTCTAGAAGACCACAAGTCAGTCTAGTGATGAAAGGGATGCTTATTTTAGCACGGGCCAGTGGAGCCCAACGCTGGAAGTCTTCATGCAATAGTTAAACACAGAAGCCTCAGTAGCTGGGAGGGAACAGGAAGGCCCAAGGACCTTCCCCGCAGCGGGTAATTGGCCTAAGATTCCGGAAGGCCAGACCCCCACATTCTCATTTGACCTCTCTCTCTTCTCAGAGGTTTGAAAAATTTCTAACACCAAGCTTTCTTCAGGAAACAAGTCCCTGGTTGTTCTCTCTTCTGTAAAAAGCGAAAACTCAGAGCAGCGGCTGAAAATCTAATGAGAACCTTAATAGGCAGACTGACAATGGTCCCTGGATGGGAAGTCGAGGCAGAGCTGCTGGTCCCTGCAAATTGTGCCACACACAAAAATAAAACAAGAAACAATCTTGGCCCTCAGAAGAGTGCCCTTAGGTTGTGTCCCTTTCTTCTCTCAGATGAAATGTGTGGTCTCAGTGGCCTGTGACCTTAGAAGAGGGATCTGGTCAGGACTCCTTTTGTGGCTCTCTCTATGGGGATCAAAGTCGCCCAAGAGTGACACTCATAATGCTGTGACCGACCTCCCTCCCCAGGTGACTGGCAGCATCTGCACATTCTCTCGGGGATGCAGGGCCCCCTGCTGGCCCTGGGGCTGCAAACACAGCTTCACGGTCTGCTGGTTGGTTTCCTTTCCACTTGTCTGCAGCCGCCCTCAGCAGCTTGAATATCCATGCTCATCACACCGGGGCTGGGGGGAAGAATGGTGAGGAGCTATGAAAGCTGTTTCAAGTCGTTCGGGATACACCCTGCAGTGAACATGCAAGACATGCTCACTGCCATAGGAGGAAGCTTCAGGACTAAACAGGTGCAGACCGGGAGGGCTACAAGGAGGAGGAGTGCACCTCACCTCTGCACTTTACAGTCCACAAAGGTGTTTGGTCTCAGGGCTCCATCTGCTCCTTCACAAGTCACTTCACAAGCATTCAGGGGCTGATCAGTCTGGCTGGTGGCTCACAGATTACACAATCTTAAGGCAATTCCTCTCCTCTCCCTCTGCCCGTGTTAGGGAGAGCCTGGCTGGGGGGGTGGGGGAGGGAGAGGGTGGCTGGCCCCCCCCCAGCTCTGGTGGAGGGAGGATAGTATCAGGGTGCCCTGGCAGTATCAGGTTCCCCAGCTTCAAGGGAAGCATGACTTGCCATTTGAATGGATATGGATCAGGACTATTTACTGATGGAAACCTGAATGAGAAGGGGAGGAAGAGACTCGGGGACTAGAAAGCAGGAAGCTTTAACCTCTCTCTCAATTTTCCCCAACTGCTCCCCTTCCAGCGAGATCTGGTACAGGTAAAAGTGTGGTTGTTATAGGAATGCTTCTTCAAGACCGGTCCCAAGCCATCTGCCCTGTTTTTCTATTAACTCCCTTGCTGTCCCCCATCCTTTTATGTAGGTGTTTGGGGCCTGCACTGTCTCGATGCTCAGTGTTTGATCTGGTGGCACACCAGTTCTCAACCTCTTTCAACATGGCAGTCATTTCCGGCGCAGGGGTCATGGTTGGTCCAGCAGAGAAGCCTCCTCCTTCAAGTGACAAGGGACAAAGCAATGCTGGTCAGTTTAGAGAAACAGGTACCTGCTCCTTGAAACTAGAGAGAGAAAAACTGGGCAGGCATTGGAGCCCTGGCTTCAAGGATGAAGTTCCTCTTCAGGAAACACCTTCTTGCTCATAAAAATGTACTGTACACCTAATAAATTTATACTCTGACTTACAGACTTTGTGACACACCCCCCCACCCCGCCACTCTTCCTTAGATAACCAGATACACATACACACACATAGTGTCACACCGGAGCTGGGACTCACTGGCCTATTTGGAAAGGCTGAATGAGTCCGAGGCTGAATAGATGACCCACGTCAGAAATCTCCAGAGAGCGTTTCCTACAGAGCTCATCCAACAGTATCCGACAGTGGTTTTAGAGGCCCCGAGGGAAGAGCTGTGTTGTGGTGAAAACCACCCAACAATTAAAAGGCAAGTGTCTCAAAGGATTATGTTTCTTTGCTAGAATCTTGGTGTAAGGGGTTTTGATCTGCTCTGAAAGTGACCAGAAGGGTAGAAGTGTCCTGCTGTGGGCCATGAGTCTAATTTCGGAGGAGAGTGAGACCTGGGGGCCCCCACTAGCCTCTGTCCCCTCTGCCCTCCAGTTCGCACTGTAAACAGGTGCACCAAGCAGCAGCCTGGGCCCCTCAAGTAATTGGAGCGCATGCCCCATAGGAACTTGCAGTCTTGGGGCACACAGGCTGCTCACCCCACGCTTGCCATGTCCCTGGGTTCCGATTCGTCATGGACTGTACCTATGCAGAGAAGGGTATTGTATCTAATTCACGGGTATGGATTCCAGGATGTCACAGCTCACTAATTTGCACTTAAATTGCTATCTTTCCATTTAGCCAAGTATAATGAAGGATGGTGTCTGTGGTACATTCCAGGCCAGAACCCCCTAGAAAATCTCACATGTGTACTTAGTTCCCAACGCACAGGTGCTCTCTTCCTCCCACTCCCTGGCTGTCACTCTTTCCCGATTCTCCATGGCAGGCGAATGCTATGTGTTCTCCACCATACTCATTATAGGCACACAACTGAACCACATTTCCCAGCCTACTTTGCACTTGGGGTCAAGTAAGTGAGTCTGGACCAATGGGCTATATGCTGAAGTGACTCATGGCACTTTCAATCCTGGCACTAAAGAACATCCTACACCATCCTCCAGCTCTGTCCTTGCCTGGTGCTGTAGCCTCAGGGGTCACGGGATCCAGGCGACGAGCCCACAAAACAGAGGCAGGCTTTAGGACCTGAACCAGGGTGTGACAAGGTTGGTACATACCTTCCTGCAAAGCCACTGACTTCGGGTGGTTGTTCGTTGCTGCGGCGTAGCTAATCATGGCCAGGCCATCAAGGCCCTCTTTTCTAGACAAACTCTTCTGCTTTGAGCCAATGAAACATTCTCCTGGCCTCTTGATTGGTAGCCTGAGGCCAGGGGCACCCTCCACCACCACCACCGAGCTCCTGTCTGGTCACTGTCCTTCGTGAAGCTGTGACCGTGTGGCCACAGTATCCACCACTGGCTGAAATGAAGACCCACGAGTAATTTTCTGCATAAATATCTAAAGAGGAAATGAACGCTTTGCTTAGGCTGATATCCTTCAGGATTCTTTCCAAACAACGATTAATAAACCCTTTTTCAATCATTCAAAACCATTTTATCTTGCACCGACAATGGATCTAGCTGTGGATAAGGCACTGAGGATTGTGGGGAGGAAATGTAAAAAGAATGAGGAAAAAAACATGTAAAATAATCCTTTGTTGAGAGCAGAGAAGAATATCCAAAAGCTTCAATTATTTATTAAAGACAGTTTTAAGTTTGCCAGTAAAAAAAACCCAAAGTAATCCAATGATATTCCTTAACTACATTAATTACCAAAAAAATCAACAATTATCCTAGAGTTTCAATCTTCACAAAATGGTAAAGAACTGCATACCTAATTAAAGAATGCTAAGGACGCCTGGGTGGCTCAGTCAGTTGTGTCCAGCTTTGGCTCGGATGAAGATCTCAGGGTTTGTGACTTCGAACCCTGTGTTGGGCTCTGTGCTGATAGCTCAGAAACTGGAGCCTGCTTAGATTCTGTGTCTCCCTCTCTCTCTGACCCTCCCCACTAGCGCATGCTCTCTCTCTTTCTGTCTCTCTCTCTCTCAAAAATAAATAAACATAAAAAAAAAAACAACAACAACAATGCCAAATAAAGTTCTCTAATGTATCTGAAAGAGCCCAGAGTGCAGTTCCTTCATTGTGCGTGTCTGGAGGTGTCATGTGGGTGGTGTTTAGTCCAGCAGCCATTTTCCCCTACACACCACCACTTCTCACTCTCCCCCTCCTGAGGGGTCAGGGTATTTGGAGGAGGGATAGTCCACAGTTCTGGGTCACACAAAGCCTGAGTAAAGTCTTGGAGTCCAGAATAGTGTCTGACCTGCTCCCTGTTGTCATTTTGGGCTTCAGCTGGACAGCAATGAGGATGACAAGTGACCACCAATTCAGTGTCCTCAATGTTCTCTCATGCTGGAAGATGTGACTTGCTCGAGCACAGATTCTAGATTTAATCTAGGAGTATTTCCTCTCTCCCTCCTACACATTTCCAACCCTAGGAATTTTCTTGCTAGTTTGGAGACAAAAGCAAACATATTCCACAAGAATGTCTTGGACTCTATTTCACATTTGAACTAGTGACTCTTGAACTTAGCCTCACTTTTTAAGTTCACCATAGTCACCTCCTTTCCCCAAAGCTTATGTGCCTGACTGGGCAGAGGTCTCTTGAGTACTGGCGAAGAAATGGAGTGAGAACAGGGAGCAGAAAAACACAAAAGAAACAGTGAAATATCCCTCCACATACATCAACACTAAACTGGAAGCTCTTTGCTTCAGATTTTTTTTTTAACTTTTTAGCAGACTTCATGGTTGCTTCTCCCCCCATATGCTTGCTATTTCCTTTCTCAAATACATAAATATATAAATATAAAATATATTTATGCTATATCCCCTAATACTCTATTCTTTACATTAAAGGAAAGAAAAACTTCCTATGTTACTTAGTATCTTGATCAGGGAGCATTTAATATGAGAAACAAAAACCCACTTAAAACATTTTTTTCTAATGTTTTATTTATTTTTATAAGAGAGAAAGAGAGAGAGAGAGAGAGACAGAGAGACAGAGAGACAGAGCACCAGCAAGGGAGAGGCAGAGAGAGAGAGAGAGAGAGAATCCGAAGCAGGCTTCAGACTCTGAGCCATCAGCACAGAGCCCAACTCAGGGCTCAAACTCTTGAGATCATGACTTGAGCGAAAGTTGGACGCGACGCTCAACTGACTGAGTCACCTAGGTACCTCACCACTTAAAACAACTTAAGCAGAAAGCTTAAGAGAGTGAGGACAAGAGTGCATGGGGTAGGGGGGCGGGGAGAGGAAAATCAGAATGGTGCAGTCCAGCCTCTGGATCCCCTCTCTTGGTCAGACGCCCAGCCATGCTCCACACAGCTGAACGGAGGAAGGGATGAGTCATAGCCACCATGGACCACATGTGTGTGCATTTATCAGGGGAGTTCTAACAGAAGAACATGTGAGTTTGGCTGGTACCCCAAAATTTCCCGCCATGATTGGTTATATGATGCTACATCCTATATATTAATCTTTACTCCTACGAGTCTTTTACTCTAGTTTCTTGCTTTATGAGTGACCATCATTTCTAACTCATTTTACCATTTTCTAAAATCAGAGACAGAAAGACTCTGAGATACACTGAAAGAGACACATAGAGGCATAGCTTAACTTTTCTCTGTGTATCTCATTCACAGACATCCCAGTTAACTGAACAATACTTTCTTTAAAAAAAAAAGCACTCAATTTTTACCGACTGAGTAAAGTAGTTTCATTTCTAGATTTATTCATTCTACTCAAACACGACAGAATGTTTCCATCCTTCCTCCCTTCACAGACGCCTATGGCCAAACCCATACATATACAAGGAGCTGGATAAGCAAAATGGCTTGAGCTGAGATGTTCTGATTATGTTTACAAACACACATTTCTCTGCAAGAAGCTAAAGTCAAACCTTCTTATCTCCCTCCTGCCTTGCATCAGCTATTCTGGGAATTACATTAAAGTTCTTTATCTCATGAAACACGTGCAAGATCGATAGCCACACCTTTCCCATGTATCTCATATCTGCTGAACAAAGCTGCAGGGACTGACTTACCATGGGCATCCTTGTCCCTAGCTATGGCCAGGAGATGCAGTATGAACTCGCAGAGTCTCGGCCACTCAGTTCAAGGTGGCAGCTCGCCCACTCTCCTCTGAGTGGTGTTTTGCTTGTTACCCTTGTCCCATAGCTCAGCCACAGAGTATCCTGTTTGGGGAAGATTCTTAGAGAGAAATCTCCTTCTGGTCTTAGCATTGAGTTCATGGTGCTTCTTCCAAAGAACTGCGGTCGTTTGTTTCAATGGTATCACCACTCACTGCAGGCTGGTCACCAGGAAGCCTAAAGCCACATCTGTGGCTCACTGGTTACTGTTTCTAGGATTTCAAGGGCACATGTTGTATCCTCATAACTAGCCTTATTCCTGCTGGGTTTGGGGTTCCAGTGCTTTTTAAATTTTCTAAAGTTATTTACCTATCTCTTCCACTTCCATTTGAATCTTGATGAGTTTTATACTACTTTGTAAGTTGTTTTAAGTTTTTAGAACGAGGCACATACATTTTCCAAATTCAAGACTTCCCATCACCATAGGACTACAAGGCTATGAGGGACAGATGTAAATAAAATATAACCCCATCCTCAACAGACTTTCGCCATAAATCAATTCTGAGTTGTCCACTGCTGAATTCCCGGTCCCTAGACCAACAATCCCTGAGGTGCACTAAGCACTTGATAAATATTTGTTGAGTGACTGTGGCCAAATTTCAACCCTTCTTTCTGTTCCAGACAGGTGACTGCTTCTAATCTTTTCTGATGTCCCTAAACCGAGTCCCCCTTCCTACCATCTTGCACGTACACTTCTTGGTTTCCATCGAACCATAAATTGAACAGGGCCTTCACTCTTTTGTGTGGAATGGGAGATGCTTTTGAGACAGAAGGGCTACCGTACTGCCACACCTTCCCTATCACTTGCCAGCAGCTGCCCAGAACACACAGGAGAAGAAGCTGGTGCCCGTTCTAATGAATGAATTAAATGATTCATAAGCTAATGATTAAGTTTTACCCATGTGCCCTATAGGAAAGAGAAGCACAGGGCCTGGTTCCTGTTCTTAGAATTTGAACCAGTTTTCAAACATCACAGAAAGTATGCTGCTGCTAAAATACAGATCATTTTCTGAGTAAGTGAATGTAAGTTGAACCAGTTATCAAAGGTGAGGAGAGACTTGGTTCAGGCCCTAACTTCTCTCACCAGTTCTGTAATGCCAGAGCACACCTAGCTTCTCCTGACATCTGTGTGCTTATCTGAAGCTAATCTAAATGTCCTTGGACTTCCCCAGTAGATGAACATAAATATAATCATACTAGATTTTATTTCCAAATTTTGATGGCTCTTTTTTAATGCGTGTTTATTTTTGAGAGGGTGCAAGCGGGGGAAGGGCAGAGAGAGGGGCAGAGAAGATCTGAAGCGTGCTCTGTGCTGACAACAGTGAGCCTGATATGGGACTCAAGCTCATGAACCCGCAAGATCATGACTTGAGCCGAAATCAAACGCTCAACTAACTGAGCCATGCAGGTGCCCCTTTGATGGCTCTTAATAGCCCCCTGCTAAATAAAGAACCAAGGCTCCAGGCCGTCTCTCCCACATCCTTCTCATTACATTCTGGGAGTGTCTAAGTCCTCCTGTTTCCTCCGAAACAAGTCTATCTACACCAAGGCAGCACACAGTTTAGCTGCCTCCAAGTCCTCTGTATGGAGACAGCTTTCCCAAGACAAAGGGACTGTTCCATGAAGGATACTCTGCAACCCTAAGGATCCAGGGTGCACTAAGGTCTGTGACGGACTGGGGGTAGGGCTGGAGAAGAGCCCCTCCTCACCTCGGTGACACACTTTGTCATCTGTTTCTCTGACTAGCCTTTTTTTGTGTCTGGGATCTCACATATCTTCCAAGAAATCGTCAAACTGGACCCACAGGCTGAGTACGACACGAATGCCACACACACAGTTGCATTCTCTCCTGTCACACCCCCTTTTCTCTCCTCTCCAGACACCTCACCTTAACATTTTCTTCTCTAACCCCAAAGGAGAAGCCTTGTGCGCGTCAGCTCTTGTCAGAGTCATAGCCATGCTTCCAGAAGGCTCCCTCACCTGTGTTCTGTACAGTCAGGATTCAGTCCACAGCTAGATCATTTACTACATGAAAGATGATCCCCCTGAAAGATCTCTAGAATCCCTCACAGCTACAACAACCAAAGATTGGAAGGAATCTGACTCTTTTTGAAGGCACAGTACCTCCAGGCTGTGCAATGTATAACACTGCAAGCACCACTTGGGTGGCACAGGGGTGACCAGGGGGTTCCAGGGCCTGCCAAAACCCAGTGGCCCCACATCATGGCCACTCAGGAGCCTGTTCTGTGCAGGGTTCCTCCATGCAGACCACAGAGACAAGCGAGTGGACAGTCAGTGGTTTTAGCTGTTGGTATTCCTTGCTTGTCTCATTTTTGAGGTTTCTTCTTCCTTGTATTTCTTCTTTCTTTCTATCAGTACTACTTGCCATTTTTCTTTAAAAGGCTCACTTTGGAAACCGGAAATTTCTGGGTAGGGCACCTTGGGGGCTCTCCAAATCTGGTCCCTGTTCAGAGAGTTTAAAGCTGCATCTGCAGCACCTTGTGAATTGTAAATATTCCAGATTCCCAGTCAAATTAATCACTGCCTTTAGCAAGATTTCGTCCCCTCACTGAAGGTAGGGAGGATCGTGTTGGTTTAGCAAGCTGAAGTCACAGCAAAAGAAGACATCCACCACGAGGATTAGAGATACCCAGTGGCTGTGGTGTGGAGTGTGCTCCGTGTCTGTGGGAGGCCAGCCTCATGGGGACGGCATGGAGGAAGCAAGCCCAGATCCCGGTGAAGGGCCATGCAGACTGGCAGTTCCACTGGCCAGTCACCAAAGGGAAATGGCATAGTTGGATTTATACCACAGAAGAACCACCTGCTAGGGGCTGTTGAGGAGCAATAGACACAGAGATCGGTCAACTTCCAACAAGAACATCTTACAGAAACTCACGCAGTAGAGGAGAGGCTGACACAGATTGTAGAGGATGTAGAAATGTTTATGAGGCAAAGTAGTTGGGATTCAGTATTTGGCCAAATGTGAGGAGTGAGGAACTTGCTGTCATCGACATGTTCAGAGTTCAGTTCAGTCTCTTTCCCTTCCTGCAATAGCCTTGAGAAACTCTCCTGTCATTCAGTGAGAGTGTGTTCTATTGTACCTCAGATAAGCCACCCACATGTCAGGAGGTACGTGAGGGGTGAGAGGCCAGAACGCAGGATTGGAGCCTCAGAAGTGAGGCCCACAGGTCAGTGAGGGCAGTGGGAGAAGCCACAGGAAGTCTAGATGGTCTAGATGTTTGAGAGGTGCCTCAAAGGGAGGCAGAATTTTCCCAGTAAATACATGAGGAGCCAGGTCTCTTGTCTTCAAATGCAGATAGCTAATCTTGCCTGTGATCACAGTATGGCACGGCCGTGTGCAAGTGTGGGGGTACACACATGTGGACATGCACACAAGCAATCTAGGCAGCGACCTGCACAGTCCGATCTTAAGAAAAAATGGAGAGGATTCAAAGATCTTCCCTTTCTCCAGAAAGTTTCACCGTCTTCTTTTTTCTGATACATAACATCCCTTTTTTGGGATATATATATATCAATCTATCTATCTATGTATATATCAAGTTTATTTTTTGAAAGAGAGTATGCACAAGCAGGGGCATGAGATAAGGAGAGAGAGAATCCTAAGCAGGCTCCTCCCCATCAGCATAGAGCCAGATGTGGGGCTCAAACTCACGAATGGTGAAGTCCTGACCTGAACTAAAATCAAGAGTCAGATGCTGAACCTACTGAGCCATCCAGGTGCCTTGGGAGAAAATACATTTTATTATGTAATTAGAATTAAGGCCAACGTGGTCCCTCTAAGGGAGGGGTATATCCCAAAACTCACATGTTTTTATAGTGTCAATGATGCTGTTGGAGCCTTTTCTAAATGGCTAATTTTGACTGGGGGAAAAGCATGACCACAGGAAAAAAACCACAATTGACCATTCACTTTGAGAGGGTGAAAGGGTACAGATTTTTAAGACAAGAGTGCCAAATGTTAAATTTTGCCAAATTTCCCAATGATCAAATGCTTAGTTAAGAAGAGAAACTGCTTTCGGCTTTCAGCTTGGAGGAGGCGATGGTGCAACAGTCTTCAGTCGCCCCGAATCTGGGTTCATCTGACACCAACCACCACCACCATGCCGCCTAAGTTCGACCCCAACAAGATCAAAGTCGTATACCTGAGGTGCACTGGTGGCGAAGTCGGTGCCATGTCTGCCCTGGCCTTGAAGATTGGTCCGCTGGGTCTGTCTCCAAAAAAAGTTGGTGATGACTTTGCCAAGGCAACCGGTGATTGGAAGGGTCTGAGGATCACAGTGAAACTGACCATTCGGAACAGACAGGCCCAGACTGAAGTGGTACCTTCTGCTTCTGCCCTGATTATCAAAGCCCTCAAAGAACCACTGAGAGACAGAAAGAAGCAGAAAAACTTTAAGCACAGTGGAAATATCACTTCTGATGAGTGATATTGCCAGACAGATGCAGCACCAATCATTAG
>NC_043704.1:111206373-111316628 GCF_006229205.1 Suricata suricatta
GAGAGAAACCACCCTAACAAATTTAAGCAAAGAAGTGAAATGTATTGAAGAAATAAGGTATCTCACAGAATACAAGGCTTGCTGACTCCCAGGACTTAGAGAAGACTCCAGGAAGTCCCTACACACCTCGGCCACTAAGAGGACTCTGTCATCATCACCTGACCCTCGAGTCCAAATGCATGTTTCCAAAGGAAACAATCAAGCCTATTCAGGTGAAGATTCTATGTCTGGATCACCCAGCTTGACTGGGATGCCGTCATGTGCAGACATATGGCTCCTAGGGGCTCCCTCTGTGAGAAGGTCGGTGTGATCAGATTCAGAGAAAGCACAGTGCACAAGGGCTGCCTCTACATATTACTTTCCAGTAACGTGGCTTTTTCTTTACAAGAGCCCAGGTCCTTCCTCTTTACATCCTCAGTCATCAAGAAGTTAGGCTAAGCAAGGGCTCTTGTGATGCAATGATGCTTTCTTCCATGTGAGGAAGATGAGGCTTACAAAGCTCAGTAGACCTACCTAAGGTTACATGCAGACTAAATAGAGGAGGCAGGACTAAAAACCCATGTCTCCTGAAATACAACACCAAATATGTGCCTGTGGGCGTAGGTGTGGGGCTGGGGGTGGAGGCAGGGGGATGAGAGGCTGCACGATAGGAATGCATGAACAATGGGAGAGTGGGTGTCTGGATCAGAACCACCAGACCTAAAGGAATGTGGTCACATGGGTTCCCACAACAAGCTGTTTACAGGAAGGTAGGGAGGAAAAGGGAGAAGGAGCCAGAATGCAGATGGAGGAGATGGGGATGGAGGAGAAGGAGAAGAAAGGCAAAATACTAAACTCAGATCTAAAAGTTGATTCCGGGAGTCTGCATACAAACATAAATGTAAACATAAACATCCACAGCAGAGGATGGTCACTGTGCCCCAACAGCCATTCTCCCCTAACTGCGTAGTAAGAACATTCCTAGGAGAATGAATAGCTAAGGACTTGATTTCCAACCTCCCCTCTAATTAATGGCCACATGATTCTGGCCCGTGGAAGAGAAGCAGAAGTGATACAGGCAAAATCTGTGTCATGCTCTTAAAGGGCATGACTTTTACCTTTCTCCCTCTCCTACACCCTGGAATGCAGAGTCAACAGCAGGAGGCGAAGCAGCCATGTTGGAATATGAGATGCAAGCCAAGCATAAGGATGGCAAAGCCACACAATAGAAGTGTCTGTGGCCTGAGGCCTAGGTGCCTGATGATTGAGAAGCCACTAGACCAATCATTGAGAACTCAGATTTATTTTCAGGTCCGAGAAATAATTTCATAACAATTATATTGAAGAAATAATAAAATGCCATGTATCATGCATAGTATCATAGTAGGCACCTGGTAGATGGTACATGTTTCCATGATTGATGGATAAGCTCAAAAAAAAAAAAGTTGATTTGACTAAGGAATTAGTGGTAATTTCTATGTCTTCTTTATCTACTTTAAATTTTCAAATGATCATATATCAATAAAACTTTCATTAACAAAATGTCTTTCATCAATCAAAATTTTTAAATGCTTGGAACTTTTAACACAACAATTCCTCCCCCAAGGAATTTTTTTTCTCATAGGAAAATTCATTTCTAAGTATTTCTACTATAAACACAGCTACAATGGCTGTAATTATATACTTTTGGCACTTGTATGAGATTTTTCATAAACCAAATTCCTTTTAGGTACAAATTTTTAATCACTGGTTATGAACATTAAATATTTTAAACTTTTATTATGGAAAATTTCAAATATATCCATGAAAACGAAAGTAATATGATGAATCCCTATGAACTTATTTTCAGCTACTGACTCCTGACCATTTGTTTTAAAATCTATACATCCTCACCCACTTTCAACCTCCCCCACCCAGGTTATTTTGAGGCAAATTTCAGACATCACATCATTTCATTCATAAACATTTTAGTACAGATTTCAGGATAAGGAGTCTTAAAAAGAAACCGTGATCATAATATCATTATCACACCTAAAAAATCAATAATTCTTTATTATTATTAAACATGCAGTGTTTAAGTTTCCCTAATATCTCATAAGTGTTTTTTGCAGCATCCAAATAAATTCCGTAGGCTGCAATCAGTTGATGTGGTTAGTGTATTGGTTACCTGGACTTTTATGGAAAAGACCCTTGAGGCGCCTGGGTGGCTCAGTCGGTTAAGCCTCCGACTTCGGCTCAGGTCAGATCTCACCTTTGTGGGTTCGAGCCCCGCATCAGGCTCTGTGCTGACAGCTAGCTCAGAGCCTGGAGCCTGCTTCCAGTTCTGTGTCTCCTTCTCTCTCTGCCCCTCCCCCTCTCATGCTCTGTCTCTCTCTGTATCAAAAATAAATTAAAAAACATTAAAAAAAAAAAAGACCCTTGAGCGTTTAATTTGTTTAAGCTGCTATTATTTGGGTTCTCTGTCACAGCAAAGACGTCCTAAAACCTCGTCTCTTCACTAGGCCTCCAGGAGCCTTTGTCTAGAATCACTATGGGTCCCAGCCCCCAAGACAAACCTGTGGCTTATTACCCTGGACCGAAGGCCTGGGAGGACCCGGAGTGAGGGCAGAGCCAGCGGCCCGCACCCCATGCATTCTTGGGCCAAGACATTTCTAGTTTTGTTCAGGGCCCCCATTAGCTAGAGAAGCAATCAGGATTCATTGGCAGTGCCAGATTTCCTGTAAGAGCAGCCCAGGCGGGATTCTCCTGAAGCCTGGAGTGCCCTTCCTGGGGTAAGAGGGAGCTGTGCTAAGAATCAGTCAGTTTGTAAAATGGAGTTACAGGGACCTAGGAGACAAGCTAGCTCAGGGGTCAGCAAACTCTTTCTATAAAAACCAGATAGCAATTATTTTAGGCTTTGTAGTCTTACCGGCCTCTGCTGAAACCATTCCTCTCCGCTACTGAGTGTGAAGGCAACCCCGGGGGCAGGTAAACAAAGGAGTGTGTTTGTGTTCTGATAAAACTTTATTTGTGGCTACAAATTTGAAAATCATAATTTTATGAAATATTGTATCTTATTACATATTACATCTTATAACTGTATATTGTTATACTATGATACCCTACATTTTGTGTCATGATGTATAGTTATTCTTTCATTTGTTTTCACCCATTTAAAAATGTGAAACCATATTCTTTTCTATTTTTCTATTAAAATTTTTTAATGTTTATTTTTGAGGGAGAGAGAAAAAGAGAGAGAGAAAGAATGAGAATGGCAGAGAGAGGGGGAGACAGAATTCTGAATCAGGCTCCAGGCTCTGAGCTGTCAGCACAAAGCCTGATTCAGGGCTTGAACTCACAAACCATGAGTTCATGACCTGAGCCAAAGTTGGATGCTTAACCGACTGAGCCACCCAGGCACCTTATGTAAAACCATATTCTTAGCTATTAAGCCATACATAAAGAGACAGCAGATCAGATTTGTTGGTCAGTGGGCCATAATTTGCCAATCCCCAATCCAGCCAACCTTCTCATCTCTTTTACTGAGAATTAAACTGAAGACCAGAGAGATGAATGAATTCACCCAAAGTCACACAGCATGCTGATGACAGAGGCCAAATTAGAACCCAAGCCTTCATCTCTTACAGGGCACAGAGTTGAACAATATGCAAGAATGGATACTCAAGAACCATGTGAAAGACCAAAGACAGAGAACCAGAGCTTACATTCAATGCCATATGGATACGTAATGACAACAGCTAGCCTGACTGCAGTGCCCGTTTCCTAGTAACCACAGCCTCTCTGATGAAAGATTGCTCTGACTTGTTATTTATAACTTATTTCCCAATAGGGAGGGTGAGTGATTTGTTTATATTTAGTTACAGGAGCCAAGGAAATCCTGATCTGCCGTCTTAGGATAGACACAAACCTTATAGCCACAGCTGCCAGGAGATGGGTGAAAGCAAAGAAAACTGCAATGCACAGTGTTGTCCCTGTTACCAACAACAAGGGTCACATATAGCAATTACTGACTGCCTGACACAAATAACAGATGGTGTGAGGGGAGACGGGGAGGGAACGGAGGCATTCCTATTTATACTCTTCGGAGGCAGTCATTATGAAAACCTTTCTGCACCTTGCTCATTACTTGGAGCATCTGTTAATTTTGCCTGGCTTTTGATTTTGTTAGCATTACTTTGCTTCTGGTTCCTGGAATTACATTCCTGAGAATCAATTCTGCTGCCTCTGAAGGGTTGTTTTTTTTTTTTTGGTTTTTTTTTTTTTTTTGGTTCCATAGAAAACTGAATCATCCGAAGACCAGGGAAAGAGTACAAAGTATTACCAAACCGCAAGTAGCCTATAAATAAAGACGGCTCCTGGGCCTGAGTCAAGAGATTCTGGGTGGAGTTGTGTAGAATTGACAAATCAGAGAAGGTAAGCACTTTAGGGTTTATCAGACGATTATCTAGTGTTGTCCAACATCGTATTTTGCCTCCTCAGGCCCAGGGAGGGGTCGTGACTTCCATAAGATCACACAGCACATTCAGTGAAACCATAGCTCATTATTCACTGCCCCACGACCTTTCTGACACTGAGCAGCCTCTAAAACAAGACAGAGGGGGCGCCTGGGTGGCTCAGTTGGTTAAGTGCCCGGCTCAGATCATGATCTCATGGTTCATGGGTTCGAGCCCCGCTTCGGGCTCTCTGCTGACAGCTCAGAGGCTGAAGCCTGCTTCCGATTCTGTGTCTCCCTCTCTCTCAGCCCCTCCCCTGCTTGCACTGTCTCTCTCTGTCTCTCAAAAATAAGTAAAATACATAAGAAAAGTTAAAAATGCTAATTAAAAAATAACTTCATTAAAAAAATAAAACAAGACAGAGAATATCTCAAAGCAGGCAAATGTGAAACACCAACAAGATGAATTGATGTGAAACCTCTACTTCCCTCTGTCTACAAATATAAATAGACAATTATGTGTCATTGCACAATCATAGGAAAGTAGGTGAAAAGCTGTTTGTTAAAGTATGAGGAAAGCAAGGGGTGCCTGAGTGGCTCAGTCAATTAAGCATCTGACTTGGGCTCAGGTCATGATAACACAGTTCATGAGTTTGACCCCTGCATCGGGCTCTGTGCTAACAGCTTGGAATCTCCTTCAGATTCTGTTTCCCATTCTCTCTGCCCTTCCCCTGCTCACACTCTGTTTTCTCTTCTTCTCAAAAATAAATAAACATTAAAAATAAAATTAAAAAAAGAATGAAAAAAACAATAACCCATCTCATTTGTGTGGTGTTTTTCACTTAACAGAGATCTCTCATCCCCCTGAGTTTTGTAACAATCCCAGCCAACTGACCAGAAGTACTAGAAATCGGCAACATTCATCCCCATTTGAAGAGAAATGTCCAAAAGTATTAAACACTTGTTATGTGGCACATTCTAAATACTTCTTAGGTATTAATTAATTAATCCTCATCATGAATCAGTGAGGTAATTAATATTATACCTATTTTACAAGAGTAGAAACTGAGCACATAGGTGAAATGATTGACCCAAGATCACTACGAGCATGAACATGTACTGGGCACACCTTACGGTGACCCTCTCCTCCCAAACAAGTGTATTGTCCTTCCCTTGCGTGTTGGTGGGAACTGTAACTTGCTTATCAACAGAACATGGAATAAAAAAGGCCATAACATAATGCTATAGGGGTCAGTTCTCCAAGAAGACAAAACAGTTCTTATGACCTAATAACAAAGCATCAAACTATGCAAAGCAAAAACTAAAAGAACTGCAAGGAGAAATAGATGAATCCACTATCATAGTTGGCAATTTCAATACCTCTCTTTCTCAGAAATGAAAAGATCTAGTAGGTATAAAACCAGTGAGGACACAGTTGAACTCAACAGCACTGTCAATGAACTGGATATAATTAACATCTATAGACTGCTTCATCCAACAACAGCAGAAGACACATTCTTCTCAAGCTCATATGGAACATTCACCATGATAAGCCACATTCTGGGCAATAAAACACACCTGCTCAGTTAACTGGCTGAACTTGTAGAGTTGTTATAAAACTTAACAAATTTAAAAGAATAAAAATCAGGGGTGCCTGGTTAGTTCAGTCAGTTAAGCCTCTGATTTTCACTCAGATTATGACCTTATGCTTCATGAGCTCAAGCCCTGCAATGGGCTCTCAGCTATCAGAGCAGAGCCTGCTTTGGATCCTCTGTCTCCCTTTCTCTCTGCTCCTCTCTGCCCCTCCAAAAATAAATAAACATTTGAAAAGGAATAAAAATCATACAATGTCTGCTCATAGACCACAATGGATTAAACTAGAAATCAGTAAGAGAAAGCTGGAAAATCCCCAGATATGTGGAGATTAAACAACGCACTTCTAAATAACACATGAATGAAAGAAGAAATCTCAGGGATGCCTGGGTGGCTCAGTTGGTTGAGCATCCAACTTCAGCTCAGCTCATGAGCTCATGTTCATGGGTTTGAACTCCCATCAGGCTCTCTACTGACAGCTCAAAGCCTTGAGTCTGCTTCACATTCTGTGTTTCCCTCTCTCTCTGCCCCTTCCCTGCTCACAGTCTGTCTCTCAAAAAGTAAAATGTTTAAAAAATATTTTTAAAAAGAAGACATCTCAAGAAAAAGAAAAAATATTTTGAGCTAAATAAAAATGAAACATAACTTACCAAAACATGTGGGGTGCAGTAAAAGCAATGCATAGAGGGAAATTTATAGCACCAAAAAATATACATCAGAAAAGAAGATCTAAAATCAATAATCTAAATTTCTACCTAAGGGAATTAGAAAAAGAAAAGCAAATTAAATTCAAAGTAAGGAGAAAAAAATAAATAATAAGAATTAGAGCAGTTGAAAACAGGAAATCAATAGTGAAAAAATTCAATAAAACCAAAAACTGGTTCTTTGAAAGGATCAATAAAAACAATAAGCCTCTAGCCAGGCTAACTAAGAAAAAGGGAGGGCACAATGGCTAATATCAGAAATAAAAGAGGGGACATTACTACAGATCCTATGGACATTGACAGGATAATGAAGGAACACTATGAACAACTCTATGCTCACAAATTTGATAATCTAGTTGAAATGGACAATTTCTTGGAAGATACAACCTGTCAAAACTCACAAGAAGAAAGACAATCTGAACTAGCCAACAGAATATGGCAAAGGGGATGAGCTATCGCCTCTATGATTATGTTACTTTATACAGCAAAAGTAAAGGGATTTTGCAGATGTAATTAATGTCCCTAATCAGTTTGACTTTGAATTTATCAAAAGGGATATTATCCTGGGAGGACCGAACCTAATCAAATGAGTTCTTTTTAAGGGAGCTGGGGCTTTCCCCAGAACCGAAGACTTGAAGCAGCAGAGACTCCCTTTTTCTGCAAGGAAATGGATTCTGCCAACAACAATATGAGCTTAGAAGAGGACCCTGAATCTTCTGGGAACTGGAGGCCTGGCCAACACCTTGGTTGCAGCTTTGTGAGATCCTGAGTAGAGAGCACCCATTTATGCCAACGCTAGGTTTCTGATGCATATAAACTAT
This sequence comes from Suricata suricatta, assembly GCF_006229205.1. Lineage (NCBI taxonomy): Eukaryota > Metazoa > Chordata > Mammalia > Carnivora > Herpestidae > Suricata > Suricata suricatta. The sequence goes on from NC_043704.1 coordinate 111,213,903, forward strand.
GAAATAATAAATGAGTGTTGTTTTAAGCTGCTAAATATATGCTCATCTATTAGTCAGTAATAGATAACTAATACAGTAAAGAAACAAAAATTCCCACCCAAGCAGCCTGACTCCAGGATACGTGCTTTAAATGCTGGTTGCCAAGTTGTTTTTGATACCAAGTGAAAGGATTCTTTTTTCCCTGACACCAACCAGTTCTCCAATTCTCTGACTAGGTGAAGTAGGTATCCAATTATAATTAGTTCAGTTTTGACATTAACTACCTAGAGTTCGAATCTGTAGGTTTAAGGGCTCAGTTCCACAAGAATGTTTTCAGTTCAGACTCCAGTCACAAGTATCAGATCATTCTGCCCAACTGGCTATACACAGTGCTTTTCACTACCCCCTCAACAGAATCAGTAATTTGCTAGAACAGCTCATAGGACTCAGGAAGCACTTTACTTACACTACTAGTTTATTATAAAGAATATAAATTAACATCTAGGTGAAGAGGTACACAGGGTGGGGTCCAGAAGGGTTTCAAGAACAGGAATCGTTGTTACCAGTGGAGTTGGGGCATGCCACCCTCATGGCAAATAGATGTTTAGGAGTTTTACAGAAGTTTCATTACACAGGCATGATTGATCATATCATTGGCCATTGGTGATCAATGTGATTTCTGGCCCGTATCCCCTCCCTGGAGGTTGGGGACTAAGGCTAAAACTTCTAGGCTTCTCATTAAGGCTTGGTCTTTCTGGTGACAACTCTCCACCCCAGAGCCATCTAGGAGCCCAGCCAAGCCTCATTAGAACAAAAGATGGCCCTATCACTCTTGTTACTCAGGAAATTCCAAGGACTTTTAAGATTCTGTGCCAGTAACCAGGGACAATGACCAAATATATATTTCCCATTATACCACATTGGTCTTTAAGGTCTTTCAGATGAGGAATGGGGTTCACACCAGTGACTCAATGACTAAACAACGGCCACATGGACTGAGGGACTGTTTGGGTCCCTCAGAGTACAGAAATACAAAATACAGAAAATATCTGTATTTCCTCCTTTAGGACTTTGACTTCTTGCTCTATGATGCCATAATGCTGCTGTCAAAATATATAAAGCCATGAAATAAAGAAAATGTTTAAAGGAGATTTAGTTTTCAAATTTTTATCTAAATTCTAGTTAGTTACTATATAGTATAATATTGGTTTCAGGAGTAGAATTTAGTGATTCACCACTTGCATATAATACCCAGTGCTCAGCCCAACAGGTGCCTTCCTTAACACCCATCATGCATCTAGCTCATCCACCTGCTCATCTCACTCAATCAACCCTCAGTTTGTTCTCTTTTTGTTAAGAGTCTCTTATGGTTTGTTTCCCTCTCTCTCTTTTTCCTTCCCATATGTTGATCTGTTTTGTTTCTTAAATTCCACATATGAGTGGAATCATACAGTATTTGTCTTTCTCTTACTGACTTATTTTGCTTAGCATAATACATTCTAGCTTCATCCATGTTGTTGCAAATGGTGAGATTTTGTTCTTTTTGATGGCTGAGTAATACTACATTGTGTGTATATTCATCACACCACATCTTCTTTATCCATTCATCAGTTGATAGACATTTAGGCTCTTTCCTTAGTTTGACTGTTGTTGATAATGCTGCTATAAATATTGGGGTTGTATGTACCCCTTTGAATCTGCATTTTTATATCATTTGGGTAAATATCTAGGCGTGCAATTGCTGAGTCATAGGGTAGTTCTAGCAATAGCAATAGGGTAGTTCTAATTTTAACTTTTTTTTTTAAAGAAATGTAATTTTATTTATAACATATGATGGTTGTGGTGGTTTTTTTGTTTTGTTTTGTTTTGTCTCCCTTTCTCTATTTTTAAGTTTTTGAGAAACCTCCATACTGTTTCCTAGAGTGGCTATACCAGTTTGCATTACCATCAACAGTGTAAGAGGGCTCCCCCTTCTTTGCATCCTTGCCAACATCTGTTGTTTCCTGTGTTGTTAATTTTAGCCATTCTCACAGGTGTGAGGTGGTATCTCAATGTGTTTTTGATTTGTATTTCCCTGATAATGAGTGATGTTGAGCATCTTTTCATGTGTCTATTAGCCATCTGGATGTCTTCTTTGGAAAATTGTCTATTCATGTCTTCTGCCCATTTCTTAACTGGATTATTTGTTTTGGGGGTATTGAGTTTGGTAAGTTCTTGATAGATTTTGGATACTAACTCTTTATCAGATATGTCATTTGCAAATATCTTCTTCAATTCTGTAGGCTGTCAAGGAGAATTTTTAACTTATAGGACGTAAAAGAACAATAGTTAAAGATTAGGAATCTTCACATGTCATATTCATTATAATTCCATGAAGTAAATCAAAGGAGCCACAGCAAATGAAGCTCAGAGAGACTGACTAACTTTTCAAGGTTGTGAAGTCATGGGGGAGGCCCTGGGACTTGACCCTGGGCCTGACACCCTCTCCTCCTCACCACACCACCGAAGAACAAAAAGAGAATACATCAGCCATCTTCTAGTTTCCATGGATTGGCAGAATTCTTTTAAGAAGGAATGTAATCAGGAAGTTTCCATCTCCACAGAAAGTAGAACTAAAGAGAATGAATGATAATTAAAGCATAAAGGATTTAACTTAATCCTAAGGAAGAGCTTTTCAGGGGTAAGGTTAATTAAACACTAAGAAGATTTTCTTAAAAAAAAAAACAAAGGTTCTAAAATTTTACTTTCAGATTTCTGTTTATGAAGTATCATAAGAAAACATCAAGAAGAAAGATTGGGAATAATTTTGCCAGTCAGTCAAAACATTTGCAACACAACGTTTTCAAATTTGACTTTATATAAGGCTGACTGACCACTCATAGCTTTCTGGGAAACTACAGCAAATGTTAATAACATTAAATTTTTACATACTAATTTCCACATTTGGAATAGATACTAGCCTCCCTCATGAAATCATTGGTATTTTTTAAATCATCAACAAAGAAAACAAATGGATTCAGACCACAGATTTCTGCCCTTATGTATACTTCCTTCATAGGTGAATGATTTTGGACTCCCCACCATCACCCACTGCCTTCACTATATGGCTGCAAAAGCCTCCTTCTCCCCCACTATCTTGCTCTTTCCTTTTGCTGCTGCAGACCTCTTGCTACCTGAGACTCCATATTCAGCCCCAATCTTTTGCTGCAGTAGGCACAGCCTTGGAACAGGGATTTTAGGTGACTTCACATGCCATGGGGTAGGGGCAAGGGCATAAGAAAAGGACAATCCCAGATTTCACATATTTCTGTACCTCTTCCCGCCCTGTTCCTCCACCATGGCCTGGGATCCCTCAATCCCATTTTTCCTTTTTACTTAATTTCTTACACCCAGGCCTCCTGCTCTAAGTCTTAACAAAATGCCCAAGAGAGTGGTGGCTTCCTTTGGATGTGGCTGAATCACATGCTTGACCCTTGGTATATTCCAGAGGCCAGCCTTTCCATCTCGAGTATTCAAGTGAAAACAGAATGGGAAGGAAGTTAAGGCAGCACTTTCTTTATTAAAAAGAGTAGAATCATGAATCCCAACTTGAGAATTAAAGGAATAAGAGAGGCTGAGCAAGGGATGCTCACAAACAACAATGAAAGTTGAAATATGTATCGTAAGTCTTTAAAATGACCATACCACTTGGGGTGCCTGAGTGACTCAGTCAGTTAAGTGTCTGACTCTTGGTTTCAGTTCACATCATGATCTCATGGTTCATGGGATCAAGCCTGATGTCAAGCCTCTGTGCTGCCAGCACAGAGCCTGTTTGAGATTCTGTCTCTCCCTGTCTCTCTCTCTGCCACTCCCATGCTCATGCGTGTGTGCTCTTTCTCTCAAAAATAAATAAATCAACAAACTTATAAATTAATGAATTAATTAAATGACCATACCATTGGATTCAGGCATTCCACTTCTGGGAATTAAACAACGGGAAGACAAATAAGGCCTAACTCTAAGTGGAGTAGTATACTATTTTCATAGATTAGAAATCTTAATATGGTAAAGATATAAAAGTATCCCCACTTCACAGATGAATAAACTGAGGAACAGCAAAGTTAAATAACTTGTCTAAAGCCATACAGATAGGAAGAGGTGAAACCATGACTCCAAACTAAGCAGTTGGGGCTCTAAGGCCATGCTTGTAACCACTCCACTGTCTTGACCACTGTGAATTGTCCACTGCCTTCTGAATCTCTGTTCTTATAGCATTTTCCTCTCTCAGTGTGTCTGTTTTCACCACTAGAGTGAGCAGGAACCTCATCTTATTCACCTTGGCTTTTCCAAGTGCCTGGCATGTAGGAAATACTCAATAAATGTTTATGAAACCCAACAACGGTTTCTTGGTAAGCTGTCTATTCACTGGAATTTATGCTTCTATATAGAATTTACCGAATTTTCTATAAAGTAGGACACAGCCAAGGCCAAAAATATACAGATATAATAATGATTCTTAAGAAAAAGATTTTCTTAGCTACTCTCCTTTCTTGGTTTGGGGTTATTAAACAATTTAAATGGCAGATACAGAATTTATTTTTTAATATTACTTTCTAAGAAAATTCCAAGACATTTCTCATCATTATATGAGAGCAAGGATCACATAATTTATGGGAGTGCCTAATAAATATTAAATACTCACACTACCACTAAAACTATAAAATTATAAAGAAGGAAATAGTAAGGTTTAAAAAAGGGATTTATGGTTAGAGAAGGAAATTAAGAAAGAAATCATTTATGCATCTTATGTTTACAATAAAAATATAAAATCTGATGGAAGTTTATGGGGCTTGGGAATATGAAATGGTTACACAACCACCAAAAGTTAGTTTAAGAAACGAGAGGCAGAGAACGCCAAAGCAGAATAGTGGACACCTAAATCCACTTCTGCGTTCTGCAGGGACTTTCTGCGTTTCAAGGTCTTTGCAATATTACATAAATATATAATAAATCCCCTCAGCCCTGACTACTCAAATCATAATAAATCCAAATAGCCTCTTTGCCTTGACCTCTTCACATTCTCAAGATTTTACAAAGCTCATGGTCAGAAATGTTCAAAGAGAAAAACGACTTCCTGAAATTCAATTTTGATATTCAATCAAGTCAGAAGAGCCAAAAAACCTTTTACTGGTAACGAGCATTTGTTTTTGATAAACACTATTATGTTACTAAGGGTTCTCCAAAGAGAGAGAGAGAGACCTTCATTTTAAGGAACTGGCTCACGTGATTGTGAAGACTGGCAAGTCTGAAATGTGCAGGACAGAGAAGAGTTGATGCTTCAGTCTTGAGTCAAGACTTTTTAGAGGCAGAATTCCTTCTTTCTCCAGAGACCTCATGGTCTTTCCTCTTAAGGCCTGCCAGCTGACTGGTTGAAGTTCAACCACATTTTGGAGGATAATCCACTTTACTCAAAATCTACCATTTAAATGTTAATCACATCTAAGAAAACATTTCACAGCAACATCTAGATTGGTGTTTGACTAGATTGGTGTGTGGCTGGGTTCTGCGGCCTAACAAGATGACATGGAAGATTAACCATCACAACAATGAGTGTTCTCTGTTATGCTGGTTATTGCAGCTACATTTCATTCAGCCAATAGCACGTGACATAATTTTAGACTTCTCCCTGAAACAAATCAAACCAGTCCTTCTCCAAGCTGTGTGCAAGATTTCTGCGTACTAAACCCTATGTCAAACATCTGTTGGACAGTTTCTTCCTTGGCCTACATACTATTCAACAGTAGTTGATGTGATTTTTAGATATCAGCAGAATGGCTCTTACCCACCCCTTGGCCGAGTATTTCTATACCACAAACACTTCCACAGAAGCACAACAGCATAAAGTACTATCACATTTCACCAGGAGGGCATCCCTCATCGACTAAATTATCCCAATTGCTTTGATACTGAAAAAGTAATCGCAATCCTTGTGTTTATAAATCCGTCTTGCATTAAACATTCATAGCATCAATACAGGGAACAACAATACACAAAGAATTCCACCCCTAATGAAAGTTTAACCGTGATCCGATAGCAGGGGCTTACAGAGAGCACAGAGCGGCACCTGTGTGGTGTGACCTCGCTGGTCAGAAGAGGCAGCTCTTTTCAGCTAGCGGATCTGCAGAGCCAGCATCTCGCTTCCTCTCCACCAGATCTCTCTCTCTCCCAAGGAAACAACTCCCTTCTTCAGTTCCTCGCATTACCCAAAGGACTATGCAAGTCTCTGACCAGGAACAAGGCTCCCAGGAGCTGGATTTAGAGGACATAACTATGAAAATTTCATTTCTTGACAAATGGCGGGAGATCTTTAGTTATCATGGGTAAGATGTTCTCGTTTTCTCGTTTCCCTAGAACCAGAGGGATTTCTGGGGTTTAAGTAATCAGTTTTTATGTATGCTACATGAAAAGTCTCCATTATGGGCTTACGTATACGATGATTCAGATATAACCATTTGTAGAGAGAGGCTTCCCTAGCAAGGTTGAGTTTGAGGAAGTTTGAGGGTTGAATAAGAGTGAGTAATTTACTTGATGTTTTCTCTTTTATTTATAGGTTGGGAACCAATAATACAACTCCTCAGGTAATTACTTTTCTCAAAGCCGGTGCGTTTTCCTCTAGTTGCTGCTTCAAACAATCACATTAACAGCATAATCTGCATTTATTTTATGCACAGAATGTCACTCAGGCACTCGGCATTTAATGTGTGAACACATAAAACTAGAAAGCCCTTTGAAATATTTTCTCACGCTTTCCTTTTTCATGAAAATCCCTACCTACTTTTAAGAGTACTTTTCATCATTAAGAGTACCATATGGTTATTATTTTAGAAAAACTAATATTAGAATCTAGAATTCTTAAACTTGTGAAATAACACTAGGTTCTGAAAGCCAAATGGTTCAGTATTCCTGAATAAAAGTAATTTTGAAAGTAGCCATCATCTTTATTCCTCTTCTGAAAAACTGTTTTCCTTCATCATTTTCAAATAAGGGAAAGGTGACCGAATTCAGGTGTTACAAGGTATTTTAAAATATGTTATACAATATAAGATGAAAGATCTTTTTATCTCATGTAACTGAAAAGGTTGGAGGATAATGAACTTGGTATTTCAGATATTAATTCAGTCTCTGAACAAACACAGCACAAAATATTAGGGTGATTTTCCTGGCACTAAAATACGATATGATCAAACAACCGAATTATTAATATTTTAACTGTAACTCTAAAGCATTTTCCTACAAGTAACCTGTAATCAAAAGCCTTATTTGTGCTAAAACTTCCTTAACCACAGTCTAAATTAGAATCAGGGAGATAATGCTTCCATTTTAGTCCTGGAAGTATTAAATGGAAATAGCTACCATTTGGGAGAATAGAATATTCAAAAGATAAAACAACCTTTGAAAGGAAAAATATTTATAAATGTCAAGTTACGCTTTATACAGGGTGAGGGGAACCCATCGCCACGAATTTAAAGATTTTGCGTTTGATTTACAAAAGGCATCATATCCCAACAGTAGTCTGCCATTGGGATGCTGTGTTTCTGAGATAAGAAAGCATCTTAGCCTCTAGGAATCCAGAAAACTAAGAAGACAGTTTCCTTCATGTTTCAGCTACCAACAGGGCAGATTTGTTTCATGACATTAGTATAGAAGGTAAGTAAACTTGAAGAAGGGTTGATTCTAACATTTTTAAATGCCATAAGAATCAGTCAAGAAAAGGAGAAATAGATTTTTTTCTTAAAGGTAGGGGATGGATTTTTTTAAAGAAAAAAAATGATTATCCTCCTTAGGGAGCATGAATCTGAGAGAATTAAGAGAGGTAACCTGACTTCCTTTATTGGGCAATTAACAACACAATGAGAAATATCGCTGCCTGCTGCCCTATAGACTGGAAAGATTCATTGTTTATAAAATGCTGTCTTCTCAAAACAAGAGACAGTGACATTTACATTCTTCTCTAAATATAATTTCAAGTCAAGGTCTTGATAGCATTAATTATGTTTCCATAGTTACATTTAACCTCTCCCAGCCACATAAAACTATGAGAAACCCCTTTGACACAGACACTGGGACTTTCCTGCCTCTTTTATTGCTATTTAGCAACATTTTCAGCTGTCTTTCAAAGGGAGACAATATTTTCTGAACACTGATTTTTCAGAGAGAAAGAGAGAAGAGGGGAAAAACGGGTTGTCACCAGCTCTGTTTGCTTTGTTTTTTGGTGGTGGCATTTTACACAGAATCGTGATGGCAACCATGTGTCGGCTGATGAAACTGAAGATGCAACAGGAATACCTCAGCCCAGGGGCCAAGGACATTTGCCATCAAGTAGCCTTTGTTCTACCCCCAAACCCTCTATCATCTCTTCAAAATCAGGCGGCTTTCCTATCTCCCTGGCGATGGCCACGGTAAGTATAGCTTGTCAATTAAACATGAAAGGAAACGTAATCTTCCCCCAACAACAAGGCTGGGCAATCTTATCTGCTGTCATGTGAGAGTATTATTGAAGATAAGACTACACACGGTTGTTATTGGTAAAGAACATAATTAAAATGACTTATTTATGGTATTTTTCAAGGACACTGGTGATGTTACAGTCTTTTCCTCCCAAACTCTGAGAGCCTCTCTATTCACTTCCTTGCTCTGAGAATTAAATTTGAGGGAGTGAGGGAACTAAATTCAAATAAATCACTCTGTAGGGTGGGATAGGGCAGGTGAGGAGCGGTGTAGCAAGCACGCATAAGGGGCCCTGTCTGTGCGTGCGCAGGAGGGAGGAAGGTGGAACTCTGTGCTGCGCCTGGGGCAAGGGGGCAAAGAGCTGATCTCAGGAAAGAAATGCTTTCTGGGACTGCCAGATAACATCCAGATTTGAAAAGAACCTGAGGCTCTGGAAGCTATGGATCCCAGGCACCATTTGCTCAATTCCAAACCTGGTGAGTCAGGGCCAAGACCCCCACTAGCTGAGGCACAGACCCAGCTAGGAGGCAAACTAGCAGCATTTCATTGGGTCAAACAGGACAGGGCTGGAGGCAATGCCTTGGCAAATGTCTGAAGGCCCAGTCATCAAGGTCAAAGAGGCATGATTGCGCACTGGGAAGGTTTAAGGATGCATCAATCGGGGGGGAAAGTACCAGCTAGGGTGAGAGATCCCTTCAGTTAGATTGCCTCCAAGACCATTGTTTCAATCATGGTGAGACTCACGGCTTCTCGGGACCATTTTCCCACATCTACCCAGTCCCTTCACACTCCACACCACATTCTGGAGCCTATGGCAGAGATTTTTCCTGGGGACCCTAAGAACAAGAACTGGAAGAAGCACTTCCTTCTTGAGGTAATGCCACCCTGCACGGGGGCAAGCTTGCAAAACCACGTGAGACTAGCATGGTCATGTGGGCGAGGACCAACACCACTTGTCCTACAGTCAGGATCGTCCTGTATATACAGTTCCACAGTCTGTGCACTGCACACAGGGTCCCTGCTGACAGATGAGTGGGGATCGGAACCCCTTTTGGGGAAACCATACAGTCTCCATCTGCTTTTTGAGCTGGCTCTGACTGTAATATTTCCAACCCTGAATATAGCCTTCCCTTAAGGTCCTCAGATGGGACATCATCAAATATAGGGACCAAGCCCCCCCCATTCTTCTTTATCATGCATTTCCTCCCAGGCTTCATAGCGCAACTCTCCTTCCTGTCATATTTGCAGTACAAATGGACTTGGAGGCCCACTGTTCTTCCTCATTATCACAAATCTTCCTGCCTCAATCCACTTTCCCTCTTTTGTTCAAATGCCAGATGTCACAGGAAGATAGGTCAGCAGGGCTCTCATGAGATGCTGTACTAGCTTATTGGCCTCACAGCCTCTGGATGGTGCCTTGAGTCTTAGGTATCTAGTGAATGGCTCACATTTCAGGGAATGAAGATAGGTAATGAATGCGTAATCCTGTTAGAGCCTCCAGCCTCTGGGGTAATTCTGCCTACACTGGGCTATAACACCAGAAGTTAGAGCGGCTACCTGTATTTTACTGGACAAGATAATGTTTTTAACAAATGATCTTTAGTAAATATTACTGTCTCTGTAATGAATTTCTATAGAGGAGGCCATTTTAGAATTTATACACAGCTGGACATTAGACCACCTTTACTATAAAAAAAAAGATAAAACTATGATGGCATATTGGCATTTGCCCACATAGGCTTACAGAAGTTCTAGAAGGCTTCATATAATGTGACACTGCAGGGAGAGAGTAGGGTAGGAGGGAGTCTTTCCTCAACATACCTTTTTGTACTCTCTGGATTTGAAACATGTGAGTGTGCAATCTATTTTTAAAAAACACACATAGAAATTTTAAAAACAGGGGGAAAAAAGCATTCGCAGATGTTTCCAGAATCTTCTGGTCTTGCTTTACATTGTGGAAGCAAGAGTCTCGGTCTGAATTCCTCCACTTCTCTACAAACACAAACGTGGTGTGATTGTAGACCTCCCCCATAACTTTTCCAAGGTAATTCTCTCCCTCTGGAAAGGGTGGGGGACAAGAGAATCAGACCACTATAGCCGGAACTGGAGTCGACGGAGGGTTAAGAAAGTCCCAGAAGTGGAGATAATTGATTTTTTTCTTGGAAAAAAAAAAAAAGACTTTGGATTTATTCCCATTATGTGGGCCAGATGAGAGTGTGTCCTTTATATAGCAGCAGCATTAATTAAACACACCCTGGGATTTTGAGATGCTGAGCCTTGGGATTCTGAATATGTGGATTCCAGGAAGGCGGTTTGGAAGCTTGACCAATTCTCATCGACGTTTCAGCAGTGCAGCTGCCTGGCAAATTATTGGAGCTATTGAATCCTAATACTCACTTGAGAATGCCTTTTGTGGTCAGCCTGCTGTTCTCTTTTCCCTCCTCTGTTTGGGGCAGGGATGCATGGGATTTCCTGACGTGAGCACACTCACTCTTTGCTGGGAATCTGCTGAGAATGGCGGGGGTGGGTGGAACACCCTAAGAACCTTCTCTCTCCCCAGCTCTTTTATTTCTCATCTTTTGTTGCCCAGTTTCCAATACTGCACCTTTCCTCCTTCCTCCAACCTAACGTCTTGCTGTGTGCGAATGACGGCCAGGGCAGTTTCCCAACCTCCTCCACAACCAGGCTCTTCTCCAGAACCCAGCCTGGAACACATTCCTGTAGCCTCTTGTATCAGCAGTCAATAAACAAACCCCCGGTTTATTTGCAATATCACCCAGCAGGATCATATTAAAAAATGTAATACTGGGAGATCAAAATATTCTGGCGGAGACCCAGAGGAATAATGCTCCAGTGGAGGATGGTAGGCAATGGGGTAGCTTTTTGGAAGTGGCAAGTACAGCCTGGTGCTCCAGCATAAGGCCTGGCTGATAGTTGGACCTCAACAGATGTTTGCATAATCAATTCACGGCTCTGGACAATCCCCTAGAGACACTGCTCAGTAGAGGGCACTGGGTATCCTCCGTGTGCCCCTTCACATGCACTCTACCCTTCTCCATCCTGCTTTCTGCCAAGATTGGCTTGTAGGGACTCCATCCACAGGGGTCCCTCCTCCTCTGGCTTCCTACTGAGTGTGACCCATGGGAGCCCTTGCGGGGGCCTGGAGGGAGGAGAAAGGGGAAAGAAGTCAGGCTGTGCACAGCTGACTAAATCCTTTTCCTCTTCTGGATGTTCTTTCCCCAGGACGCTGTCCTTCCTGCTTCAGGTCCCCACTCCTCCCTGCTTTGCCCCTCCAGGTCTAAGGGAGATACTGTTGCTAGCTGTGGGGCCCTGCAATGGCCACTCTAGTTTCCCTACCTGCAGTCCACATCTTTGTAAATAGTCCCTGTTTTAAACTTTCCTCAAGTTAACTTTCCTGACTTGAGCATGCCATCTCTTTTCCTGCTGGACCGTACAAGCTGAAAGGCTTGCATTCAGGTGCTGGAGCTGCCATTTACAAGACATCTGACCTCGGGCATACATGTAACTGCTCTGCACCCCAAATCTCTTCATTGTAAAAATGAAAGGGCCCAATTAGATTTTTTTAAATTCTGCAAATTCTTATGATGAACCTGTTATGCATCAGGCACAGCACCAGACGCTGAAGAATCCATGGTGAACATGATCAAGCCAAGAGTCTTCCACTGTATTTGATAGGCTGGGAGAGAAATGTTTCTTAGGTTTTGCTAACTCTAAAGTCTCTGATTCCATGATGAGCCAGTAATTTCTAAGCCAAGACATGATTTTGAGAAGAAGCTTCAGAAAGAACTCTCCTACCTCAGGTTGGATTGGGGATGAAGACAGGATGGGCAAGGTTGTCACAGGGAAAGTCTAAGCCCAGGGACCAGAAACAAGGCAGTCAAGGCAAGGAAATGAAACACATCAGGAAGAATGACCCAGGACCTCTATCTTCAGGGGTGTATGTACATGTGAGTGTGCATGTGTGTGAGCATGTGCATGTGTGCTTGTTACTGTGAGTGCATGAGTGTGTACGTGCATGTATAGGCGTTAGAGATAATGATCATCATCATTATCATCATCATAGCAATCACGAAAGAGTTATTAATTCCTGGGAAACTAACAAAGTGAGAAGAGAAAAACTACAAATGGGGCTTGTATGAAATAATAATAATCATTACAGTCATTTATTAGGACTGTTTGCCATTTGGGTCCAGTTACCACAATGACATATGCATATCATTGAATATAAGCCAGGCTAATCTTATAGATTATATTTGATGTGAAAGTAAATGGTACATAGGTGAGATGAGTCACCTTTCCTGTCACACTGGCCAGGGGGTCTGGCCGAGAGGCCTGCAGCCTCTGTCCTAAGCCTGCCAGAGGTGCACCTGGATGGTGACACTCCATAAGTTGGAAGTGACATCCAGCTACTGAAGCAGGAGCTTGGTTTGGCTGGCAGAGGTTTTTTTTTTTTAATTGAATTTGAATTCTAAGCCTTCTTAGTTTCAAAGTCTTAATCTCTCACATTTACTCATGGCTTTCGCTCCCCTCCTCCTGCCGGGCTTTGGTCTTTTTTTCCTCTGTGGTGGGACTTTGTTCACTGCAGCATTCCAGTGATGTACTCAGCACTTAATGGTTCCCAAAGCCCCTTTCTATGTCTTCGTATTCAATAATAGCCATGATGTGGACCAAGCGAGAGTTAACCCCACTTCAGGATTAGCAAACGAAGTCTTAGAGAGGATGTGCAATCGGTCCAAGTTCACATGGTCAGTGAGGAGCAGAACTGGGCTTCTCCACATTGGAGTGGGAGTGCTCCATCTTTCTTCTGTGCTGTGCTGCTTTGATGTCATTTTCAGTCCTCTGCTGGGGATGTCCTAGGTTATTGGCTCATTGGCCATGATACACACCGAGTCTGTCTTCTGAGAGCAGTCTCTATGCCCTCCAGCTCCCCCTCCTTCACTTGCTGTTGTCCTGAGACAACGGACGAATCAGTTTTCTTCAAGTGCACTTTGGGCCCTTGCTCACACTGAAATGCACCTGCCTCTCTTTCTTTGTAGAGGCAATCTTTTCTTTTGAGTGGGGAGCAGAGGTGGCCAGGAAATAAACTCCAGCCACAGAACCGGACCCTGATCTGATATGGGGAGACCATTCCAGATGCGCACTTCTCCTGCATCTGTCCTTTTTAGAAACCACTAGGCTCCGGATCAATTGGACTGATTGTTTCATCTGTATACGCTCTTCAGCTGTCTTTGAACACCTGAATATGATATTCAAAGCCTTCCAAGATGAACCTAAAGTACTTTCCAGTCTCAACTTCCACAGACTTCCTGCCCCACGGTCTTAGAACATGCAGGTGTACACACACACACACACACACACACACACACACACACACATGCCACAGAGTCTCCTCATTCCTCTGAGCCACTCCCTGTCCTTGGACGCTCTGGGCAGTGTGTGTGTGTGTGTGCATGCACGTGCGCGTGTGCAGGTCTTCTCTGTCCAGACTCCCCTCCATTTTAGGCAATAGGTCATTGCACAGCCTGTCCCAGAGTGTGGGATGTGTGCCTCTGCTAGAGCATGGCTGCTTTTAGGGATACATTATTAAGTGCCATTAAATAGACTGAGTCACCTGCTTCAGTGAGTCCTTCTTTATGCTTGCAGACCCAGAAGAAAGACTCTGTAAGAGGTGCACATATTCACACCTCTTTAACACTTCCTACTTCCCTTCCTAATTAAAAAGAATTTGAGCTCAGGCAAAGCTTTCATAGGCGATAGTTTCTAGCATAAGTCAATAACATTGTTTTAGTTCCATTATTTTTTTTAAATATGGCATGTGATTTTGATTCCCACTTAAAGATGTGATATGAAGTATTCCTATTAAATAAATATTTTTTAAGTTATAAAAGAGTAGCTCAAGCTAATGAAAAATATTAATTAAATAGTGATTGACACACAAAAAGGACAGCAATTGTAGGATGACACATACTTGTTTTTAATTGTTTGTTTATTTTCGAAAGAAAAAGAAAAAGGGAGAGAGCATGTGGAAGCAGGGGGAGGGGCAGAGAGGGAGAAGAGACAGAGGATCTGAAGCGGGCTCTGTGCTGACAAACTGTGAGATCATGACTTGAGCCTGTGAAATCAGGACCTGAGCTAAAGTCAGATACAACCAACTGAGCCACCCAGGAACCCCAAGGATGACACATACTTAAAGCTGGGGAGGCAGAGCAGTAGTGTTGGAATGGATGCAAATTCCAGAAGTTTCTACCACTGGGTGACTGAGTCAAATACTTCTCTCTGGAAGGAGGATAAGAGTACCATCTCAAAGAATTAAATTAACATAATGAACATAAAGCACTTAGACCAGGGCCTGGTGCATAGAAAATACTCAATAAATGCTAGATGCCATTGGTCAGCCTAGATCAAATGCACGTCTTCCATGGAGCCTTCCTGAGTTCTTTAGTCAGAAATTTTCCTTCCTCTGTTCTCTCAAGGTACTTTGTACTTTGGAACTTCACACATTCTCTCTTGTATACAGTTGTGGGGTATTAGACTTTTTTTTTAAATTTTTTTTATGGTTTTTATTTTATTTTTGAGAGACAGAGACAGCGCGAGCAGGGGAGGGTCAGAGAGAGAGGGAGACATAGAATCTGAAGCAGTCTCCAGGCTCTGAGCTAGCTGTCAGCACAGAGCCCGACGCGGGGCTCAAACCCACGAACCATGAGATCTTGACCTGAGCTGAAGCCGGACGCTTAACCGACTGAGCCACCCAGGCGCCCCTAGACTTTTTACATATCTATATCCCACACAGGACTGAGCACATCCTAGGCAATTAATATGCCCCTGATTATGGATGGATTCCCCTTTTATTCATGTACTTGGTTTGTTTTTTCTGGGAAGCTCTAGAAGACCCTCTCCAATCTCAACATGATATAGAGTATCCAGGAAAACCTTAAAAATTCGGGTATAAGAGGACAGAGAATGCTTGTTTAGTATCATTTAAATCAATATTGTACTAAAGCTAGAAACCCAGAGTCCTGTCTGTTTCTCGTTCCTAGAGCAAGAGAGAAAGACGCAAAGATAGGGGTCGGGCAGGTGCTGCAGAGTCATGGATATAGATGGATATCCCCGGATATCCATGCCATGGATCATTGGGACAAGAGGCACAGGGGCAGAGCAGCAGCCCGTGCTGAACTGCAAGGCATAAAGGACACATGGCTGGCAATGGAAGAGGAGGCAGATACAAGGGACAAAAATTGGATGGGGACAACAGGGTGCAAGGTTAACACACTGAGCCTTCAGGATAAAACAGTCTAAGGGAACCCTGTGTGAACCTTTCGTACAAGACTTTATAATCACGATAAAGGAATAGGGCATAATGTAAACTGGGATGTAGGGAGGGGACAGGCCCACCTCCACAATCCCACCACCTTACACAGGCTATTTGATGAGGAATGTGTCTAAGAAGAATTATCTTTGTTGAATCATTTCTTTCCCCTCTTCAGAAGTTACGGCAGAGCCTCTTTGGAAATACCATCCATGTCTTCAGCTATCACTGGAAAAAGGCCCATTTCAGGTTCCATGATCCTTTTTCTGACCTGGCTTTCACTTTGGAAATGGGAAAGGTAATAGTTGGCAAACAGTTAAATAAATTCTAATCCCATAGTCCCGATCCACGTTTCCTTCCATCTTCATCCATATGAATGTATGTTTTCATTACAATCATTTGTCAAAGTATATTTAATATAATTTAACATTTAGCCTTAAATGATACGAGACTGTTTAAAATGGCAGCTTACTGTCAAGGTTAGAGCAAAGTCTCACTCCTTCCCCACTGCCACACATCCTGCCTTCCTTCCAAATTCTAGTTTTCCTGGCTTTTCTCTCCAAGTCCTAAGTATCCCTGAGGATTTTGAAGGCAGGAGGAGATCCAGAAGCTTCATTCTGGCTTGCTTACCATCTCAGTAATTCAGGTCATCGATTATCAGTAACACAGAATTTCAAGGACTAGCCAACAAATTCTTTACATCCTTCAAATCCAAGTTTGCCATGAAGCAGGAGCAGAGCGGAGGTAGGGGTGGAAGAGGACACACATCCCCAGGTGCCAGTCTACTGAAGCTGGTCAGTGTAGACTCTGGCCTAGCCATGGCATCTGACCGAACCCATGTATGCAGTACAGTGTGCCTTCCCTAAGCCAAGGGGATGTTGTATGTACCAGGAGGGAAAGGGCTGTAGAGAAGAGGTCACATCCATTTCTAAGAGTTCCCCTTTGTCATATTGGCCCCAAGAGGTTTCATTACGGTTGGACAGCCTGGGTCCCCGCCTCGCACACCTCACTATCCATCTTCCCCATTGCAGGGAGGTGCTCGAAGCATTCAGATGGCAGTACAAGGATTCATCATCAAAGACTTGTTCACAAGGAAGGGAAAGGACTGTAGCTTTCACAGGTAAGAGGCCTAGAAGTACTTCTTAGACACATTCCTCATTTCACGAGAACTTTTATGTGCCAAACAGTCATTATGGAAAATCCCCTGGGTGACTTCAGGAAGGGGATTTGCCTCACGAGACGAAAATGGCTCTGGTTCTCCCAAAAGGACTGGATTTTATGACTGGGGAGGTTGGGGGGCGGGGGTGGGGGACTTTCCTGGAGTCACTCTCAATGTTTGGTTACAGGCATAATGTTGACAGTTTTCATGCTCCACTGCAGACACTCTAGTCAGCTAAAATGATGCACCTGGTCTCAGGTGGGCTTACTCAAAAATAGTGGGTGGGAGGCCCCAAACTAACAATTTCCAGGAAGAACAAAAGGAGTGATTTTTAAAAACCCTGATACATGAAGGATTAATTCTCTTTAACCAGGCTAACAAAGTACAGTGTTTGGTAGTTGCCTATTTAAGAAAATCAGTTCAAATTACTTTACTTAGAAGTCAACAGACCCCCATCATGTGCAAAGCTCTATGCTTGATATTAGAAAAACTATAAATGAGTAAAGGTATATATCTACCCTCAGCAGGGTAAGTTATCATGCAAAACAGGAACTAAATGTATAATTTATTCTAAGATCATGAATTGCCAGTTTCCTGGAAAGCAGAACCAGAGATTGGAATTCTTTATGTAAGTGATTTATTAAGGGACTGCCCTACTGGAGAGAAAAAATGTTTCTACCCTTCTAGCCTCTCTGGCTAGTCTAATACTTAACTTTACATAAGACAGATTAACAGGAGAAAAACAAACACAAGCTTAATAACATGCATACCTCTTTTATACATGGGAGAGACCCAGGAAAACTCTGTAATTCCCCCAAATAGCCAAAGGCATCACATTAAATACCATCTTTAGCTAAAAACAAAAGAAGATGTTGGGGGTGGGGAGTCAGTTATGGGAGTTTACCAGGAAAAGCACAGAGAACAAGGGTAAGGTTGTTATGCAGATTAAGTCTGTGACTTCTCCATGAATGGCAGTTTCTAGAGATTTAGAGCCATTCCCCTCTTCTCCTGAGGGACATTCCCTTACTAATGGAGATTTCCCTTATAATGTCTTTTACAAAAGACAACTTAATTGAGTTTTTCAGCCTTCTCTTGAGTCTGTAGTTTTAAAAAAATAACCAGTTTAAAATAATCCACATGCCAACTGTGGCATATCTTAGGTTGTCAAGATTTGTTCCCCTTCAAGCCTCAGGAGAAACTTGTAAGAGGGAAGGAGAAACTAGGAAGATCATGGTTTCCAGTGAGGCCCAGCCTCAGCCTGATCCCATGAGAGCTCTGAAGCCTCAGTTGTCCCATCTTAAAAGAATGAAGTGGGGCCTTTGTACTTCCCTCAGTCAGGCTCTGGCTTTGACCTGCTCCATGAAGCCTTCCTGAACCTTCTCGGTCCCAAGTTCTGTATCCTTCTGTACTCTTCATAGCACTTTGTTTTATTCTCATCTACCTCCTCATACTAGGATTATATAAATCACTGATGAGTCCATTGATAAACCCCTATCATGTATTTCTCCATTGGGACAACAGTTGTCAGTATTAAATATTTAGAAAACGAGCAGAGTAAAGGTCTACCACATGAAGATCGGCTCCCATTTCCTGGGAAATCCTGACAGACTAGGATTCCTCCAGAGAATATCATGCTTGAGAGCAAGGAGTCAGGAGCCAGCCGCCTGATTTCAAATCACCACTCTACCACTTTCAGGGTGAATGACTGAAGGCCAACTCCTCAACCCCTCTTTCTTTCTTCACCTCTAAAACAGCAGTAATGGTAGTATCTTCTTCACAGGGTTGTTGTGAGGATTAAATGAGGTGACATGTATGAAGTGTTTAGAGCAATGCTGGGTGAGTGTCAGCTACAAGTCAAGACAGACAACATGAAGCGGGCCTCCAGAGCTGCATGGGACAGACTTGATGGGGCAGCACGGACATGGCGAGCACATTAAAGGCAGACAAGGGCATGAAAAAAGGCATGGTGGCGTGATATAGGAAATACATTCAGGGGACTGGTCCATGTGGGCCAGCAGATGTGCAAAATGGAGACCTGGGAGAGAACACCCGAAGGACTGTTTGGGGCTGCACTTGCAAAAGGCTTGTGATATTGGGTTACAAAGTTTGGGTCAGTCTCTGCTGGAGTAGAGGCAAGGGGACAGAAGTGGGGATGCCAGAGGGGTGATAACCACAGGGTGGGACTGGCTAAGATCACCAAGAGAAATAACACACTGCTGTGAGGATGCAACTGCCAGTGACAGAGTGTAGACGAGGCCTTCTGTGACCTCACAGTGTAGGAACCGAAGAGACCCATCTGGTATTCAGAAGGGGACTTAAAAGTGGAAGCACCTCCCATTCAGCTAGGTGACTGTCCATGCCAGGGTTCTCCTACCCAACCTCCTGCATTGCAGCTTGTGTACAATCAGCAAACGGGAGCAAGAGCAAGCCCTGGCTGCGGCACTGGCTGGCATCCTGTGGGCCGCAGGAACAGCTGAGAAGGCCACCGTCTGTCTTGTCACTGAGGACACTTGTGTCACCTCCAATCCTGACTACTCGAGAGATGATTTCACAGAGCGGGTGAGTACACCCCTGCCAGATAATACTCAGGTCAATGAAACCTGAGAGTATTCTAGACCCAACATGGAAATGAAGGTGGAGCCCTATCGATGCTCCCAGAAGGGTGTGAGGTGGCCAAAGGCATCTTCCAAAGAGGTAAGGATCAAGGGTTGGAAGTGATCCAAGCAGCCTAAATGAAGAATCCTGCTGTGAATTTTCCCTTCCAGAATTCACTATGATCAAGAATATCCCAGACCTGAAATCATTACAACATGCATTTCTATATCCATTGTTTTAAATGTTGCTAATTTTACCTATTAGGAAAAAATATGTTTATGATTTTACTGCTTAAGATATTACAGTGGTTTAAAACTAAGGACTGTAAAAGCGAGGCTGGTAGCCATCCACTTTTACCATGTATGTTTTACATGGCCTTGTGGAAGATAATCTGTCAGGTTTCAGCAAAGTGACTTTGCAATGAAACAAAAAGCTCCCTTGAGGAAATAACAGTAAGTTGACATCTTATAGATGTAGCTTTCATCTTCCTTTTCATTTTTATCTTCTATTCCTGATTTATAGCTCCAGCTGTTTGAACTTCTAGAGAAAGAAGCCACTGAGAAATTCATCTATGATCATTTACAATGTGTAAGTGTTTAAGTGTTGAGATAATCCCTTTATGTTGAACTGATCTTACAGGAAATCTTCTTTCTTTTTACAAAGTATATTTCTAATGATGCTTATTAAGAAAATCGGGTCATTTTGAAAGCTAAGAAAGGGCCGAATGAGAGAAAGAGAAGCCCGCCTCTCTCTCCCCACAACCTAAAAAGAGGCCAGATCACACACAGGCCACTCACAATTGCTTCTTTGTCCTTGGCTAATCAAATCCAGAGAATAATACTATAGAGGGCATATGCCAAGATTTCTTTTGTGGGAAGAGAATATGTCAAAGCAGTCTTGCCTCATCTAACAGATAAAACACAAAAATGCTAGACAACTAAGGCCCTCATCTAAGTTCCCAAAATGACCGTTCACATTGGCTCCAAGGAAATGACTTCTAGTCTGAAAAAGGTGGCCCTGTTTCACCTCTTCTATCAGCACCTTCCACACAATATCCTCCTGGCAATAATTCTTCCCAGCCTCTCGGGACAATGTTGGTGGAACATCTAAGGTGCTTTTTTAAGATTCCTTTGCAGAGAAAGGAATGAAAGCTGAAGAATCAGAACCCTACAAGGTAAAAGAAGAGGACAATTAGTGGAGTAACTATGAAGCCATACAATGGCAGATTAACAGAAGGTAGAGATGTGATCCATGAAACTCACTGCTCCGTTCCTTCTAAAGGCTCCGGAGGTAGAAGACTTAGGCACGAGTTCTCAGCTACACATTGGCCATATAATTTTGATTACACTAGTTACCCCAGGCCTACCTCCCCCATCATCTGATAGGTCTGTGTGGTAGGGAGAAGAAAGCCCCACCTCCCCCACTGCCCCACAAGGTTGTCCGTGCCCTACCCTACGAATCTTATGCTTCATAACAAAGGGGAATTAAGGTTGCCAAATCAGTTGATTTTATTTTATTATTTTATTTTTAAATTTGTGTTATTTAAGTATAGGTGACATACAATGCTATGTTAATTTCAGGTGCCTAACACAATGATTCAACAACTCTGTATGTTACACAATGCTTTAAAATAGGGCACGTATTCTGGGTTACTCAGATGGGCCCCAAGAAGTCACAAGGGTCCTTAAGTGTGGAAGAGGAAGACAGAAGAGGAAGTCAGTGTATGAAGTGAGAAAAGTGTCACCTGCCGCTGCTGGCTTTGAAGATGGGAGTGGAGGGGACAGGCTACTAGAAGCTATAACAGGCAAGGAAACAGAGCCTCTAGCAAGCCAGGTGACAGCTCCCCTTTGGCTCAGTAAGACCCATTTTGGACTTTTGATCTCCAGAATTGTAAGATAATAAATTTGTATTCTTATTTGTTTTGTTTTTAAATTTTATGAAATTTAAAATTTGTATTCCAATATAGTTAACATACAGTATTCTATTAGTTTCAAAATTTATGTTACCTAAGGTACTAAATTTGTGGTTATTTTAAAATATATATTTATATGTTTAATATAAATGCATAATTAATATAAACTATATAGAATATAAATTTATAATAAAACCTGTATAGTAGATTTTAAATACCTGACATGAAATATTAAGTTAGAAGCCTTCTTGGGGACTTTGTTGTGGGCAGAAGATGTTGAATGGGGTTACGCAGATAGAGAGGACCATGTAAGAAATGAGCCTTCTGTCTTCTATCTCCTCAACTCAGACCTGCGGTAGTCTGCTTCCACAGGAAGGCCCCCACATCTGTAAGGAGTTCCTAAGTGTAGCCAGAGTTGAGCATCAGAGGATCAGAGCTGAAACTACACACAGGCTTTTGCTATCGAAGCCTAAGAAGAGTCAA
The DNA here is from genome assembly GCF_006229205.1 of Suricata suricatta. NCBI lineage: Eukaryota > Metazoa > Chordata > Mammalia > Carnivora > Herpestidae > Suricata > Suricata suricatta. The sequence continues at coordinate 111,235,845 of NC_043704.1, forward strand.
GCTGGAAGAAGTAATAAAGGCCCTAAGCAGAGGCCGACTGTGTGGTGTGGCTGAGCCTGACGCAGGAGCTACCGTGTCAAATAGACCCATGCTTACTATTGCCATAGCCACTCTGGGAAAGTGCTGGCACCATTTCCCCAGTGATGAGAGAACTTGATGGCATGTTCCATCAAAGACACTTGATGCTCCTCTCAAGAGCACACCTCAGCAGGAACTGCATGGTATGATGTGCTTTACCAAACCCCACTCACTATCAAAATGCACCAGTACTATGTCCCATTCCGGTGTCCCATCTTAAGACAGAAATCCCAAGACAAAGGTCTGAGGGCTGCATGTGGATAATAGTAGACCTATTGTTATGGGTTGAATTTCATCCCCCCAAAAGATACGTTCAAGTCCTAACCCCCAGTGCCTGTGAATGGGATCTTCGTTGGAAAAGAGGTCTTTGCAAATGTTATCAAGTCAAGAAGTCAAGATGGATTAGGGTCGGTCCTAATCCAATGACTGGTCCCTTTACAAGAGGAAGGAAATTTGGATACAGACACAGTCATGCGGGGAAGACTCCATGATGTGATGTGTCCTACTCCACGGAATGCCAGTAGCCACCAGACACTGGAAGATGCAAGGAAGACTCCTTCCCTTCCTTGGTCAGGGAAAGTATGGCCAAGCTCTGACACCTTGATTTCAGACATCTAGCCTCCAGAACTGTGACAGCATACATTTCTATTGTTTCAAGCAATTCAGCTTACTGGTAACTTGTTACGGCAGCCCTAGGAAACCGATACACCTATCATATGTGATCTGTAGCATTAGTCCACACTGTCTTGTATTTTTAAACATTTGACTCAACCACTACAAAAAACAATTGGGAAAGTCCACCAAAAAACCTGGATATTTAGCTTTTTTCCCCCAAAATCAGAAACCCTGGCCTATATGCTGTCATGTCCTCAGTTAGCTGACATGGGGGGCAGCGACTTCCAGTGAACAAGTTGTGATAGGCTGAATGATGCTTCCTACCTGGTAAAAGGACTTTAAAGCTGTGATTAAGTTAAAGACCTTGAAATAGGAGATTATCTTGAATTTCCCTGGGGGGGAGGGCACAAATAATAATAAGACTCTTACGAGGAAAAGTGGATGACAGGAGAGAGAAAGTGGTGTAATGAGGGAAGCAGAGGGAGGAGATGGGTCACCAGGTAGGGTCACAATGTGGGGTCATGAGCCATGGATAAGGGCGGCTTCTAGAAATTGGAAGAGGAAGTAAAGAGTCTCACCCACAAAGCCTGCAGAAAAAGCATAGGCTCGCCAGCAGTTTGGATCAGACTCATGAAGTGACACCCGTGTCGGGACTTCAAACCTCCATAAGTGTAAGACAATGAATTCGTGTTGTTCTATGCCACCAAGTTCTTGGTAATTTTTTATGGAAGCAACAGGAAACGAATACACTGGTGTACCCAGTTTGACTCGGACCCCAACTCTCCTCATTTCTCCCCCTCAGTGGCACATCCATCTGGGTTCCTATCTGATGCCTGTGGCACTGGAATTTGTTCCTGCCCGAGGGTCCTGCCCCTGCCAGGTCACAGAGAGTGGCAGGGACAGATTAATCCATAAAAGGGAAAGAATCTACATTTTAGCAGAAGCCTTCCTGATACAATGCCTTTAAAGGAGATGCTTTAACCCTGGGAACCTTGAAAGCCAGCCAAGGAGCTTCTTTTCAGCAGGCAGAATATTCACACAAAGCTAAGACCTACTACCTGAATGTTAGTTGGGCAATTTGGATTTGATCCTGGAGATCACAGGGCACCTTTGGAAACTCTTGAGCAGAAAAAATAGCATTTCCAAGAAAAGAGAGAGAGGAGAAGTGCCTTAAAAAGGGACAGATAATAATTTTGCTGTGGTTCTAGCATGTTCCAAGAACTAAGGTAGGTACTGTGCATTATTTCCTTTAACTTTTGCCACAAAGCTGCAATTTATCTGCAATTGCAGACACGGTGATTGAAACTCAAACAAGTTAGTAAGTAGGAGTCATGGTAGAACTCGTTTTGAACTTAGATCTGTGTAACTCCAAAGGTATTTCTAACAAGCAATGAAGAGGGAGGGATGCCCCGACCAAGGAAAGGCTGGCAAGGGGGCCAGCCAAGAACACACCAAGGGCCTGGGGTAGGAAGGGTGCTGGAAAAATGGAGAGGAAAGATATACTACATCTTAGCCATGATTTGAAGACAATCATGTGACAGAAGTGGAGGAAAGAAAAATAGGTCAAAAAGCAAGAGAATGACAATGCCAAGGGCAGACCTGAACAAGGAAGATGAATGCATCTGAGAATGAAGATGACCTCAGGCAGCCGTCCTATCAGCAGCTAGAAAAAAATCTTCTTAGGCTATAAATCCTTGAATCCATGCCTGAAGCTATACATAACCACATTGCTTTTAGGCAAACATGCTTTTGTTTTGTCCCCCAAATAGTTCCAAGAGGAAGGAAGCCATGGTGTCATCCTGTTTCTTTATAGCATGATCTTCTCCAGAACATTTGAAAGGTAAATTCAACAAATATTTGCACGGGTATTTCCTAAAGCTCTGCAATCACAGAAGCAGTATACTCTTGTATCAGAAAATATCCTCTCGCCCTATTGGAAACCTGAGCACAGCTTTTTCCTGGATGCTCTTCTCTTGATTCCTCCTTTTCTGTAGTCAGTTTGGCCACATTAATGGGTGAGTGGCTGTCATCAGAAAGGTTTGAATCTGCTTTTCTAGTACAGTGGTGGCTTCCTTCTACTTGTGGTTATAAATACTGACAGATAATACCCAAATGTATTTGTATAATTTTCATAATAAAAGTATTTTGTTATTTATATGCACAATAAAATATACCTACTGGTATCTATACTGTCTCTCTGTGTGGAAAGCCCCGTTCTTGGCACTGTGGGAAACACTAATAGAAGATATGGCCTGACCTTCAGGGTCCATTCTGGGAAAGACAGGAGATATACACAGAGATACTAAACATCTCACAGGTGGTACTTAATGTACCAAATGGATGTAAAGACAAGGAGTCTAGCAGATTGCAGAGGAGAAAGGGTCACCGGTAGACTAATCAAAGAAGGCTTCTTGGAAGAAGTGGACTTTCTTCTGGGCTATGAAAGGAAAATAACCTTTCAGAGAATCAGAGAGAGATATGAGTCTCTAGAAAGGAAGAGTTAAAAACCTTGAAGCAAAAATCTCCTAACACTTGTCTTTTGCATAATATCGTCACATTTTTGTGGTCTGTATTATTTACTTAACAGTTTTCTTTAAATCAACACAAATTTAAATATTAACTTCTTCCTTAACATTAATATCTTTTAAATCATGTATTTGCTGTGCTAAAGAAGAATGTGTTAAGCACATCCACTATAAGCATTTTTTAAATGCTTATATCTATACCACCTAAAATCACGCCACGTTTAGGACAACACTGCCCTGAATTATATCTGATGCCACCAAGGCACTCACCATGCTTGACCCAAGCTTTTAGTTCTTATTCAAGAAGGGCATGACTCCAGGGGTGCCTGGGTGGCTCAGCTGGTTAAGCCTCTGACTCTTGGTTTCAGCTCAGGTCATGAGCTCACGGTTTGTGAGTTTGAGCCCTCCATCAGGCTCTGCACTGACAACGTGGATGCTGCTGGGGATTCTCTCTTTCTCACTCTCTCTCAGCCCCTCTTGCATGCTCTCTCTCAAAAAAAAAAAAAAGAAAGAAACTTTAAAAAGTTTTTTTTAAATAAAAGAAGGGCATGACTTCTGTCCTGTGAACAGGTTCCTCCAAGAACACATTACAGTTCATTACCAGTACTCAGCACCTGTCCCTGGGCGAGAGCAGCAGCCACATTCTTCCTGGACTTTCTATTGTCTAGGGTGGGACCCCAAGCCCTGGTCTGTGGTAAAATAGTGGAGGCAGCCTTTCTGCAGTCAAGAAATGGGCTTAACCCCCAAACTAGTAATTTCCACTTGAACAATCTGTTCAACTCTGTCTTGAGCCAGCACTCTCTGGAGTGGTCATGTGTCACTACCCTAAGCCAAGTATCCCTTGTCACTCAGAACAGTTTCTCCACTGAGCTCAGCAGCTACACAGAGCACACACAGAGGGAGCCTACTGTGTGCGATCTGTCACTTTGCCCTTCTCCCTCACTACCTGTCGGCGGCTTCCCCCACTGCATCCATGGCTTTTCCCATCATCTCTGCAGCCTAAGTCCTGGAAGCTTTTCTGGTGAGAGATGGAAATGTGCAAGGCACATGGGAGGGACAGTGACGAGGCAAACCTAGTGTGGGGAGGGGGAGGAAGGAGAAGCTGCGAGTTCCTGATGTGGTCGTTGTCCCTGACTTGAGGCTGATGGCACCTTGCATTCTGCAGGCTTCAGAAGGACCTAGATGCTTCCACTACTCAGCTGCTACAGCCAAGGGCTGGGGACTTCCTGTGCAGGCAGGTGGGTTGAGAGACTTTGTCTTTCTGTTATAGGATCTGAATGAGGCTTTTTTTTTTTTTTTCAATTAAGCATGTTCTCTCCTGAAGTGGAGAGTGATTGGGTTATCTTTGAAAGACTGAGAAGATGCTAACGTGAGTTTGTTACCAGAGTCAATGTTCTCATTTCCATTACAGTCTTTCCAGTTTCCCTCTGAAAGCCCCACATTCCTGATGTTCTACAGACCTGTTAGGAACTATCTTGACAGGACCCACCAGGAATCCCTAATCATGGAAAGAAAAGTACTATAAAAACACCTTAGCTTATTGCTTCTTAAATCAGAACTATGGAAACCAGAGTTTATAAGAAATGTAAAGGGAGGGAGGGCAATCAGATGGAAGTGGGAGACACGGGGAGTTATGCTGCACGGCTCCAGAAACAGTCAATAAGCTTCTGTTTCAACCCTGCCGAACGCTGACGATGTGTTTTTCCTGAATTATGTAGTATGTGATTTCATTCTTTTAAGTAAAACTGGTGATTTTTCAGTGATTATTAAAAGAAAAAAAGAAGTTAAAAGAAAAAAGAAATTAAGTCCTTTTGTCATTGCTACCTAAAATATAACTATTTGTAAAATGTGTCGTCTAGGCAGTTTTAAACATGATTTTAACTGGAAGAGCAAGTCCAAATGTCTTTAATGGCTGTCAGAAAGGAAAGTCTCAAGAAATATTACATGGGGTCCTGACCCGCAGCGACATCGGATACTTGCATTGGGGTAAGGACACCTCAGAGGATGACAGGCTTTCACAGGTGAGTGTGCTTTGATTCTCAACCACACAACCAGAGTAGCAATATTTTGACTGTTGTTTTTTAGGGTCGATATTAAGGCAATGAAAATCTGAGCTAACTTTGTTTTACCATATCCCTGCACATCGCCCACCCACCATATGCACGTACACAGACAGACTTTCAGAGTCGAAATGTAAACATCTGAGTCTGCTGTACCTGCATCACATTTTATTTTATATATTTTTATGCATATAGAGGACGGGTCAGGTCATATAAGTAATATGCAACTAATTTTTTGAAAAAGAATACTTGAAATATAAAGGGGGAAAGGGAAAGTCCCATTTCTCCCCACCCAGCTTCAGGTGTCCTTCTCAGAAATCAATACTGTCAGCAGCTTCTGGGGATCTTGCCAATTCTGCATTTATGCAAATTAATGCATATTTTCTATATATTGCTTAAGGCCTTAAAAAAATCATTGGGGTAAAAAAGAGCCCCCCACCCACCCCCCAGGAAACTCTTCTCAAAAAGATTTCCAATTCAGGGGATTGACAAACTCTAACAAACAAAGTAGAATGTGCTGTTGAAAAACATAACCAGAGAATTAAGAGGTGATTCTGCAAAAACAAACAGGAGAGAGGGGAAGAAAGCAAATATACCCACCCCAAATCATAAATCAAAGATGCTTCTGTGATAGTTTCACAAAGATCTTCATCCTAAAACCCAGAGAAAGCAAGGCAGGTGCTGTGAAAAGCCACACTTCTCTGGAGTGACAATGAAATTAACTAGAATGTAATCCAATATGACAGTGACAAACGTCCCCAGCCTCTCCCAATCACCAGCACCAAATGAGGGCCCTGCTGCTCAGTGCCTGTCCTGCACTCTCCCAGTTCAGCTCAAAATCCCTTTTGTGTGCATAGGACTCCATGTTTTATAAGATCTTTTATATAAAAGCTTTACTTGTCTTTCCCGCTACTGGGAAAGTAGGCTCCAGCTGCAATGCCTTATTCATGAAATCCACATCTCGTTACACCTACAAAATCACATGTCTGATGGCATCAGAAAAGTAGAGTTGGACCATAGTAGAATTAAGTACAAATTGTATACAGGCGTGTTTAAAAGTTTGCTTATTATTCCTTGAGTTTGAAATCTAGGCCTAGAATAGAAAAATGAGAAGTGATGGAGAAGCTAAAAGTAAAAGAAATGAACCCAATCCCATCACCCAGGGGTCAATCCTTTCAGAAATCCTTCCTTTTCTTTTTCTTTTGTATATGAATATGTTTTATCCTACTCTTCTGAAATCTGCCTTTCTCATTTAACACAAATATCTGTGAATACAGTCAATGAATGTATGCCCTTCATTATATTCAATGGATGCAAAGAGTTCTACTGTATAAATGTAAAAGGCTGTACCGTATAAATGTAAATGAATACCTGGTCAGTGATGGGATTTGTTATTGTTATAAAATTCCTGATCACTTGGTCCCAGATAATCTAGAAATTCCTCTTAGCATTTGATATGCATAATAAATAGGAAAACTAAGTCACAAATAAGGGACTTGCAGATTTCATTTTACATATTTTTCTTCTTTTTCAACCATACATGGTCACTTGATGTCCATGGCCAAGCACTCTGTACCCATCCTAGCTTGACAACACGCCAATACTGAGTCTGGAGGAAAATGGAGGGGGACATGGGGGGCAGGTTTTAAGGAATGGGGACACAAACACCACAATAGTAGTTTTACTGCTTTGTCTATTATTACAAAGCCTTTTCCTGCTATTTCACTATATTCTCATGATAAACTACAAGATTTAAAAGAGTGTTTCTCACATTTCAGTCATTTGAGTAGGTAATTCACTGCTTTGTCATATCTCCACACCTGCTCCACACTTTGCTATTACTTGATTAATATTTTTCTTTAAATCAACTCACTTTAAAAATTTAAATGTAACCTTTTCTGCAGCAGTAATACAAGCCATGGACTTGACATATGACTTTTTTCCTAATATATACTTAAATAAATATTTTTCCAAAATATTTTTAATGTTTATTTATTTATTTTTAAATATTTTTTAAATTTATTTTTGAGAGAGAGAGAGAGAGAGACAGAATGGGAGCAGAGGAAGGGCAGAGCAAAGTGGAAACACAAAATCTGAAGCAGGCTCCAGGTTCTGAGCTTTCAGCACAGAGCCCGATGCTGGGCCCAAACTCACAAACTGTGAGATCATAACCTAAGCCAGTTGGACACTTTACGAACTGAGCCACCCAGCACCCCAATATGTTTTGTTTTAAAGCTCATCCCTGTGCCACTAACTTTCCTGCCACAGGCTACCAATCAACACTTTGCACCACACTTTGAAAACCTAGTATAAAAGTGAAGGAGTTTTTGTAACATGTAGGAAACAGTCCCAACCGGAAAACCAAGACACTGGGTTGGAGACTTTGCCCTGCCACTCACAAGGGTGTCGCTTGGACCAGTCACTTAAGCTCTCTAAGCCTGTTTCCTCATCTCACACTAGTGTCTCAACACCTGCTCTTCAACCACAGGACTGACGTGGAGAGCAAACAAAATCACGAATGCCAAAGTCAAAATGACAGGTACACATACAAATTTACAAGAGGTGATAAATGACACTATAGTGCTTTACTTGGCAACGTTCACCCATCATCTCCTAATTGTGAAGCTCTGAGTCCTACGTGAGCCAGTACCTATACATACACCAATTACTTGGGGAAAGATATAGGCAATAAATGCCAGAGAACAGTGATCTCAACACTGGTTGCACATTGAAATCACCTGGAGAGTTTGTTTCTTTAACAGCCTTTATTTTTTCGAGCAATTGTTTTTTCTCAACAGAATTAAGCGGAAGGTACAAAAATTTCCAATATACTCCCTGGCCCCTGCACATGCATAGCCTCCCCCATTAGCAACATCCCCCACCAGAATGGTGTATTTGTTACAACGGATGAGCCCTGACTGACACATCATAATTATCCAAAGTCCACAGCTTACATTATGTTACAATCTTGGTGTTGTACAATGTGTGGATTTGGACAAGTGGATAATGACATGTGTCCACCATTATAGCATGACAGAGAGTAGTTTCACTGCCCTTAAAAGTCCTCTGAGCTCCAACTGGTCATCCCTCCCTCCCCCAGGCCTTAACAATAACTGATGTTTTTACTGTGTCTATAGTTCTACCTTTTCCAGAAAGTCAGATGGTTGGAATCATACAGCATGTAGCCTTTTCAGATTGGCTTCTTTCATGAAACAATATATAAGTTTAAGTTTCTTCCATATCTTTCACAGCTCAATTGCTCATTTTGTCACAGTGCTGGATAGTATTCCACTGGAAGATTGTAAATAATATTTCATTGACTAGATAATATCCCACTGATGTGCCACAGTTTACCCATTCACCTACAAAAGACATGTTGATTGCTTCCAAGTTTTGCCAATTATGGATAAAGTGGCTGTAAACATCCATGTGCAGGTTTTTATGTGGACCTAAGTTTTCAACATCTTTAGATAGATACTAGGGAGCATAATTGCTGAATATATCATAAAAGTGTTTAGTTTGGGGGGCACCTGGGTGGCTCAGTCAGTTAAGCAACTGACTCTTAATTTTGGCTCAGGTCATGATCCCATTGTTCATAGGTTCAGGCCCCGTGTCAGGCTCTGCACTGACAGCATGGAGCCTGCTTGGAATTCTCTCCCCCACCCTCTCTGCCCCTCCCCTGCTCACACTTGTGTGTGCATGCATGCGCATGCTCTCTCTCTCTCAAAATAAATAAACTTAGAAAAGAAAAAGAGTGTTTGGCTTTGTAAGAAACTGGCAGACTGCCTTCCAAAGTAACTAGACATTTTCACGTCCCCACCAGCAATGAGTTGAGTTCCTGCTACCCCACATCCTCTCCAGCCTTTGGAGTTGTGAGTGTTCTGGATTTTGGTCATTCTCATAGGTGTAGAGTCATATTTCATTGCTGTTTTCATTTTCACTTCCCTGACATTGCCATCTGTATATTTTGTTGGGTGAAGTGTCTGTTAAACTCTTTGGCCCACTTGGAAAGCTCTTCAAACTACCAATGCCCAGGTCATCCCCCAGAACAGTGTCAGCGTCCTGTGTATAGGAGCCGCATAGACACAGAGGGCCCCACGTTCAGAAGGCCTTGCCCTTGGTTGAATGCTTTGCTGTCACCACCTTAAAATTAATAATTTTTGAATAAACGTCCTGTGTTTTCATTTTGTGCTGGGCCACAATTCCATACCCCGTCCTAGCCAATGACCTTGCTCTGTTTGGTCTAGAGAGCATCTGCTGAGGACTGGAATCTTTAAAGCCCCCAAGTGATTCTGATGTGCGACTGGGTTTAAAGACCTCTGTTCTAGAGCAGGGCTGAGAAGCCTCAGCACTGAAATTTTAGACTGGATAGTTTCTTTGTGGTGGGGGTTGGCCTATTATGGGCTGTCTCCCAGCGTCCCTGGCCTCTGCCCCCTGGATGCCAGTAGCTCTGCCCTTCAATGTAACAACCAAAAAGGTCTCCAGACATTACCCAATATACTCTGGGGAAAAATTTGCCCTGGTAGAACTGATGCTGTAAAGGAAGCGGGGGTGGGGGGTGTGTGTGGAAGGGGAGATGGGGGATCTCGTTAGACCTAACTGATTAAATCCATGTGTGTAGACTTCAAAAACTCGCTATTGCAAAGAGTGTCTCCTTTCAGTTGGTATCAGAAAGGTTGACAGGTTTCTGCTCCTTTAAACATCTGCAAGGTTTTGGGGACACGTCTCAGACCTTATCTGAAATTAAAATTAAATGGATGTTTGCTAAATAGCTGCTCAGTTGCTCTGAGAAAAGGGATTATGTCAAGAGTATGCCACAAAAAGACAGAGAGAGACCGAGAGAAAGAGAATGTGTGCCTCAGACTGAAGAATCTATAGAGATCCAGCACTACCATTTTCTCTGGATCCTATTTCTTTCTATACAAGTTGGCTCAGCTGCTAAATCATGCTCTAAAGAAAATTATCTGCAGAGTCTAAAATATCCTCCAATAATAAAGTGGATGTTTGCAGGGACCTTAAAGTAAGTCAAAAGGCCAAGGCATAAGGTAAAAAACAAGAGTTTTCCTTCCTGCTGAGAAGAGGCCAAAATGTACCAGACCACACAGGACCATCATCCAAATGCTTGCTCATAGATTGGAAGTAGGGTAAAGCACGGGAACTGTGCAGGTTAGGTGTACATAGAAATCTACATAGAAATCAAATCTACAATGCTTCTATCTTTTCAAAAGTGACTCGTGACTTTTCTTTTTTTTTCTTTTTTTTTTAATTTTTTTAATGTTTTATTTATTTTTGATACAGAGAGACAGAGCATGAGAGGGGGAGGGGGAGGGGCAGAGAGAGAAGGAGACACAGGACCGGAAGCAGCTCCAGGCTCTGAGCTAGCTGTCAGCACAGAGCCCAACGCAGGGCTCGAACCCACGAACGTGAGATCTGACCTGAGCCGAAGTCGGAGGCTTAACCGACTGAGCCACCCAGGCGCCCCTCATGTGACTTTTCATCCTTCCTTCTTGGACTCCGCACTTGCTCTCTCTCCAGGGAGACTCCTATGATCCTGGCCTCAGTGAAGATTGCCTGCAATTGCACCCTAATGACCTGAAACCCTGAGGATGTTTATTATATTGTCTCTGTCATGCACTTGGAATTTGGTTTCAGAACAAATGTATTAAAGAGCAAATCCTGACTGGCGGTTAGTTTTCTTACTTGAACTGCTGGGATATAGGACTATGTCAGATATATACACGTATATATGTGTATATATACATACATACATATACACACATATATAAAGTTTTTTTAATCAGAAGGTGCTTTTTAAAATTCTTTCTGTATCAGCTCATTATTTGGGGATAAAAGCAATCCATAATTCATCATATTATTAAAATAATCATGTATATACATATGCATATAATTTTACATATATTTTGACATCCCTGAAGATGGTAATTAAAGTACATATGAGGCTTATTTACTCATTGGAGTGCTGGCAGCGTCTTGTAGAGCGCACACGCTATGCACTAGGCTCTTTCTGAGCCACTGCAGTGATAGCTTATTTCATTTAATCTTCACTTCTACTCAAACATATAGGTGTTAGTTTTAGTCCAGTGTCTATTTGACCATCCATTTTAAATATGAGAAAATCTGGGCTGAGAAAAATGTAGGAACTTGCCCACGGCCACCTGCTGTCAGGGCCAGTGTCAGGATGCCAGAGAGAACCACCTCCCTCAAAGCCCACACTTGGGGTGCCTGGGTGGCTTAGTCGGTTAAGCTTCCGGCTTCAGCTCAGGTCATGATCTCATAGTCGTGAGTTTAAGCCCCGCATCAGGCTCTGTGCTGAGAGCTAGTTCAGAGCCTGGAGCCTGCTTTGGATTCTGTGTCTCCCTCTCTCTCTGATCCTCCCCTGCTCATGCTGTCTCTGTCTCTCAAAAATAAATAAAAAACATTTAAAAAAGAAAAAAAGCCCACACTCTGCCCATTGAGTCATGCTGCCTGTCATTATCATCTTTTCTCATCTTCTGAGAGAGTGATAAATACAAAATGCCAGTTCTTAGAATTATATTCTATCATAAGTGCTTTTATAATCTATTGTATCTCTGAATTTATATATAGAGGTAGATTTATTCGTAGGATATCACCTATAATATCCACATGGAAACACTGATGTTAGACTCTAACAGTTAGATGGTGGCAAAACCACCACTAGGGTTTAGAAGGCAGGACTCAACATGCTAGAACTTTTTACGTTGACTTCTAGGTTCAAGCTCTTGTTTAGGTTGACTGTGTACTACCTGTATGTGGGGCATAGTCTGAAAAGTACCTGCTCCCTTTCACCTGCTGGTTTGGCAGACAGAGTCCATCAAGGCTATGTCCCAAAGGACAAGCTCGGTGTGACTCAGAGATGTGCTAACCAGAGGACCCACATAACTGCAGTGTATCCAGAAGTCTAATAGTTCAGAGTCTTCTGTCATAGACCGAAGTCTGCTCAAGAAGGAATTAGATGTGGTTCTAGAACAGCGCTCTCTGTATCACTGGATTGACGACCCCACAGCCACTCGCCTTCCTTTCTGCTCTGAGTAGGAGCAAAGGATTCATGCACATGAATTCTTCCACAGAGGATTCATGAACGTACCAACTGGGTACCTCAGCACTTTACGGGTATTTAGGGGCTCCTGCCTAGGCAGCATGTTGCCTATCAGCAGATTGTATGTACCCACTCATAATGAAAATCTACTGAAAGAAAGGTTTCTGAGTTCAAAAGAAAACCAGGATGCTAACAGGCTCTTCTGTCGGGGTGAAGCTCATCCTATAAATGCTGTGTCTATCTTCCTAAAGTAAATCTCATCTTACTCTGGGATAAAATTGCAGAGACTGCAAAAACACACGTCTTTCAGTCCCAATGTCACAGCCCAGTGAGTGAGATTTAAAAAAACAAACAAACAGAGTTCTCATTAGATGACATGGCAAGGCCCCCCCAGAGCCCACCAGACTGACAGTTCCTGCGGATCGCAGCCAGCTACCTACAAGATGAGGCACTATTTTGAAGCCTCCCATCACTTTTCTATTTGAAGGTACAGGTTTGAGTGTGAGGTTCCAATACCTAAGTGAGAACATAAAGCAGTTTGAGTCTAACACCATCTGGAAAGCCTTAGGAGGTTCGCATTATCTTTGCACCTGCCACGGAGAAGAAAAATCAACTCTGATTTTTAGAAGGGACTGAAGCCATTTAGGTCTTGCTGGAATTACTCCCCTGGCAGCCCTGGCAGAGTGCACCACCATCCCAGCCGTCGCCTCTTTCCTCTTGAAATTCCCTTTAAAGGGCGGAGTAGGAAGAAATCTCACCATGAAAGTACCCGTGAAGCTCCACCCACCATGCGAAGCTCCACCCGCCATGCGAAGCTCCACCCACCATGCGAAGCTCCACCCGCCACGTGAAGCACAGGCGCTCTTGCACTAAGTTGCTGAGGTGGCACCCTGCAAACACGACAACATACCTGCAAGCTCGCTGAGGGAAGTTACATCAACTTTGTGTTCCAGGTGCAGAGACGAGAGCCAGACCACTCATGGTTATGCACACGAATCTTCACCAGGAAGCAGGGCAGAAAGCACAAATTTCCAACACCTTCCTCCAGTTCCAATTACCAGACTGGACCCTTGGGACTCCCAATATCAAGCTCATTATGCAAAGGCACACTGTAAGCACTATTGTTCTAGATGGCATAAAAAAAGAATTACAAGGACTTAATTCTTGCCCCGTAGTGTTTAGAATTTGTCCATCCTTCATCCTGTCCTTGTAATTTTACACTGGCTTAAATGATACATGTTAGGAAAGGCTTCATTGCTGCATGTAATGCTAAACCTCCTGGGCTTATTATACAATGAGTGAACTTAAGAAGAAAGGTATTTTATTTATAGCACTACTGTATCACAAGTTAATTTCCTTTTTACCATAGCAACATGAGGCAACATGCACAAATTCTGCATTTGGGGACTCTCACCAGTAAAACGTATTTAGAATGCTGCTTTTGGGGGTGGGGGTTAACTGATAAACTGTCTACCCAAAAGCAACACAAATTCTTAACTGAAAGTTCCAAACACATCATGTGGTATGCTAAGAAAAGAAGGGGATAGAGGTGCCTGGGTGGCTCAATCGGTTGAGCACCTGACTTCGGCTCGGGTCATGATCTCACGTTTGCTGGGTTCAAGCCTAACATGTGGCTCTGTGTTGACAGCTAGCTTGGAGCCTGGAGCTTGCTTCACATTCTGTGTCTCCTCCCTCTCTCTCTCCTCCCCCTCTTTGGCTCATGCTCTGTCTCTTTTTCTCTCAAAAATAAATAAACTTTAAAAAAAAGAAAAGAAGGGGACATAATATTTGGCTGGATTCAATCAGGAGGTGCTTTGTTTTGTTTTTGCATGACTCATCTTTTTTTTTAAATTTATTTATTCATTTTGAGCTGGGGGAGGGACTAGCAGAGAGAGAGAGGGAGAGAGAGAATACCAAGCAGGCTCCACACTGTCAGCACAGAGCCCAGTGCAGGGCATGAACTCACAAGCCATGAGATCATGACCGGAGCTGAGATCAAGAGTTGGACACTTAGCTGCCTGAGCCACCCAGCCGCTCCTACAGGACTCATTTAAACCAGGTGCGTTCTCAGCTGTAATCTTAAGGCTTTCCTCTGAGAGTTAATACCCACACTGCCTTGACAGTCATGCATGACATTTTCCTTTTCACCAGAATCTATCAAGGCAAGTGAACCCTCTGCTTGCTCAGTATGGAGTCTCTGTATTGTTGTTACCTTGGGGGCTGGAGACTGTTGTATTTATAACTACTTCATTTTCCTCCTGCTCTAATAAAATCTTGAGTAGCTTTGAGTTCAGAAAAGAAAACCATTGCATTGTTGCATCAAGTAACAATAGTGTGCTGTAAGCACTTGCTGAGTGACACCTGAATGCCAGGTGACTTCTGCCTACATTACAAAAACTCCAATATCATACATGTCTATCTTCTATTACCTCCACCTAAACATAACTTACAGGAACCTTCATTGGGTGAAAATCAGTCACAATTCAATTCTTTTGACTTTCGGAATAAGTGACCTTTTATTCCAAATAGCCCTCAAGTTCCCAATTAGTTTATTCAAACTTCCATGTCCTGCAGATCATACTTTGATTCTATATAACCTGAGTACCTAAGGTACCATGGCAAGAAGGCCTAAGGAAGAAAGGGCTTATTTTATAACTAATAAATGGGTACAATGTTATTTGCAACTTGTGGGTGGATTCTTGGAACGTAATCACATTTGGCTGCTTCAATGGCACATCCTCTGTGTTTTATTTCTGTTGTAGCCAGTGGGTGACTTGCCCATTTGATACGTGAGATGCTCATACTACACTCAGCCCAGAGGGGCTAATTCTAATAAGAGTAGAGAAGCAAATCCTGCACCTACAATGACCACGTCCAAATTGGGGTGCTAGGCTTGCAACCCTTTTTTAAATCAGTAACTAAAACTTAGCTCATGTCTTTCAAACACAGTAATATAATTTTTCTATGGTAACTAAAAGGGAAAATCTTAAAGACAAAAGCATCTCTGATTCACCCACTCACCCACAACTGAAGAATTTTAAACTAAAGCAAAACGAAAAGATTTGAATAGAACTATTGAGAAATCAAAATGTCAAGTTATTAGCCTTTAATACTTGGGTTTACGAAACGTGATAATTTTTCAAAGCTGGATTTTCCATAAAAGAGAATCTGTTCCTGAACACACAGTACAACTCAAAGGACTGAGAAGGAAAGAAACAGAATTGGATCCTTCCGTTATGGGAAGACACACCAAGGGTCCATAGCTTTCCTTGGCATCACATGAAAATGATGTTTTTTTCCGTCATTTTCTCAGGCTTATTTCTCTAAGTAAAAAAAAAAAAAAAAAAGCTTTTAACATTAATGAATTTTAATGGCAATCTTTAAAAAAATATGTACTTTCCTGCCTCTTTAAATAAAATGGTAGATATCATAAATAGAAAGGCACTATTATAGCGCTACCCTCAGGATCTATGCCTGTCAGAGTAGTACTTTTGTCCGTCTAATTCATTAGCTGCCGAATTGACAGTTGCCTGGAAAAAATAGATAAACTAGTTAAAAGAGTAAATTTAATATTATTATTGTGATGCTAAACTAGTATATTCAGCTCTAAGTAGATCTTCACATTTGATCTACATGTTAACATGTAGATATTTATATATATGCATGAGTGAGTATGTGTGTGTGTGTGTGTGTGTGTGTTCTCATTTCCCTGGAACTCTTCCCTATATTCAACATATTCTATCTTTCTGTATTCTAAGTGTTTTCTTTTTCCCATATTCTAAATGGTTAGTGTTTCCAAAAGTCAGACGACCTGCTGAGTGAAATACTGTCCTATCCGGAGCACCGGAGTAGATACACCAGTCAGTGACAAAGACAGAGTGAAGTCCCCTTATTCCACCTGGACACTTATAATTCAGTTTATGTATTCCCTACTTAACTTCAAAACCAAACTGAGGCAGTTCTATTCCTCCAGGAGGCCACCCAGTGTGACCACCCCACCACACCATTCATGCATGTAAATTCGTTCCTGAGGAAACCTTCACTTCTTGGCACTCTGAGATGAGAAGCCTCAGAGCTGTTTCTTGATCATGATGATGGATCAGCATCTACCGCGATGTGACAACATCTATATACTCATCTGCATTCCCCTCTTTCCTTCCAGGTGGGCAGCAGACTGAAGACTCCCAAATTACCTATCTGGCTATGCAACATCAATGGAAATTCCAGTGTCCTTTTTAGCACAAACACGCAGCTCTTATCAGACTGGAAAGTGGAGCATCGCTTTGATCTGTATTTTTACAGTGGCCAGCCCCCACGGAAGACGCCTGCGCGTCTCACAGTAGGTGAGCCTGTCAGATTCCAAGTGCCGGAGTGCTTTAGTGAGCTCAAAAAGATGCGGCCGCCGATGCTTCCCAGCTGTGCAGATACCCACACTGGCTTTGCAGGAAAATGTTTAGGCTTGATTTCCGAAATGAAACCTATGCATGAGTTCCACGGGCCTCAACCCAAACTTTGCAACCTGGGAATTCTAAAGCTGCTTTAGATAAGAACAGGGAGGGTTAGACATAGCACAGAGGAGCAAATACGTTTCGGGTAAGAGAAAAAACAAAAGGGGAAGAGCCAAATTTCTGAAAGGCACTCTATAGGAACTTTGGTCTGTGAGCGTAAGGCATGTAATACCCGAGGAAAGAACCAGAACCAGAGGGACTGGGACAGAGGACGGGTTCCATCTGGTCAGTTCTGTCCTACAGGTGATCAGATGATCATCCAGTGGCAGAAGTAAGCAAATCGAGAGTGCATTTCTGTTGAGGTTAGTTCAGAAAACATTTTTGAGCCTCTATTAAGTGCTAGGCACTGGGACAGACACTAGGCGAGCAACAGTAAGTAAGGCACAGTCCCAGCAAAACTGGAGGTTCCACGCCAATGGAAGAAGCAGACAACCACACAGGTCATTTTCATTTCAATTACAACTATATTCCTTTAAACCCACAAGGAAGGGGTGCCTGGGGGGCTCAGTCGGTTAAGCTTCTGACTTTGGCTCAGGTCATTATCTCATGGTTCATGAGTTTGAGCCCTGAGTTGGGCTCTGTGCTGACAGCTCAGAGCCTGGAGCCTGCTTCAGATTCTCTCTCTCTCTCTCTCTCTCTCTCTCTCTCTCTCTCTCTCCTGCACCTCCCCTGCTCACACTCTGTCTGTCTCTCTCTCAAAAATAAACATTAAGAAAAAATTTTAACTCCTAAGGAAAAAGACTAAACTTAAGCATTGCCCTTTGGACAAGGGGATAAACATGATGAGACTGGGAGTCTGTAGTGGGCACCTTGGTTTTACTGATGGGGGCTTGTTGGTTTGATGCCGGACTCTTGGCATTTAGCATCACAGAACTGGTATTAAGCAACTTTTCATTAGAATGAAATCTGGAAAAGTATCTTAGTGAATGTTTTATTTGTGTAGCTCCCAATTCTTTAATTATGAGAAATATATACTATTCCACTTAATTTAGGGTGACACTGACAATACATTCCTTAAAATATATTGCGATTTTGGGGGTTGGGTGGCTCATTCTATTAAGCGGCCAACTCTCGATCTCAGTTAAGGTCTTGATCTCAGGGTCATAAGTTCAAGCCCCATGTTGGGCTCCACACTGGGTCTGAAGCCTACTAAAAAAGTGTTTATTAAAGAAGATATATATTTATTTATTTTTGAAAGAGAGAGAAAGCAAGAGAGGGCAGGCAGAGGGAGGAAGAGAGAATCCCAAGCAGGCTCCACACTCTTCGTGCAGAGCTCGACATGGGGCTTAAACTCATGAACCACAAGATCATGACCTGAGCCAAAATCAAGAGTGAAATGTTTGACTGACTGAGCCACCCAGGTACCCCCCTCAAAGTATTTTTTTAAATATATATTTACATTTTAAAATATATTTACATTTAAGTATATATAGTGAAACCTTGGTTTGTGAGCATAATTCATTCTGGAAACAGGCTTGTAATGCAAAGCATCTGCATACGAACGAGAATTTCAGGAGCCATTGGCTCTGTTGTGACCATATGATGTTAGGTGTCACGTACTACTCATTGCATGACATCACTGGCTTATCAAGTTAAAGTGTATTAGAAATGCTTGCTCATCTTGCACAACACTCCAAGAACAAGTTACTCCCAATCCAAGGTTTTACTGTGTATTATTGTTTCTACTTTACTCTCTTCTTTGAGGAAAGCATCATTATTGTATCAACTCACATGTGTCATCGCAAGCATTCTCATCTGGGCACTGTACTGGAAGCTTTACAGGTAATCCCATTATGTTCTCCCAAATGTCATACGAGGTAGATACTAGGCTATCTATTTTCACATAGAAGAAACTGAGGCAGCCAATAAATACTCAGTGAATAAATGAGGCTGAGCGATGTTAAATACCTTCTCAATCGTCATATGAGACCAAGCTGGCCCCTGGCCCCGGTTCTTGACTGCCTCACTAGACTACCTCACCCTTCACCCAAAAATGTAAATGTATTCTTAGAAGTACTTAGAAGTGAGGGGCCCTCCTTCTCCTAGTTTTCCTGACAACATGCTGTGACCTCCACCTGGCTCTATGGGTCACCTCATGGTGCTAGAATATACATGACATGACTTATCCATATCCATGTTCAAAAATACACAACCACCCATATTACCACACATTGTTTTGTATGGGGCAGTTTTAGGTGCCATCTACTGGACTCTCCTTCAGTTCAATCAGTTCTGAAAACACAGCTTGCTGAGCCCAACTCCTGTCCACCCATGCTGTTTTCCTTCCTTTCTGGCTTTCTCTGGAATGGCGTATATAGGCTAGGGCCTAAATGCTGGCTGTTTCTTGCCCAGATACTCACTCCCATCACTGGGAAAAAAACCAACACGAAGATGGACATGTAGCAGGAAGACGGTTTTCTCCAGTGGAGATGCTAATCAGAACCAAGTGGAGAGAGGCCACCATCAACTGGAATGGACCCATTCCCTTTTTCTCAAGAGAAAGCCAGTATGCACAATGATGTCTGAGGTGTCAGAACTGCTGGCATACAGCATATGGAGGAAGACCATTTCACTTCTACAGTCTTCGTTCATGGGACCCCATGGGAAAACCCCACTGGCAACTTTTTCTCTCTTTCTTTCTTTATTTTGTGTCTCCATTAAGCCCTTTGCAGGTGCTATCAGTGCACTAGAACCACAGGGTCTGTGAGGTGTCTTCTCCACACTTGCATAGACGGGCTCCTTCACTTTCTTCAGCAGAGAAAATGAAGTGTCTTTCCTCCACGTTATTTTCAAATTAGCCTTTTCTTGGTGCGATTCTCCCCAAGGGTTATGGAAGCAGGCAGCTAGCTTTCATTTGTGGATGAAGTCATCAGTAATGCATCATCAGGTTTTTAGTTATGGCAAGAACTCAAGCCTTCTCAAAGACTTCCTGGTAGGGACAGCATTCCTTTCCAAGGTTACATTTCACATGCCCACATTAGCAAGTTCTGGTCATTAAAATAGTAAATGGGATTTTTCGGGCTGGAGGTGGGGACTATTCCTGGTAGTCTGACAGCTACAGCATTTGACTTATGGGTTCAAGCAGTCAAGCTGAACACACAGAAGGAGACCTTCTTTCTTACCAATGCCTTGCTTATTTCTTTTCTTTAAAAGCTAAATATAAATACATAGACAGACAAATAGATAAACTGAGAAAGAAGCCTATTCCTAGACAAAATATAATTATATCTATAAATAGAATCTTTTCTGATGTCATTGTTAGAAGGGGAAAACAATCCTTTATAGAACACGATCTTTCCCTGTCCTATTAAATGCCTGCACTTTTTCAGAAGAATCACACAGAGTAAGAAAAAAAATACATGGGAACCATCTAGACCTTTTTCCTACCCGCCTCACTGGCCTGCCAACTCATAGACTTAGGATTCTGTATTCACAAGCCAAAGGTTAGATTGCTAAGAACAACATTGTCCAAATTAATTTGTGAAATGCACTTTCATTTGGCTCAAAGAATAATGTTTTAACTTAAGGAGCATGTAGAAAATGAAACTTCAAGGTGAATAATAAATTACATCAAAAAAGAGAGCCAGTTTGGCTCAGATTGCTGATTACAGCATCTCTATTACATTGTTGTGTTCGTGTGCGATCTTAAACACACTGGATAAATACGTAGATCCTTTTAAAGCCTTGTTTTAGTTGGTCTTAGTCTCAGCGGTATTGCATCTTTCCTGAGGTACAGGCCTGTTTTTTTGTTTTATGGATCCTTAGGTCTTTCTAACCAAGTGTCCCTCTTGGAGAGGAGTGCTGGAGAGCCTAGAGACAGATGAGACACAACAGCCAGTGGCTCAGTGAGAAAGCTCCTCGCTACAAGTAAAAGATTTCCCTAAAAGTGTCTCTGACAATAAGGACATTCGTTTCTAACAAGAACGGGCCAGCAAGGGATCCATGACTCTCTCAGGCCAATTGTGATTCATCTTCCAGGACAGAGAACGGAACCCTTGTTACCAGAACAGAGTCAGGGCTCCGTAGAAGGAAGAACGGCCGGGGGACGACCGTGTAGACAGCCAGCAGCTCTGCCTGGTGGTGTATCAGTCCTTACAAAAGGCATTTTTTAATTGGCCTCATTTCTGAGTCTATTTTTGGTCCCTATGCTATTTTTCCTTTGCATTTTTAATTTATTTATAATTTCTGTTATTTTGCTGTATTTTATGTGGTGTGATCTGTCTTAAATTATTCCTGGAACAGATCTATAAATAAGTAAAATAATAGAGGAAAGATTAAGAACCTATGTTTTGTATACAAAGATATAATAATTTTGATATATAAAGGTATTAATCCCTTTGCATGTCAATGTTGGAAAATGAGTTTTTATTTTGTCTTGTAAACAGGGCACCCAGTAATTATTTTTAAGGTGGAAAAGAATGTTATTTAGAAGTAGCTAGAAATGTCCCAGGATAATCAGCTCACCTTTGAACTTTCTGGGTCTTGAGACAATGACTTTAATTGTCCTGGCAGCTTCTTAAACATACAGGAAAAGACTATTTGCTTGAAGACAGAGATAGTAATTTTTCTGAGTAGTTACCTAAACTGACTGTATCTATAGTGCAACCATGATCCTGAGGAAATGACAAATCCTTTTTTTTTACCCTCAATATTGACTTGGACTGGTATGTCCCTCAAAATTAGTGTTTGTTCTTAGAGAAGATGTATGTATGGTTTTTCTCAAGTATCTGTTCACCAGTATCACAAGACCAGGCGGGAAATGGCGGAGGGCAGGCAGAATCCCTTCACTCACACTGGTCGGGTGTGCCATTGCGCTCCAGGTCTGCACAACCTTCAGTCACGCCTGGACCCCATCTTATTTACAAGTAAGTAACACAAACTACAGATGTATACTGTTGACTGTTGTCATTGCCTTTTCGGGGCCTTAGAGACACACTGTCTGTTCATTCATCCAGGGAGCTTCATCTCCTATGTGCCAGGCACTCTGCTGGGTGCTAGAGAAATATGGTGAGCCCCATCAGCCTTGGGCCGTCTTCTCTCCTGGCACTCAGACTCTTCTGAGGAGATGGCACTAATCAGAATGCCACTTTCATGAATGTCATCATGAAAACTGAGGTAACTGTTAGAGGGAAGGGATTTTTGATGCGTAGTATCTTAGAATAAAGGCTTAGAAGCTAAGGAAGAGGCTTCTCTGAGAGCAGATTGTTAAGCTGAGGTAGGAAGCTAAGGAGAAATAACCATGAGAAGTGTAGAGGAATGAGAAGGGGCAGATCCCAGTGGTGAAGGCGCTTCAGGAACAGAGAAGTCAATGGGGCTACTACGACGTAGGGAGCAAAATGCTGAGTGGCTGGGAAGAAGCTTGTATGTGGGGGGGGGGGCACGGGTAGGAAGGACCCACCACAGGGTGTTACAGACTGAGGCAGGGGCAACCTTGGCAGGTTTGTAATGGCCTGGTTAAGATTTGCATTTTGAAAAAAATGCCACAGTGTGGAGAATGGGCTGGAGAGAGCCTCGAGTGGACGCAGAGGCCAGTCAGGAAGCTCTGGCTGTGGTATTGGCAGGAGATGACCAGGAAGAGCAGTGGCAATTAAAGGAGACCAAAGTGGGTCACTCGGGAGATACCTACCAGTAAAACAGGCAAGGCTAAGAGATTAACTGTAGGGGTAGTCAGAGGAGGACTCAAGAATGACTTCCAAATTTCTGATTTGAAAACTGGTGGAGGGTTGTGCCTCCGCTGCATATGAAAACACTAAAAGAATGGCAGATTTGGAGAGGAAATTCCAAGTTCAGCCTTGGATGGAACATTCACATGGAGGGGTAGAACAGTGGATTAGAAATAAGGACCTGGAATTTAGGAGCAGAGGCTTGAACCAGAGAAACACATCTGGGAGTCACAGACGGGAAGTAGCATGAGGGTCTGGAATGAACGTGCCTAAGGAGAATATGAACTGGAAAATGGCTGGCCCTAAAACTGAGCGAATTCCAGGGTCAGTAGTCAAGTAAGGTATGATGAGCCTGGGAAGAAGCAGACAGGTATAAGAGGTAGCTGTCAGGTGATATCTTTTTAAAAGGTATTTCAGTCAATGACTCTTGACGTTAAAGTTAACCAGAAGGGATCAAGTTTGAATAAGTCTGGACAGTTATTTTCAGAATAGCCAGTTTAACTTTAATTCTGTGGAATGTACTTATTTTTTTTCATATAGTTTATTGTCAAGTTGGTTTCCGTGTAACACCCAGTGCTCATCCCAACAAGTGCCCTCCTCCATGCCCATCACCCATTTCCCCCCCTCCCCCAACAAACCCTCAGGTTGTTCTCAGTATTTAAGAGTCTCTTATGGTTTGCCTCCCTCCCTTTCCGTAACTATTTTTTCCCCATCCCCTCCCCCATGGTCTTCTGTTAAGTTTCTCCTGATCCACTTATGAGTGAAAACATATGGTATCTGTCTTTCTTTGCCTGACTTATTATGGAATGTATTTCTATTTCACCTCTCCAAGAAGGACTTGGGGTGGCTGAAAACTGGTAAACCTCTTAGAGAACTTTGTGTCTTTTCTGTTACTGAACCCAATGAGAAAACTTCTCATTATTGTCCACAAGGTGGTGCTACGAGAGTGACTTTTTTCAATCTCATTATCAACTCTAATTATCAAGTAAATGTTGGTGATTCAGTCATACACATCAAAGCGCAGTAAATAATCATAGACTGGATATGAGTATCATCATGGATACTTGGAACTGGTGTCTCTAAACATGGTAGGTAGAAGTGCTCTAACCTAGGAGTCTTCTCTCTTCCCCACCAACAGGGGCAGCAAGAACTATAAATGTTAATTTCAGGGGTGCCTGTGTGGTTCAGTTGGTTGAGCGTCCCGCTCTTGATTTCAGCCCAGGACATGATCTCATGGTTTGTGAGTTCACGGCCTGCATGGCGCTCCATGCTGACAGTGTAGAGCTTGTCTGGGATTCTCTCTCCCCTCTCTCTGCCTGCCCACCCCCACTCATGCTTTCTGTCTCTCTCTCTCAAAATAAACTTAAAAAAAAGTAAATGTTAACTTCAAAACAGCTCTACATGCACCACTACCTTCCTGGTGCGGGCACCACTTCCTCTCCCCTGGACTTGTAAAATAGCCATCTGAAAGTCTTCTGGGTGGCTTGGTTGGTTAAGTGTGGGACTCTTGATCTTGGCTCAGGCTGTGATCCAGCAGTTGTGGGATTGAGGCCCGCAGCTAGCTCTGTGCTGAGTGTGGAGCCTGCTTGGCATTCTTTCTCTCCCTCTGCCTCTCCCCTGCTCATTTGGTCTCTCTCTCAACAATAAATAAAAATAAATCTTAAAAAAAATAGCCACTCAAGATCTCTCTTATCCCCTTCTAGTCTTTTTTCTTTCTTTCTTTTTATTTATTAGAGAGAGAGGGAGAGAGTGGGCACAGATGCGCGTGAGTGGGGGAGGGGCAGAGGGAGAGAGAGAATCCCATGCAGCCTCTGTGCTGTCAGTGTGGAGCCTGATGCAGGGCTTGATTCCACAAACCGTGAAATCATGACCTGAGCCAAAATCAAGAATCAAAGGCTCAACCAGCAGAGCCACCCAGGTGCTCCTAGTTTTTTTCAACAACACAGCAATCAGTTTTCTTTTTAAAATTTGAATCTGATCATATTATAGTACTTCATATTATAGTCATTTTTATGTACTTAGGACAAAATGCCAGAATCTTAACATGATTTACAAGAGCCTGTAGGATTTATCTCCTGATTCATCTCATGCCTCACCTTCTCATCACCATACTTCACCCACGCCAAGCTCATCCCCACTGCAGGGGCTTTGAGTACACTGTTCCCTGTGCCTACAATGTTCTTCACTCTTGTCTTCAGATCTCTGCTGAAAACCACTGCTTCAGAGGTGGTTTGATGCCATCCCCCTTCTAACACGTCTCCCTGGTCTGTTTCTCTTAGCACCTGTTCTTACTCTTTATATCACTAGCCCATGATTTACAATGATGTACTTATTTATAAGCTTATATATTAAGTGCCTAGCTACCCAGTAGATCAGTGGATGTCAAGCTTTTTGGTCTCAGCACCCTTCTATGCTTTTAAAATTTATCAGTGACCCCAAAGAGCTTTTGTTTATCTGAGTTGTATCTATTAATATTTGTCCTATTAGAAATTAAAACTAAGAAATTATTTAAATTTTATTAATCCATTTTAAAATAGCAATTCTAAAACTTATTACATGTTAACCTAAGATAGTATGTTATGACAACTATCTTTTCCAATGAAAAAATAGTGAAAAGAGTGTCATTATTTTACATTTCTGTAAATCTGTTTAATAGCCAACTTAATATAAGACAGCTCTATTCTCCTATCTGCCCCTGCATTTAATCTCTTGTGATGTTTTTAGGTTAAAATACATGAAGAAAACCTGTCCTCATATAGATATTTAGCTGGAAAAGGAAGGAGGCATTCAACAGCTTTGTGGTATTCTGCTTTGATACTACACCAAAACTCCACAAGTGGTCATTTTTGAAAGGTTACTTGCAGTGTAGAAACTGAAATCATATCACTGAAGTCTTCAAACTCTGTTATATAAAAATCCATTCATGTATATTGTGATTTAAATGGATCTTTCCCATGCATTTGTCATTTGGAAAATACTGGTTTGTTGAATTATAAAGATCCTTAAATGGCATATTTTATAATACAATATTAAAAAATCATGTTAGTTGCTAATGAGCTATTGGTACATGAAACAACATGGATAGAGAGTTCACAAACATAATGTTGAGAAAAAAAACAAACAAGAAATAGTACATGCTAAATGGTTCCATTTATATATAGTTCAAAACCAGACAACATAATCTGTAGTGATAAAGGTCAGGAGAGAAGGTACATTTGGGGGCAGAGACTAGAAGGAGTTCAAGGGGGTTAGTGGGTTAGTAGTACTGTTATATTTCAAAGTCTGAGTGCTGGTTACACAGCTGCATTCACTTGCAAAATGTTTTCAAAATTATATGCTTAAATTTGGGCTCTTTTGTTTGTGTATATTGTAGTTAATAATAATATTTTTTCTGAAGACAATGTTTAGGACAGACATATGGGTCAATGGAATGTAATTACAAGCCCAGAAATGAACCCTAAAATTTATGGTGAAATGAACCCTAAAATTTATGGTCAATTGAGTTTTGACAAAAAAGCCAAGACAGTTCAATGGGGGAAAGAATGGCCTTTTCAACAAATGCTGAGACAACTGGCTAGCCACATGCAATAAATGATTGGGATCCCTACCTCACACCATATGCAGAAATTTAACTCAAAGTAGGTCATAGGTGTAAATGCAAAAGCTAAATCTACAACACTTTTGGAAGAAGGCATAGGAATCAATCTTTGTGGTATCTTAGATGCAATGTCAAAAACACAGGCAATGAAAGACAAGATTAATAAGTTGGACTTTTTCCAACTTTAAAACTTTTGTGCTTCAAAGGACACCATCAAAGAAGGATAACCCATGAACTGGGAGAAAATGTTTGAAATCACATATCTGATATTTTGTATCTAAAAATATAAAAAGAAAGTTGCATAATTCAATAATAAGATAATCCAACTTTAAATATGCAAAGTCATTTGAACAGATAATTCTCCAAAGAAACTCTTCAAGTGGCTAAATAAGCACATAAAACACTCTTCAACATTATTAGTTATCGGAGTGATGAAATACTACTTTACACTCACTAGGATGGCTATAATCAAAAAGACAAGCAGCTGAGGATGCTAAGAAATTGGAACACTCGTGCATTACTGGTGGAAATATAAAATGGCACAGTCACTTTGTAGAACAGTTTGGCCATTCCTCAAAATGTTAAACATAGAGTTACCATATTACCTAGTAATTCTACTTCTAGGTATATACCTCAGAGACACAAAAACATATGTCCATACACACAAAAAACTTGCACACAAATGTTTATATAACATGATTTATAATAGTCAAAAAAGTAGAAACAACTTAAAGGTCTATCATTTGATAAATGAATAAACAAAAAAAATCATCTATTTCTATAATGGAATATTAATCAGCCATAAAAAGGAATGGCATACATTGATAACTATGTCATATGTGGCTATAATATAGGAGAATTACCAAAAAAATTGGTAAATGAAAGAACTTAGTCATAAAGACCACATACTGTATGTTTCCATTTATTTAGAATGCCTAGAATAGTCAAATCTCTAGAGGCCTAAAGTAGATTTGTGGTTGCAGTGGTTGCCTAGGACGGGGAAGGCGGTGGGGGGCAGGGGAAGGAGGAGAGGGTGGGTGGGGAGGGGGATGGCGAGTGGCTGCTAATGGGTACAAGTTTCCTTTTGGGGGATGATGAAATGTTCTAAAATTAGATAATGGCAATGGTTACATATTCTGTACATATACTGGAGAACATTTAAACAGGTGAACTTTATGGAATGTAAATTATAGGTCAATAAAGCTGTTTATAAAAAATAGCTATTTTTAAGAGGGGTACCAAAACCATTCCTCTGAAAGGGACCATAGTCAAGTAATAAGGATCTGATAGATCTGCAGAGACAAAATAGCTCTCTCTGCCTCTAATCAACACCTTTTGAAAGGCATTTACTGCTTGTGGGGGAGGGAGGTGGTGAGATTTCATCTCCATCTCCCTTCCCCAACATTAGCAACACAGCTCCCACAGAGAGACTGGCATTTTGGCCTATTTCATACCCTGAACTCAGACTCTCACTCTCCTCATTCTGATCAAGTCCTTTCACCTCGAATTTGCTTTTGTTTTGCATGTGATTATAACCCCACAGGAGGGATGCAGCGGGCCCCTGCCTGTCCCTTGGGGGCTCCCAGTGACACCCAACTTCGCTGTACTCTTTCCTCCTCCCCTTACGGCTTAAATGGCCACTGACCGCGTGAGATGTGCTGCAGGGAACACACAGGATGCCCCTGGGCAGCGGCTCCTTCAGCCACGTTGTGCAAGATCTAATTAGACTTGACCAGGCAGAAAGACAGGCGAGCCCTGATGGGCAAAACAAAAGTGGCAGGTGAGCAACCCGCTTGACTGCTACTTAAAAGTAAGACAGATTCACTAACTAAGCAATTTAAAACCACAGGGGAGGGAAGAGGTATGCAAATGAGCTGTCTGAGTGAACGCAACTGTCACTTGTCACTGAACCCAACTGCTATTGGGTGGTTCACAGGACTCGGGCAGAACGCAAGCAGTACCAGATCATGGATGAGGTGTGTGCCCCAGTGCACGCTGAGTCATTTCCTAACTGAATCGAGCTCAGAATAACATCATCAATAGTACACTCCAGAGCCTGAATTTAATAAATCTAGTAAAAATGCAGAAAGCTGTGTACACGTTTGTAATCACTACTTAATGTTAGTTATAGCTGCCTGAAGCTATTGGCATTAAAAATAAAGAGCCAGTTTGGAATTTCTTCCATGGAATGAGATCTCCCATTTCAAAACAGAAATGGTACAACACAGAAAATACTTTGTTCTGAGTCTGGGTCACTCTGCCCTGCATACTCGGGTTGAGGCTGCTAGCATTAAGGGAAAGGACGAAATTATTGGCCAAGAATTTAATCGCTCTGGGGATGTAAGGTACAATGGATCTCCTCCTTCTGCCCTCAGCATGGCACCCCTTTTCAGGAACCACCAAGGAAATTTATGTTGCAACCAACAGGCCACACCTGAGCTGTTTTCCCCCACCAGCTGCTTCTCCCTAGAAATCCTCAGATAGCTTTTTGATAGTTTTGTTTAAATGGAGCCTGCTACGAAGTAAACAGCTCTTAGAACCATAAAATCTAGTCCCTTCCATTTTTTCTCTGCTCCTTCTTTTCACAAACTTCCTCGTGAGTCATCTTTTGACCCAAGAAATAGATTTAATCAGTCCTTTGGTGTTGATAGAAAGGTCTTTTGGTGATCTAATCAAACAGTTCCGTCTTTTGATGAAAAGAATAGAGAATGCAGCAGGGGTGAGGCTGATGGGCATGTGGAGGGGGGAGGGAGAAGAGGAGGAGGAGGGTGATAAGAGGGAGAACGGACAGACCCTCCACAATGTCTCAGGACAGGCAGATAATGCGCAGGCTTCACAGAGAAGACAGAAAACAGTACAGCCTGGTAACTATGTTTTCTGGAAAACCGTAACATACTTGCTTAGTCAGAAAAGCACTCCCATTTCCCCATAGGGGGAGGGATGCAAACCATAAGAGACTCTTGGATACAGAGAACAAACTGAGGGTTGATGTGGGGGGGGGAAGGGGGAAATGGGTGATGGGCATGGAGGAGGGCACTTGTTGGGATGAGCACTGGGTATTGTCTGGAAGCCTATTTGACAATAATTATATTTTAAAAAAAGAAAAGAAAAGCAGACTCCTTGTAACAAGTCTGGTTTGTCATTTTGTTTCAGAAGAAACCAGCATTCACTTCCTCAGCTTCCGTTTTCTCATTTTAAATAACTACAATCCATAATGTATTTCCAAAACTATTTAAGAAGATAGGAATTCCATTAACTACTTTAAGCTCCTTCAGACAGTAGTGAAACAATCATCAAGGAGAGAAAAAAAATGACTCAAACTTTAGTGAAGTTTAATAGTTAAGAATTTAGCTTATTTTTTTAAGGGTTTTTTTTTAAGTAGCTCCATGTCCAAAGTGGGGTTTGAACTCATGACCCTGGGATCATGGGTCAAACAGTTCCCTCTTTTGGGAACTGACTGAGCTAGCTAGTGCTCCCCTGACTGAGCTAGCTAGTGCTCCCCTGACATATATTCTTTAAGCACAAGGTGTCAGTAACACTTTACAGATATAGTACTAAAGAATATAGATAATGTTTCCCCACAAGGTTTAGGTCCGTGCTTTGCTAATTGCTGTAGCTCTCCTCCGCACTCCACCTCTTCAGCCGTACTAATTTCCTAATTATCAACTTTTAAAAGTGCCCATTTCATTCCTGCAAATGCCTTGACATAAACTGGATGGTTTTAGGGGCGCCTGGGTGGCTCAGTCAGTTAAGCCTCCGACTTCGGCTCAGGTCAGATCTCACGTTTGTGGGTTCGAGCCCCGCGTCAGGCTCTGTGCTGACAGCTAGCTCAGAGCCTGGAGCCTGCTTCTGGTTCTGTGTCTCCTTCTCTCTCTGCCCCTCCCCCTCTCATGCTCTGTCTCGTTCTGTATCAAAAATAATTAAAACATTAAAAAAAAAAACTGGATGCTTTTAGAGCATCAATAAACACTCCGAGCGTGACCCAGGAAGGCTGCCTATTAAATGACAGTAACATTGTGGCACCAAACAATGACCCAAAATTAAGTTTGTTATTTGGTTACACCCAGGGGCACCTTGCATGTCAGTTCACAACTGTAAGAAATGGTTTTTCCCCCTAAATTCCATACAACACAATTTAATGCAAGATGGCAGGGAAGGTCAGACTTGTACAAGGCCACTGTCCACATTGACTATGGCAGTCCCTCGTTGACTCTCCTGCCCCTGAATATTCTGTCACCCACCAAGGCTACCTCCACCTGAGCTCCACAGTCTCCACCTGAGCCTCCCATTCCTTCTAGCAACCAGGCACAGGAAGCACTCGCTGGGACCTTCAGTTAGGGTCCTCTGCTATAACTGAGGAGGTTCGCACTCAAGCAGAAGTCTCACACTACCACTGCCAGCGACTTTAGACGCTTCTTTAATATTTGATTTAAATCTCCACTTGTGGGGCAGCCAGGAGGCTCAGTCGACTGAGCGTCCAACTTCGGCTCAAGTCATGATCTTGCAGTTCATGAGTTTGAGCCCTGCATCCGGCTCGCTGCTGTCCCCACAGAGCCCCCGTGGGGTCCTCTGTCCCCCTCTCTCTCTGCACTGCCCCCACTTGCAGTCTCTCAAAAATAAACAAATATTTTTTTTTAAATCCCCACTTAAAAATAGCTTCACTCTCTAATATGATACTGGAAATGTCAGTTACATTGCAAGAGAAAGAAATGACAAGTTTCCAGACTGACTCACCTCAGTCGCTGTATGTTTTAGCTCATGATCAAAATAATATTTAAGAGATTGCATTTAAATAGTGCATTAGGTTTACAACATGCTTTCCCTTGGATCAGCTATTGGAAGCTTCTCAATGATCTTGAAGTTGGATTTAGTAGCTGTTTTCCAGGTGAGGATATAGATTTCAGGGAAGGTAAGCAGGCTGCCCACAATCTTACATGTAGCACGCTGCAAGGCCAGGACTTGAAGCTGGGGTTTCTGGTTTTATCTGGGGCTCCTTCCTCTCTTTGTTCCATGGTCGCCTGTGTATGCTACCTTAGTGCAAGACATGAAGCTTGGTGGGCGAGAGGAAAGGACGCAGCCACCATATCTAAGGGCCCTTACACCAGGGTGCCTGGCAAGGTTCCCAAACCACTGAGTTTGAGTCTTGACAGGCCATGGAAGGGGCGACATCAAACCTGCTCCAGAGAACTGCTCCCCCATCTCCCAGAACCCAAACACTGACCTTCAGGAGTCTATGGTGGGATAACCAAGTTTTGGAGCCTTCCTGGAAGACTCCAGAATTCCTCTGCTTCCTCTAGCAAAAAGTGAATGCTGCCTGAGCAAGATATCAGTTCTTGTTTGCACAGCACTCTTCATTCATTCATTCATTCGTTCATTGTCTGCCCCTCCTCGTTACACTGTAAAAGCTCCATGAGGATAAAAATTTTGTCTGTTTTGTTCATTGATAAAAGTCAGTGCTTAGTACACTGCCTGGCACATTGTAAGCTTGGGATAAAAATATGTTGAATAAAACCACACATCTTATAAGCTTCCCCTGTTTTGACTAAATTTTATCTCACCACCACATGTGTTGAAGG
Organism: Suricata suricatta; assembly: GCF_006229205.1. NCBI lineage: Eukaryota > Metazoa > Chordata > Mammalia > Carnivora > Herpestidae > Suricata > Suricata suricatta. Next base: position 111,267,546 of record NC_043704.1, read on the forward strand.
CCAGGGGCAAAATCCCCAGAAGACAAGGGAAGTGTGGTGGGAGGAAGCTGCCCCGGAAGGGGTCTCCTCTCTGCCAGGGATGGGGCTTGGGGGCAGACCAGCTCAGCACTTCCAGCCATCTTTCAAAATAGCTACTGAAAAGAGAGGAGGAGATGATTACAGTATAACTTTGTATTTCTTTTTTTAAATTTTTAATCCTGCAATACTCTTTTTTTAGTGTTTATTTTATTTTTGAGAGAGAGAGAAAGAGAGAGAGAGAGAGAGAGTGGGAGTGGGAGAGGGGCAGAGAGGGAGGGAGACACAGGCTCCGAAGCAGGCTCCAGACTCAGAGCTGTCAGCACAGAGCTCAACACGGGGCTTGAACTTGTGAACCATGAGATCCTGACCTAACCCGAAGTCAGATGCTTAACCAACTGAGCCACCCAGGAGCCCCTCAAGATGCTCTTTTGAGGCAATTTTGTTATTAAAGCAAATGTATATTATAATTTAGAAATTGAGATCCCTAAAGGAAACTGATATCACGAGATATTGATTACAATCTCTGGCCTAAATGCTGAACAAGAGGTTCCTCGCTGAAACACACAGCTTCAGGGGCATCTGGGCAGCTCAGTCAGTTGAACAGCTGACTCTTGGTTTCATGGTCATGGGATGGAGTCCCTTGTTGGGCTCTGCACGGACAGCATGGAGCCTGCTTGGGCTTCTCGCTCTCCCTCTCTTTCTGCCCCTCCTTCACTTGTGTGCACACTCTCTCTCTCAAAATAAAGTTAAAAAAAAAAAAGAAATATCACACAGCTTTAAGCCACATATAAAACCAAAGTCTTGGGGGTCTAGGAATGGAGTCCAGCCTTCCTACACAGTGGTCTTGGTTTCTCAATGTCTCGTTTTCCCCAGAGGAGGGAGAAAGGACAGAGATAACGGAGTTGGTAAGCAAGGAGGTGCTTTAAATGATGGTCATAGTTTGTTTTAACCTAATAATTAAATACACACAAAATAAACCTGGTTCCCCCAAGGTGTTTGATAAGTACAGAAAAACTGGGGAGCAGAAGCTTTATTTTGATAATGTTAGAAAATGTATTATTTGGTATATTCCCTGTTTGTAAGTATATCATGGAGTGTACTTTATTTACTCACTCAGAAGATGCTTCTGGCAGTTCTCTGGCAGCAAAGACGAGAGGTGCCCTCAGAGCAGATGTCTGCTATGCTGGTCACTTGAGGCAGTGGTGTCCTGGAACTGGCCGGACTCCCATGAGGAGAGTGTGCCGACTGTATGCATTGATTCCCAGCTCCAAGGCCACTGGCACCACCTTGGTAGGATGAAATTGGCTGTGGTAAGAGTATTTACATCACATAAATTGGCAAACAAAGAATCAGCAGTTTATATTTTTTCAACAATCTGGTACTTAAACATCGATCATTGTGTCTCCACTGAGCGATCCTTTTAATAATAGAAATGTAGGGTGGTGGCCACCCATGGCACTGAAGAAAGAGTGTAACTGCTCTTATCTTTTGTGGAGCTTGGCAAAAGCTCTCCCTCCTCCTGGTAAGACTGGAGGATTTGGGAGACACATAGATCTGTAAGCATAAAGCACCCTAACTCCTCAGGGTGAGAAGGTACTGTGATGCCCCATCTTTGCTCACCAAAGGTCAAGTTAGGGACATTCATTAGGAGAATCATGGTGTGATTCCAACCAATACCCAGTATTGGCAAAAGCCAACAAGGTCATGATCTAAAATTACCCTGAGGAAAGGGCTAGCTAAGATCTGGTCTAGACTCAACACAAAGGCCTTGAGGGTTCGTGTTGGGGGGCAGGGGGTACTATAGATTCCCCAGTGTGTCATTCCTCAGCTGTTTCATGCTTTGAGACTGCATGACTGTGAACTTGAAGGTACCACGTGAATCACCCCTGTAATGCTTCCAAGAGCACCCGAGTCATCTGTCCAATAGCACAGAATCGGTTGGTCTTTGAGAGCAAGACTGTGACGCACTGAGTGGCCGCGGAATGATCACAGCTTTTGGTGCTTCCTGACGCCTGGCTGAGGAAGCTCTTGAAGCTTCTCAACAAACAGTGGTGCTCAGAGGGCGGTGTTCTCGAGAACAGAGGGCTCCTCACTAATGGGGCAGTATATACGGGTACTTAAGCAACCACATGGTAGGCAGAGAGCATTTCATACGTATACACAGAGGAAATGGAATTCAAGTAGTAAGAATGAACATCACAACATGGTGTATTGCAGATGATTTTCTTCTTCACACTTGATTTTCTACAGCAATCTAAGAAAAGTAAAGCCTAAGCTCTTCTGTTTTGCTACTGTATCAAAAACATTCATGTTCCCCCTAATGGCAGGAAGTTGGTCCTACACCCAGAGAGTTGCCTTTTTCAGGCTAATGTAAGAACCATCTGGATGACACCCTCCAGTTCAGTCCATTCCGGGTCCACCCACTCAAAACAGAGGGAGAACGGTTGCCCTGGGACTTAGCTGGCGGCTGGCCATGGGGCTTGGGAAGGTAATGGGCTGTCACCAGTCACAGCAGGACAGAGGAGAGAAGTACAATCACAGCCAAGATCCAGACTCCTGGACACAGGCAACACCATGAAGGTCACCTACCCCAGCTGCTCCCAGCAAGTCCCTGGCACTAGATTATGTGAGGGGAGACTGTGGCTAATGTTTTATCTTTTTCTTAAATTTCTTTCACGTCATGTTCTTGTAGTTAAAAACAACAACAACAACAAAAGGCAAAAGCAAGTTTGGTCAATAGGTAAATGATAAGATTTCCTCGGAGTATCATTTAAAGTAGCGACTCTACAGTCAAGAGGAGTCTCCTGTGTGATTTTTCCTGGTTGGATCTCTGAGGGAGACTTTTTTGAGGATGTGAGGTGGGGAAGGGGGACTGTTCTCCTAACATTAGGTTGACTCAAGATGTGTGCTTCCACCTCCTGAAAGGCGTCAGGAATGCGTGATACCTGCAGCTCTGCCCCCCTGTCTGGCTCCCCTAGGCCCATGACAAGCTGCTCTGTGACAGAGGCGAGGGCAGGAGCCACTCAACCACAGACTTCAATAACTTTCTCTCTACATGCTAACGTGGGATCAATGAGATCTAAATTGAAATGTGTGGTTGAATAGCTTTCTGAAAATGTCCTGGGCCTCCACGTCTTTGCAGAAGTTTAAATCTCCTCCAGGGAAAGGAGGAAAGAAAGTACTCGTGTGGATGGCTATCACGCGCCTCACCCTTTCCAGAGATAAGAGAGGAGAATAGATTTCTGTTGCTGATGGAACGGGAAATGGGACTTAGGGAAAACAAGGTGTTCTCCAGAAAGCAAAGTCTGAGAAGCAAGGGCGTCTGTATTCCTCCTTTATTAAGGATGGCAGCTCTGGGGAGCAGAGGTGAGGGATGAGTGGGGGGGAAGCAAGGAAGGTGAAAGTGCCATATGGGGGTGTAAGATGTGGAGTGCACCTGACTGCTTGATCTCAGGCCACCCTTCTCAGAAGCCATTTAAAATGCTCCTCAGGGAGCACCTGGGTGGCTCAGTCGGTTGAGTATATGACTTTGGTCTGGTCATGATCTCACATGACTTTGAGCCTGGCATTGGGCTCTGCTCACAGAGCCTGCTTTGGATCCTCTGTCTCCCTCTCTTTGCGCCTCCCCCACATGCACTCTCGGTCTCTCAAAAGTAAGTAAATATTAAAAACATAAATAAAACAGAATATGCCTCAGGACCATTCATATAAGAGAGAAAGGGGTTGAAGGTCCATTATTTCATGGGGTATTATCTGCCCTGCCCTTTCGGTTGTGTATGTATAGGCACCAAGCAGGGTTCCACAACTTTCCATGCCTCAACATTAACAGGGAAGCCCCAAAACAGAAGGCATGAGGCTGGGTGCTGTCATATGACAATGGCATGAAGTTGATAGTGGCCCACACATAGCTGGTCACCACCGCAGCTGCTGGACCTGGAATCATGTGCTCATCACCTGGCTAACTCCTACCCATGCTTTAAGAATCAGATGAGAAATTCCTCTTGCAGGAAACTTTCTCTGACAAGCCTGTCCACATCATTCCACTAAATTGATTCACTTAATAATACATACATGGACAAATTATTCCAGCCAGGAAATGCTTCACTTAAAGGCTTTAGAGTCTATAAAATAAATTACTGTTCAGTAAACTAAAAATTCAACAATCCACATGTTGATTTAATTCAACACAGCATAAATGTATAGCTAAGATAGTGATTTTAAAATTCTTGTTCACTGTGGCAGAAATCGATAGTTATTACCAAATATAGTCATACTAATTGTTTGTGGGCTCATGGACTCTCTGAATGCATTTCCCAGGCTCCCTTGCAGCAAGGTGTAGACATGTAACCCAGTTCTGACCAGTGGAATGAAAGCAGAATAGTACAAATGCCAAGTTGGGTCCTTAAAGGGAAAGAGTAAGTGATCCCCTTACTCTTTTCTTTCTTTGCACTGGTTTACACATGCGTGGACATTGTGGTGATGGTTCATCTAGGCCTACATGGACAAGAGCAGCACCTTTGGGATGGTAGAACAAAAAGGTAAAAGGAGCCTGGGGCACTTGACCCTGGTGCTGGTAGCCCAGCCCTGTATGCTTACAGTCAGATTGTTAGGTGAGAAAAAGTTACAGTAAACATCATGCATTCATTGCCTAAAAGGAAAAGCTGTATTGACTGTTTTACTACATACTTAGAAGCTTGAGTAGGGATTTGGAGATAAAAGATGTAGTTCCAATCTAAAGGAAGCTGTTAGTCAGGTGAGGAGTCAGACTATAACAAGAATTACACACAAGTGTGACAAGTTCTAAAAGAGAATTAACTGTAGGTGCAATGGGAATATATGTGTAGGGCTTCCTGAAGGAGGTGATGTCTACATGGACCTCTAAACAACATAAGGGGATTAATAAGGTATGAAGAATGAAAGGAACAGCAAAAACAAAGACAGCCAGGCCAGAGAGGTCATAGTACTGTCAGGCAAGAAGGCAGTGGAACCAAGCAGTTAGGGACACGGGGTCTGTGGTCAGACTACATGGGTTCAAATCTCGGTTTAGCCCTTATTATCTATAAGACCTTAGGTGAATTTCTTAACCTCTGTGTGTCTACCTCCTGGAGTTGTTATCACGACTAAATGAGTTAACCCATGTAAAAATCCTCAGCACAGCATTTGACTCAAGGTTCAGAACAGGCTCAGTAAATATTAGCTTAAAAAAAGAAAAATGTATTTGGGTATGACTGGAACCCAAAAAGCAAAATGGAGAAGGCTCAGAGATAAGTGTGTTTGTATGTGACCAGATCCTCAAAGAGTTTGGATTTCATCCTGAAGCCTAGGGGATTTTAAGCAGGAAGCTGACATGGTCAGATAGATTTTGAGGGCTCAGTTTCACAGTAGAGTGGCACATGGGTCAGCAGGGGTCAGTCCTTTTTTCTAAGTGAATTTCACCTTTGCGCAAAGGAAAGTGTCATTCCACACATTGCACCCCCTAGACAAAGATTTTTTTTGTGTGAATTGTAGATGGTGAAAATGGGTGGCCTGAGTTGTATAAACAGATTAGTTACTCAGTAATGACAATTCACAACTCTGTCTGACGGGGGCTCACTGCCTCATCTTTGCTTAAAAGGAAAGATTATTACTTTTTGTCATGATTACTCTACAACAGATGAAATTCCCACTTCCTGTCTCACTAAGAAAAATATCCATGGTCATATGACCAAGAGTATTGCTTTCCAAGCCTCCCTCATATGCAGGGGTAAATTCACTGAAGCTCTTTCCAATATGAAACCTGACTTTCTTATTAGTCTGATTTTTCTATGCAAGCAAATGAGAAAAATACTCAGGACTTTGCCCATTTGTTTACATCCTTCAGAAGACCCAAGGGTATTGAGCAGAGCCCTGGGAGCTGAGGGCTCCTGTTGTAGGATTCTCTGAAGTATCTCTACCTGGTGTTGGATCCCCCACGCCCTATCGTATAATGATTTTCCTTCCCTGAGAAAGGGATACCAATAAAATTGTGACTCTCCCTTAAATAAAGGATGCCAAATAAGGATTTGCACACTTTCCTGTAACATATCTATGTATCTGCCCTAAGGGAGAATAAATAGCACAGGCAAATCCTTGCTAAAAGGTGGGGGAAAGTGGTTTCTTCCTCAGATAAAATCACCATGAACCAAGATTTGATGGGATATCCCCCTGGGTAGTGAGTACAAGCAAATTCACCCAAGTCCTGAAAGCTTCCCAGGAAAGACAGTGAAAAGCACTAGAATCCCACTTCCATTTTCTGGAAGGGGAGCCAGTCAGGTCTGCAGAGCCTCGGCTCTCAACGCAGCCTTTCGGTCTTTGGAATATACGTTTTATAAATAATGGTGATCAGGCACTAAAGAAGAAGAAAATGACATGAAACGCATCAGGAAACACATACAAACCAGGAATTCTCTGTCTCTGGATGCAGAGATGCATGCAAAACATGCACGCTTTATTGGTTCTCTTCTTATTTCCCAGCCCTCTCTTATCTGAAATTGTAACTTTTTAGACAAGAATTCACAGTTTGTCTCTGAGTTCCTGGAGACTGGGTCTCGTCTCCTCATTAGCAGGCACAATCTCCTGTTGTGTCACATGCATGGCTAACGTCCCATTACGGCTGCTCCATTACTTAGCTTTAATTATTCTAAATTAGTGTTTTCCCAGGGCATACCAAGAACCGAGGAGTAAAAACTCTTCTCACTCTTTGAATGTCTCCCCTACCCCTCACCTTCAAAACATTCCAGACACAGGTGGCATAGCTACCCAGGACTCTAATTGCCTTTGACAAAACAAAGCATTGGCAGTGTGACCTTTCCGAGGTGGCGGACAATGAAAATGACATAAATTCAGTTGATTCCAACATCCTTTTGTCATGAGCTTACCAAACCTTTCAATGATTTCTGCATCTGAAAGCAGAAATTGTTCATTCATAGACTGGGGTAAGCTTCAAGATTATTGTTACAGTTCTTCAATGTCAGCTCCTAGAACAGGAACATGCCCAGAATATGCATATGTAGATTCATCCCATCTCCAAGTTATCTCTGAGGAATCCATGATTTATTATACCCTGCCACCGTATTGAAGTTAATTATGTATATGTATTATTTCTTCTACTAGATTGGGAAGGCAGAGATAACATCTATTGCTTCTTTTCTTTTGGAAACAGGCTGAAATATATAATTATACATACACAAATTCACACACACACACACACACACACACACATATACACTATGGACCTCACAGCCTAGCATAGTGTCTTTCCTATTACACTCTTCAACTATTAAAAACCAAAAACAAAACAAGGGGTACCTGGGTAGCTCAGTCAGTTGGGTGTCCAACTTCGGCCTAGGTCATGATCTTGCTGTTCCCAAGTTCAAGCCCCACATCAGGCTCTGTGCTGACAGCTCAGAGCCTGGAGCCTGTTTCAGATTCTGTGTCTCCCTCTCTGTCTGTCCCTCCCCCACTCATGCTTTATCTCCCTGTCTCTTTCTCAAAAATAAGTAAACATAAAACAAATTAAAAACAAATTAAAAAATGAGCTCAAAGACATAATCACAAAAACAAGATTTAAAATTGTCAATACAGATTATTCCTATTATTAAATGTAGACATGGAGAGATCTATGCATAAAAAGGAGATAGTTAGAAAGAACCAAAGTGCTAACAGTACTTATTCTGAGTGGTAGAATTTATCTTCATTCACAAAATGTCCAAGGTATTGTGGGGTTTTTTGTGTTTGAAGAATATGTATTATTTTTATAATCAAAACTCTCATTCTAAAAATATTTCTGTAACAAGCATTGTATATCTCAAGTGTTAAATGGATACACATATACTTTTCAAGATGCTAAAAGCATGGAGGTTTGCAACAAGGGCATAAGAGTTTAATTTAAAGGAGACGGGCACCTGGGTGGCTCAGTAGATTAAGCATCTGACTTCAGCTCAGGTCATGATCTCATGGTTCATGGGTTCAAGCCCTGCTTCAGGTTCTGTGCTGACAGTTCATATCCTGAAGTCTGCTTCAGATTCTGTGTCTCCGTCTCTCTCTGTGCCTCCCCTGCTTGTCTGTATGTTCTCTCTCTCTCCATCTCTCTACCTCTCACTCTCTCTCAAAAATAAATACTTAAGAAAAGGAGTTTAAAGGAAAAAGGAGATTAACATGAAGATACATTGTGTTTTGTGTTTCTCTGAGACTCCAAATGTTGCTGCCTTCTTACCATGACTGGATAGACTACAGGCTTGGTGAGACTGGCGGCTGGACTTAATGCCCACTGTTGCACGCTGGCACCTTTGTATGGGGCACAAACTGCCACTCGTTGCCGAGACCTGGTCAGACCCCAGGCCGTAGATTAGCAGTCTTCACGTGAGAGTGTGAGCTTTGCAGATGGGCAGAGACCTTCCTGGAAGCACTAGAGCAGGCGTGGATTGTTTTAAGACATCGGATTTCCAGATGCTGCCTTACATGCTCTGCTAAAACCTATCCATCTAGGAAAGGGGGCTGCACTCACAGTGGCTCTCTCTCACACTACCCCTCACTCATCCCAAATACAATGGTTGTGTTGCCCCAAAGTGCAAACACCTCTGAAGATATAAAAGGGGTGTCTGTTTAATGAATCCATTAAAAATCTACAACCCCTCCCATCTTTCTCTGTCTTGTTGGTCCTTCTACTAAAGGTGATGTTCAGCCTTATAACGGGCCAGCTGCTTTGTTGCTCTAAAATCAGAACAGAAAAAGCCAATGGTTCGAGGAGTCTGCTCAATATAACTGTATTTTTTAAATTTAACTGGGTATTTTGGCTCCCATGGAAATGTTAGAATTTAAAATACAGGTATCCTCCACTTTTCAAAAGGTTGAGTTACACCACTTTGCCTTTATGAAAGCCTCACATTAGCACCTGTGTTGGCTAACCAAAAGAAATTCGAGGAAATTTTTCAGTTTTATGGGGAAAAAAAGGCAAAAAGCAAAAATAGCATTCAGGGTTTGCTCTGTAGAAGCTGTCCCAGAGGCAGTGCACATCCCAAGCAGCGAGAGCGGCCCTGTGGAGTTCCTTCCCAGGGACCTACACTCAGCCGCTCAGCATTGATCCGCCATTGCTCTGAACTGCCTGTGGGCATCTTCGCTGTTTCACCATTGATTTGGGGCATCCATCAGCAGAATGTGTCCTAAGGTATCAGAAATGCCTGAGAGAGGTTATTTTGGGGGATTAGGGAACACTCAAAGAATTTTCCATATAAATTAATGGTAATTGCTTCTTCAATTCATGCCATTTCAGTTTCATTTCAGGAATGATCTGCTTTCAGATGGGGGTGGGGAGAGATCTATATATGGTAGAGTGGAGGGGGAAGTAATACTTTTTACTTCATAAGCCTCTATCTCTTTTGGTTTCATTTAAAAACATTTAATTTCTTACACAAACATATACAAAAATAGCACAGTGGAATAAACCCTCAGGTACCCATCACACAGCTTCGACAATAATTAGCATGTTTGAGAGCCTAGGCGGCTCAGTCAGTTCAGCATCTGACTCTTGATTTTACCCCAGGTCATTGATCTCACAGTTTGTGGGACTGAGCCCCACATCAGACTCCATGCTGACAGCACAGAGTCTGCTTGGGATTCTCTCTCACTCTCTCTCTGCCCCTCCCCCGCTCATGCTTGCTCTCTCTCTCTCTCTCTCTCTCTCTCTCAAAATAAATCAATACACTTAAAACAAATCAGCATCTTGCCAACCTTGTTTCACTTATTTCCTTGTGCACACACACATAGACATGCACACACACTTTATGTGGGAGAAATATTTTGAAGCAAGTACCATACCTTATATATCATCCTACCTATAACTAATTCTGTACACAGCTCAACAGATACATCTTTCTGTAACTTTCTGTATATGTAATCACAATGTCATTATCACACCTAAGAAAAAGAATGATTCCTAATATCATCATTTACCCAGGTCATATTTAAATGTTCCCAATTGTCTCAAAAGTATCTTTTTTTCCAGCTGGTTTGTTGGAATAAGGATCCTAAGTCCATGCACTGTATCTAACTGCATTAATAACGATTTCCCTTTCCTGTTTTTCATTCCTGCCATTTATTGAAGAAAATGCATCATTTGTCCTTTCCTTTTTATAAGTACATGGCATTCCATCGTGAGTGTGCACCAGAGTTATCCCTCTAGTCCTTCATTCATTGACATGGGATTTCTTTCCATTTACATGTATAGTTTACTGTCACAACAAAGAATCTGTGTGTGTGTGTGTGTGTGTGTGTGTGTAATTTCTTAATTTGCCAGTGAATCTTTAAAAATGGATTTCTAGAGGTAGGATAGCAAAGAGAGTAGGCAATATTGCTAGATTTCATCAAATCCCCTCCACTGGGGTTGTACCATTTCATGTTCCCTCCAGCGATGAAAAAGAGATTGTTTCCCCCACACACCTGCAACAGAGTTATCTAACATCTGATTTTGGGCCAGTTTTATATGTCATGAGAGCGGGTATTACTATTCTTTTCTGGTCTTGAGCTTTGTTTTTAGCTGCGCCCCCATATCACTAGTGGCTGGAGTGTGTGCCCTCTTCATGCATCACTGCCACTGCGAAGCCAGGGTCCCTCTCTCTTCTGAATCCCCAGCCTTGAATCCCATTACCCATTTTCATCAACTCCTGACCCAGCACACACCCCCCCGCCCCAGCCTGTCACTTCTCTGGAACTTTCATGTGCCTTGGGGTAGTTTTATTTGCATTTCCCTTATTTTGAATGAAGTGAAATATTTTTTTCTTAAGGTTACAAGCAACGTTCTATTCTTTTCCTGTGGACTCGTTTCTATCGCTTGTCCTTCCCTCATCTCCCCAATTAAATGAGCCTATTTTCAAAGGATGAATCATCTAAGGGAGAATTTCATGAAAGCAAAGAGATCATCAATTAGAATTCCTGAATGCTAAAAACAACTTTTCTTCATGTATTTAAACCCAAGCAAATATTTTCTGCTATTGTTAATACTCATCCTTAGAACTTGTCATTAGCTGGAAAGAAAAGCAACCTTGAGCAGCCAAAATGGTGAGGCTTAGTGATGCTGCTTCTTTTATATGTAACAAGAATACTTTCTAGGTTAGTCAGATTTTTAAGACACTTTGGAGTTAACCTTTCGATAACATTTTCCTAGATTCAGTATATACTGTTAATAGTCCAGTTAAAGTGTATTTTATTATATCATGAAATATTTAAAGTTTCACTTATTTCATTTTTAAATTTCCTATTAACAAATAATAAAATGGTATGCTAGCTATTGGGCCAATTGGTTTTAGTGATATTTAACTTTCTCTTATAAAATGAACTGGAAAAGTTTGACCACAATGTCCAAAACTATTAAAATTATTTGATTATTATGCTAAATTCCATATAATTATCCTCCAAGACAGAACACCAGGGTCCCACGTTCAATTTCAGGAGGAATACCAAGATGTTAACAAACAACTGGCTTCAACCATAAAATAACTTATAACGCAAGCCACAAATTCCATTGCGTTATTACAATCTTTTAAACATAGCATATCGGTTTTAATTTATTTTTGTACTTACCGTACCAGTCAGGGTTCAATCAAAGAAGCAGAATCACTAAGATGGGGTTTGTTATAGTAATTGTACCTCATGGAATTGTGGGAGCTGGTTAAGTCATCTTTGTAAGTGTCTTAGATCAGAACCAATAGGAATCACACATGTATATAACATGTGTAACACACATAGATATAAACACACACACACACACATACATATATATGTACAGAGAGAGAGAGAAGCAGGAGGTGGTGTGGGCATTCTAGGTTGACTTCTACAATTACAGATGCCGAGAAGTCAGCCAATGACTACCATCCGCAAGCTGGCGAACCAGGAAAGCTGGTGGAATGATTCAGCCTGAGTCTGAAGGCCTGAGAATCTGAGGTTAATGGACTAAGTCCTGATCTAAGTCCAAAAGCCTGAGAACCAGGAACACTAAATTCCAAGGGCAGAAAATGAATGCTTCAGGTCAAAGGGAGGGGGAATTTGCCCTTCTGCACATTTTTGTTCAATTCCAGCCCTGAGCCCTCATTGGATTAGATGGTGCCCACCCACATTGGAGAGAGATAGGCTGCTTTACTCAGTCCACCAACTCAATTGCTAATCTCTTCCAGAGACACCCTCACAGACACACCCAGATACAATGTTTCCTGGCCATCCCCCAGCCCCATCACATTGACACATGTAATTAACCCTCAGAATAAGGCTTTTGTTATTCTGACTGATGCTGGACAGGGAATCCAGAAGAGAAGACATGTAAAAAGTCTGCAAGAGCAGAAACAAGCTGGAACCCACAAGCACCAAGTGAGATCTCGCAAAGGCAGACTACAATCTATGGCAGTTCCTGTTGTCTCTGAACTTAACGGTGTCCTACAGAAGCCAGGGCCTTTTCTCATGTAGCAAAACATGCGTGAGAAGTCAGAAAAGCTACAATAGACCCAGCTGCTGCCTCCTGCTAACAAGGTGAATCAGCAGATAAAGAACAACTTGTGTGAGCTACAAACTAGCACTGTTTCACTTTCACTCTCCAAATCCCCCAGGACTCTCCCCTGGGGTGCATCCTAATGGGACACATAAAGGAACAGGAATCCTAGGGACTGTATTTCAGCCTAGCCAACTCGATCCATTCCAAAGCCACAGCAGCCTACACGTCACCTTGGCACTGAGACACGTGTCCTTAAACCATACTTTGTCTCCAAATAAAGACAAAAGCAAAGTCACGCTTCCACCTCACATAATACAACTATCACACACACAAACAGAAATCCACTGCTCCTTCCCCAAAGAGGGGATGCAAAGCCCCCTCCCCTTGTCCTCTTCTCCCACCTGGTTCACACTCCCCTTCTGTTATCCTGTAATTGACATACTGAGATATCAGGTTAAGGATTATTGACACATTTTATGTTAGATGATAAAGGAATAAGGCAAGAAAAACAAAAATATCTGGTTGATGATGTATCCAAGCAAGAAACACCCATAAGTATTACATTTTTGCTACAGGGCACAGCTTATCCTTCCTACCTTTCATGTTGTGTTCCCATTGCCTTCAGTCAACACCTCAGCGAATCATGGTTCCTTGCCAAGTGGGGTGGATAAGCCAGTTCTGTCAGGTCCGTGTGATTTAAACAATAACCTCTCTGCTTTCATTATCTGCCTTACAAGTTCTTTCTCACGGGTTGTCATAATGCCTCTTGAAATGGGAAGAGTTCAAAGAATTGAATAGCAAGACTCCTTCCTCTCCCATCTACTTATATACATGAATAAATGTGTTCATTTTTTGTATCAATAAAAATAAAATTGGGAAATAGTTGATGGTATACCTTGTCTCGTTCTAGAAATAAACATTATTTATCCAGACAATGGATTAATTTGTAAAATCATATTGCTGATTTCTGAGACAAGTTTAATTTTTCTTTAGTATGTATTTGTCAAAATCTGTAATACATTTATATTATCTTGATAAACTTTACACTAAAAAATGATTGTAAAGATAACCGAATCTAAATAAATATTTTAACATTCAGAGCCTTAAGGTAAAAGGAAATAAAATGAGTGATGAAACTTTTATTTACATACATAAGTTTGTTGCAGAAAATACAACAGAGCAATCAATAAAAGTCTTTTAAGCACAAAAATATGTTAGAATAAAACTTTGTAGGGTGAGTGAAATGGAAATGCAAGTTCAAGGAGGAAAAAGTAAGGAAATAAAACATCCTGCTTTAAATGTCACAGAAGAGCTTCTACAAGAAAGAGAAGCTTGCTTGTGTGTTTTTAAAATAAGGATAGTGCGTCAAATCATTGTATTTAGATTCCATTGGATAGATTTAAAAGATCAATACATCAGATTTAACTACAAGGAATAATTACTACATGCCACAAATGATTTCCTTTGAAATGAAAAAAATTTAGATGGCAACTTCAAAGTGTTCAATGGGTAGACAGCTTTTTTAAAGAAGTTTTCTTGGGCATATTCAAGCAAAAGATAACCATGATAATATCAGTTAACACTTTCTGAGCCATTGCTACCTACCACACATTATACTAAGCTTTCAGTATAGTTCAGTATAGTTGTACAGTCTGGTGACAACCTTGTGAAGTAAGTATTATTATTCTCAGTTTGTAGAAGAGGAAACAAAGGTGTGAGAGGTACCGTGTCTTCTGTAGTGTGCTTTAAAACAGGTCAACATGAAGTGTGCTATAAATGTGTGTATTGGTTTAGGCTTTACCCTTGTGACAGACATGCCCTAATCAGGAATATACACTCCAGGGGTGGTTTGCTGGCATTTAATCAAAAGGCCCCACTCCAGGGGAGGGGGGTAATGAAAACTCCTCAGCTATTTTTATCTCTAACCAGCACTTGAAGTTCTTTCATTAGCATAATGGGCATTACAAATGAGTTTCCATTAGTAAATCTAACAGTTTGCTCAACATACATGGACAACTAAAATAAAAATCCAGTTGCGTGAATGGCACACGAGAAACTTAACCCGAATCAATGACCCCTAAGGCTAATGCGGCCCTGTGAAAGGTCCTATGCCCACCTGATTCCAGGAAAGTCCTGGTTGTCTGACTCCCACAAACTGGTTCGCAGAATCCTGCCACCAGAACATAGCTGCATTTGTCTCTGAGGCAGCTTCTCGCCCAAGGAGCCCATTAGAAGGAATTGGGCACTGGGATTCCAGCAAGCTCACGGGACAGGGAGCGTGCATGCTCCTTACCTACCCGCTGGCGAATGTCTCCGTGCAGCAGAAGTCAGCCTGGCCCCTCTTTTCCCTGCCACTCAGCGGTGACGGGGCAGCCATTCACATAATGTGTTCCCCACCACCCCCAAATGTCAAAGAGGACCCCACATCTACGAGGAAAGTTTGTGCTTTGCCCACCTGGGGTTTGGAATGTTGGCATAAAAGGTTAAGAAACCTGTTCAAACTGGTAGTGACACACTAGGATTGGAACCTGGGGTTGTCTGTCCCTAAAACTCCTCCTCCTCACTGTGCTGCTCCGCGGCCTCCAGGGAAGTCACAGAGGGCAAGAACCAGAGTTGCAGCAATGGAAGAGGGGATGAGGGAGTAAGCTGGGCAATAAATAAATGCCTCCTTCCAGGCAAGTGTGAGGCTCGCTGGGTTCCCTCCAGAAAGACAGCTGTTTAAGAAGTGTTAACTGATAGAAGTGGGGGTTTTGATTTTTTACTTTGCTTTTCTGTTTGGAGTGTCATTGTAACTCCTGTAGTGTAAGTGATGGAAAATAAATGCATATGTTAAAAATAAATAAATAAATAAAATAGTAGACTCAAAAAAAGAAGTGTTAACTGAGCACCATTAGATTGGAAACCCTTTTCTCCACTTCCCCCAGGGCTCAGTTCTCACTCTTGAACACGTGGAAAACCACACTGAACTGTGGGGAATGTGGGTCTAGAGGGAAAGCACAAACTCTGGGGGTGCTGCAAGAGGCAGTCAAGTGACAATAGTTGCTGTGACTTAGTATTTTCACCATTCTTTGTTTCCTCAGGGGCGTCCTGGCCCCGCCATGAAGAAGCCCAACTAGTGTAGTGAGGAGCCTGCCCTTGCTGGTGACACAAACGTGAAATCGTTGTGGGGTTTTCATCACTGAACCCCAACTGCCAACTGTTAACTCTTCTTTCCCCACTGGGTAGCCCGACATCCTGGGCGGAGCTGGCTTTCTAGGTATCTGAGGTTGTTAAAAAGCCCATGTGATATATACCTCCCCATCCTGGGTTTGAGGCAAAGCGTTTCCTCTCCAAATAACTAACCTCCCTTCCCAACTAACCAGGCTGTGACTGCTGGCATGGGGAGAGATGGTAGCTTGTTCTCGCTCCTGCACCCCATTGAATTCCCCTGGTGGGAGATCTGGCTCCTGACTCATTTTATCCAATCGCTCAGCTCCTGCCCCTGGCAGCCCTGCCCAGAGCTTCTTGCTTCTGGCATTCCTCCCTCACCTGGTGGGCAGCTCTCAGGACACCCTGGGAACTCACATCCTCCTCTAAGCAGTCAGGGACATCTGCCCACCCCCCACCCCACCCCCTAGTCCCATCATCCCTCTCCAGTTCTCTTTTGCTCTGATCAGGTAGGCGGAGGGCAGCTCCACAAGTCCACTGCCAAAGTTGATGTCTAATCAAGGACCTCAGACAGTGATTGGCTGAATAATGGCTCTCCAGATGTCCATGTCCTCACCATGGAAGCTGTGAATATGTTACTTTACATAGTCAAAGAGACTGCAGATGTCTTCAAATTAAGCGTCTTGAGAAAGATGATCCTGGATTAGCCAGGTAAACCCAATGTGATCACTGGTCCCAGTGAGAAGGTCAAAGCGAGGAGAAGGCCATGTGATGATGGAACCAGAGGAACCAAGGTGAGAAGCAATGTAGCCCGCCACCACCTTGATTTTAGTTTACTGAGATGACTTCAGACTTTCCAAGCTGTAACAACATGCTTGTGTTGTTTCAAGCTACTAAGTGTGTAGTAATTTGTTATAGCACTAATAAAAAACTAAAACAATGACCACCCACTCTTCCTTCAGGATCCGCATCTTTACTGATGACCCCTTGGGGTCCATTCACTTGACAGTACAGTTCAGTAGGAAGAGCTACGACAGCCCTCCACCCTCACACACTGACGGCTTGCTCACAACTCCAACACACAGCGGTCTCCACTGCCTGCCCCCCACCACTGTCCTCCAGTGCCAATGGGGAGGAGCCCTGGAGTGATGGCTGGGATTAGCTGGGTTTTAGAGGTTCCTTCGCATCTTTCTCTGCAGAAGAGAAAAAAGGGGCTCTTTTGTCTTCAGCTTTGGCCCTAGCCACCATTCCCAGGCCAAGAAAAAGCCCCACTCAGTACCTTGTAACCTCAGGGGTCTGATCCTGAAGCAGGAGGGGCCACAGCACTTTCCTCTGAGTAATCCGTTGTTCTACAGTATTAGACTGCACTCCCTCATCAGATCCCACTCCCCTTATTCTATATCTGGGTGCCCTTTATAGGAATTTAGAACTCTTTTTTTTTTTCCTTTTTTTAAGAGACAGAGAAGGCACAAGTGAGCAAGAGGCAGAGAGAGAGAGACAGACAGACAGACAGACAGAACAGAATCCCACAAAGGGCAGGGAGAGAGAGACAGAGGCGGGACTCACCAGATTTGGGACTCAAACTCATGAACTATGAGATCATGACCTGAGTAGAGGTCAGATGATTAACCCACTGAGCCACCCAGGCGCCCCTAGAACTCTTCTTTATGAGAAAATGTTAAAGTGTCTGTTGGAGTGCAACATGTTAACTCATTCCTCTGTAATCAGATTCTAACAATAAGGATCCACAATAAAGCCTGGTTTCCTTTTGTGCTTCTGGCACCTTGCTTCAGCTCACGTCCAGCCCACAGCAATTAAATCCAGAAATTAAAACCCTGGGGTGCCGGGTGGTTCAGTCGGTTGAGCATCTGACTTCGGCTCAGGTCATGATCTCACAGATCTTCACAGACCTCCCTTCCCCTGTCACCCTGTGCGATACAAAGAAAAGCCTGTGACGGTGCCAGCACCCTGATCTCGGGCCCTCAGCTTCCAGAACTGTGAGAAATAAATGTCTGCTGTTTATAAGCTATTCGGTCCGTGATATTTTGTTACAGCAGCCTGAGCAAACCAAGACATCCATATACTGGAAAATTGCAGAATGAGGATGCTAAATGCCGAGAGGGAAACACCTCTGGGACATGTTAGGTGAGAGAAGCCAGCTGTACACAGTGTTGCCATTTCTGGAAGAAAGGGGAAACACTGAAAAACTCCCAAAGCAGGATTTATAGCTGCTGCCTGCCAAAGAAGGGACGATGAGGATAGTATGGGTAAGGACAGGGTGGGAATGTGTGATCTTAGATTATTTTCATTGTGGGCCCGAGGAATGCTAGTCTATCAGTTTTTTTTAATCTTTTAAAACATCTGGTTATTAAGAAGGTATTACTCTTTGGATGCCTGGGTGGCTCAGTAGGTTGAGCATCTCACTTCGGCTCAGGTCATGACCTCGTGGTTCACCAGGGAGAGAGAGACAGGCTCCCTGCTGACAGCTCGGAGCCTGGAGCCTGTTCAGATTCTGTGTCTCCTTCTCTCCCTGCCCCTTCCCTGCTCATGCTCTGTCTCTCTGAAAAATAATAAACATTAAAAAATAAATAGATTGATTGATTGATTTTGGAGGATGTATGCAAAGGGCATATTAGAATGTTTTTGTATTATTTTTTGCAACTTTTTTGGTAAGTGGAATTATTTCAAAAGGAAGAGTTTTAAAATCTTAGAGAGAGTGCTACACAGCTAACAAATAGCCCTAAAATCTAGCATCAATCGGAGACATGCAGTTGCTGAGAGAAAATAGGAAAGAGAAGGGGTGGAAGTGGGAGGCAGAACAGGGTAGTAGAAAGTCAAGCGGCGGAGAGGACCAGGGAAGGCCTAATTAAGAAGAAAATCTGGCGCCCTAGACTCCTTTCCAAGGGTTCCACTGCCATCTTCCCGGATGTTCACAAAGAAAGGAAGACGGCACTCCTACAAGTGAATGTCTGGTTCCTGACAGCTGTGCCCAGACCACCCTCTTCAAGCTTTGCTTTCCTGCCAGAGGCCCTTCCTCCCTCCCTCTGCCCCGAGACTGTGCAGGGGCACCGGCTGAGCAGGTAAGGCTGGAGTGTTTGCGGCAGGATTTGATTTGTGTCTTCTGGTGGTGAGCACTTAACACGGCCTGGCAGGGTTCACACACTTCCCACGGCAGGAGGGATCATGCAAATTAAATCCTCTCCCCGCAGGTCAACAAAAATAAAAGCCTGGACTGCAGGTAATGTGTTTACCAACCCGGGTTCCTGGAGCCCAGAGGCCTCCGAGCTCGAGCTCAGCTACAGCAGCGCAGAAGCCCCTGGGAGGTTTATTGAGGGAAGCCTGAGGTCCGGCTCGCCCCAGGTAGGGCTGACCTCCACATTCTCACACCTGCGTGCACAGAGGCTGCGCTACTCTGAGGCCCCAGACAAAGAGAGTCTAAGGCAGTCGCCAGAAGTGTGCCTGTGAACTTAGTGCCAGCATCCAGCCATAGGAACCAAAAGTACAAAAAGAGTTCACTGCCCTGACATCCTGCATTCAGATCTATTTCTTCAGCTCCAACGCTTAAAACAATTGCCTTGATTTAGTTCGGGGTCACTTTTTTTTTTTAATGTTTTTTATTTATTTTTGAGAGAGACAGCGCAAGCAGGGGAGGAGGGTCAGAGAGACAGGGAGATACAGAATCCGAAGACAGGCTTCAGGCTCTGAGCTAGCTGTCAGCACAGAGCCCGATACAGGGTTCGAACCCACGAACCGTGAGATCATGACCTGAGCCGAAGCCAGACGCTGAACTGATTGAGCCACCCAGGTGCCCCTGGGGTCACTTTTTCCAAAGTAAACTTGATAAAGTTGTATTTGTTTTCTCCTTTAAGAATGGAGTGGCAAAGACCGAATCTCTGGGCTAGATCTTCAGAGATTGTGTAAGTTCTATAGCAAGTGATAGTAATATTTGTATAATAATACTATTTTGCGCTGCATTTTATTTTTTTAAATATTTTTTAATGTTTATTTTTGAGAGAGAGAGACAGAGAGAGAGTGGGAGAGGGGCAGAGAAACTGGGAGGCACAGAATCAGAAGCAGGCTCCAGGCTCTGAGCTGTCAGCACAGAGCCTAATGCAGAGCTCGAACCCACAAACCGTGAGATCATGAACTGAGCCAAAGTTAGCCATTCAATCTACTGAGCCACCCAGGCGCCCCTTCACTGCTATTTATTAAATGCCAACTAAGTGCTTTGCATAATCTTATTTAATTGTAACAACCATTGAAAATACTTTTATCCCCAAAGCAGAAGAAAAAGATGAGGTTTATAGGGTTTAAGTTATTGATCAAGACCACATAGCCACAGCATTTCATCAAATCTAAGGTGCCACTACTCTTTTCAGTACCAGTAAGAAAAAAGCACTGCCAATCAAACTATGATGTGCCGTTGATTATAAGACACTTCCTGAGTCACAGATGGTCCACGTGAAAGAATGTAATATAGGTTCCATATGTAACAGAGTGGTAGGATCACTCTGCACATCCGCTGCTTACAGGGCATTTTTAGAGTCCTTATTGAATTTCTTCATCAGAACATCCTGAAAAAATCAGAGATAATTATCCCCATTTTCAGATGAGGAAATACGTTCAGAATAGGTAAGCAATTTGTCCAAAGCCACACAGCTTGTCGTTAGAGAGAACTCTTGGCTCCTATTTTAGCATTCCCTTTGTTATATCATGCCTTAGGATTATGCAAAGAAATGCCTTAACTCACCTCAAGAAATGCCTTCACTATTAATTATCTGTGGAATTATGTGGACAAGGATGGAGAATGTGCAGAAGGTCTCTTATTATTACAGCCCTGGCCACATTATCTTGCTGACTTCTTTGGTTGTGAGTGAAATGCTGCCCTTTGCT
Source organism: Suricata suricatta (assembly GCF_006229205.1). NCBI lineage: Eukaryota > Metazoa > Chordata > Mammalia > Carnivora > Herpestidae > Suricata > Suricata suricatta. The sequence goes on from NC_043704.1 coordinate 111,288,100, forward strand.
CTGTGTAATTTATGCAACAATTAGTGAGTCTATACTCTGCTCCACTGATCATTGTCCCAGGCAGGAGAGCGGGGCTACTGTAGTTCACAAATCTCACCAGAAAAACTTTCACACATAGGGAAAAATTGAAAGAAGACTACAGTGAACCCTCATACACTTTCTGTCTACATTGTGCAATTATTAACCTTTTGCCCTATTTGCTCTTTTTTAATGTGTATCCGGTAAACTAAGGGGGCATAAGTTACAGACATCATGATACCTCGCCTTAAATACCTCAACATGTATTTTCTAAGAGCAAAGATGTTTTTCTATAGGGCCATAATGCCATCATCCTTGTGGTGGGCCCTTTTATGTGTCAGCTTGGCTAGGCTACAGCCCCCAGGTAATCTAGTCAAATGATGACCTGGGTGCTGTTGTGAGGATAATTTACAGATATGACTAAAATCCATAGTCAGTTGGCTTTAATGAACGGAGATCCTTATAGCCTAGCTAATGTGGTGGGCTCAGGTTAACCAGTTGAAAGCTCTTGGGATTAGAGCTAGGGCTTCCTTGGAAGAACAATCCACCTGCAGACAGCTTCACCCCTTATCCAGGAGTTCCAGCCTGCCCTCCCTGACAGCCCGCGGTACAGATTCTAGACTTGCTGTCTTTGTCTGTTTGGGCTGCTGTAGCAAATATGCCATAAAATGGCTTAAATAAAGACATGTACTTCTCCCTGGAGAAGTTCTGGAGGCTGGGATGCCCTAGACCAAGGCCCCAGTAGATTCGGGGTGTTGTGAGTGCTCGCTTTCTAGTTCACAGGCAGCCATCTTCTTGCTGTGTCCCCACAATGCAGAGAAACAAGGGCGCTCTGTGGATGCCCTGCTCTCATTCACAAGGGTATCACAGTTATGACCTAATCACCCTCCAAAGGCCGCGCCTCCAAATACCATCACCTTCAGGGTTTCAACGTATGAATCTTAAGGGAGACAAACATTCAGACTATAGCAATTGTCTGGCTAGCCCTGACAATTATATAAGCCAATTCCGTGCAGTAAATGTCTTAATACATATCCCTCCTCTCCTGTCTTTCTGGTTAACCCTGACTAATAGAATACCCAAGAAAATTAACAGTATGCCGTAGTCTTCGTTTATTAATGATTTTTACCCTGAGATCACAGGCTGTGCTTTAAGGGTCAGGGAAGAACCCCAAACCATAGGCAGCATTTGGAATGGTGATACACTTCGTGAACCTCTCTGGGGAAAGGCCAGTTTTCATCAAATCCTCAAAAAGTGCATTAGTCACTAAATGACCAAGAGCCACTGCATCAAACACATCTATCTAGGTTTATAAAGCCAACAGCGGTGACAACAGAAGGAATGGAAGCCGACTGGCTTTAAATCAGGCCCAAGTGAATCCCTGAGAGAGAAATCGGATTGGGGTGGCAGGCAGCCAGCAACCCTGTGGTGGTGCTTCCCAAGTTCCTTTCTGTTTAGTTCACCGTGGCCCAAGGTATTCACAATATGTTTCAAATTTCTTAAAGGCAAAGACAAAGGGAGTCCCACCAAGGTTCACCATTAGTGGAAACAAGCACAGAACACCTGAGAATTAGCCATCCCTAGGCAGGCAAATTGGAGACCACGAGATACAGTAAGGTTTTGCATTTAATTTCGATTACGTCACATTTTTAAAATATTTGGTATAAAAAGCTGAATAATAAGCTAGTCTTTTGGCCATCATTCCTTCTTGTTAAGATTATAAAAGTAAAGGAAAGCAAAAATGTCTGTTATCAATGGCAAACAAGAGGGGAGCAATTGTTGGCCAACCGACATTGAGGCCAGCCAAGCTGGAGGGTGCCGATTAACGTCAGTCAAGAGCACGAAGAACAGAAAAATCTTCCCAAAGCATTTTTAACAAAAGCAGGATGTTCCCCAGGAAGAATGCTTCTCCCTACTTTTAGTTTTGACAGGTTCCTGTAAGAAAGCAGCTTCTCACATATGGGCATTCCTGCTATTTACAAAGTCTGACTGCAAGCAGGCACGTCTCCTTCTGTCATGTACCAGGAAGCCGCTGCCCGTGACAAGGCAGGAAAGGGCAGAGCACAATCACCTCCGAGAAATGTGCTCTTCTCTGAGCAGGGAGGAGGTAACTGTCTCACCCTCTGCTGGCTTTCTTCACCACAAGCTAAATCGCCCTGGGCCCTGAGCCGCCCCATATCTGAGCAGAAAATGGCCAGAAGCTCCAGGTACACTGTCCCGTGAGGCCTGGAGCTGGTCACAGGGCCATCGGGCTGATGTCCAGTATTGCTGGAATGTGCCCCGGGCCAAGGTCCCAGCTCTTTGCTTGCTGTCCTGAGCTGGCTAGTTCCATAGCCCCCACTTGGTTCTTTTGTGTGTTTATTTACCATCTGAGTGCCCACCTGTGACTGCAACCTCCTTCTAAATACTTAAGTGAATTCCACATAAAGGGATCGAAGGATGCTTGATCTGAGAAATAAACTCCATTCCGGGATTTGACATGCATTTATACCAACCCTTCCCTACTGTGGCAGGAGAGGAATTTGTGTTTTCTAGATTCTCAGATCAAAGTCTAAATGAGGCTGATGGAGAAAATATTAACCCTGTGAGGAGGAATTCAAGCATTGTTTGGGGTCAAGATGCCTTAGTGCTACTCCTCCCTGCTTGCCACCAAGTAAGCCCAGAGAGCAGAAACGTGACAATAAAAAAATGTTTTAAAGAAGTAAATAAAAGAAATATAAAAGATGGTTAAAAATCATATAAAGATGGTTATCCAAAAAATCATAACAAGAAAAAAATGGTAATAAAAGAGAGGGGGAAACTGGGGCACCCGGGTGGCTCAGTCGGTTGAGCATCAGACTTTGGCTCAGGTCACAATCTCACAGTTTGTGAGTCCAAGTCCCCTTTTGGGCTCTGGGCTGACAGCTCTGAGCCTGGAGCCTGCTTCAGATTCTGTGTCTCCCTCGCTCTCTGCCCCTCCCCCGCTCATACTCTGTCTCTCTCTGTCTCTCAAAAATGAATAAACATTGGGAGTTGAGTGGGTGGGAATGTCTGCCCTCCTGATGCTGGACTGGTGGGCACCTCGGATGCAGCTGCTCTCCTGTGCCTGTGACGCGGGGCAAATAGGAAGTGGTGATTTCTATACTCAGTGCTCAGAACAGTGAGCACTAAGAATGGTCTGTAGCCGAACAAGCTTTACAGCTTCTGTGGAAGCAGTTCTTATGTGTACACGGCAGGCACAACCAACCTCTGGGCTTCTAGGTGGGAACGCCAGGCATGACACTAACCACTTTGGTTTTCAGGTTCTTTGTCTATAAAATGACACTTGTCATGAGGGTTACATGAGGTGGCCACGGAGATGAGCATGTGGCCAGCCTTCGCCACAGTGGGATTGACTAGGAGAGGGTCTCCCTCTTGGAAGTGATCATTCTTAGGTCTCTCTGGGAAGGGAATTCTGGAAGTCATTGGCCAAGTGCGTCAGGTACCCCTGGCTGTTATGAGTGGTTGGGCTTCCAGGCCCTGTGCCCACACACCCTGCTCTAAGGACCCTTGAGACAGCAGAGCAGAAGCTGGGCTGGGGGGCTGGAAGAGGGGGACACCAGAGGGCCACACCTGGCTTTGCCCTGCCAAGGAGACACTGCAGTAGGCTACCTAGAACCCTATATGCAACCCTCTAAACCAGGACACGGGAGAGTGAAGGGGGGTAGTCTACGTAACCCCACTGGGGTAGCAGGTGTGATGAGGGCTATAAAAGAAAAAAAATGAATAAACAGTAAAAAGAAATGTTAAAAAATAACAGGGGGAAAAACAAAAGTAAAAGCAATGAGAGAAAATTAGATGAAATAAATATAAGCTATGAAAAATGTCAACGTGAGATAAAAGAAGGTCATATAAAATAAGAAAAGTGTAGGGGACGAAGAATGTAATTTTTCCCTCCATCTTCTTAGGATCTCTGGCTAGACCCTACAAATGAATCTGAGAAAAGACAGATTAACAAGAGAAAAACAAAGACTTTATAAACATACAGTATGCATACACACAGGAGTAGCCAGCAGTGAGGAACTCAAAACAGTGGTTAGAACTTGAGCTTATATAGCATCTTACAAAAACAAAGAAAAATACTTTTTTAGTGTTTATTTATTTTGAGAGAGAGAGAGCAGGGGAGAGGCAGAGAGAGAGGGAGACAGAGAATCCCAAGTAGGCTTTGTACTGTCAGTACCGATCCTGATGGGGGGCTCGAACTCACAAACTGTGAGATCATGACCTGAGCTGAAGCCAGATGCTCAACCGACTGAGCCAACCCAGCGCCCCATTAAAGGATAATTTAAACAAGATGGCAGAGCAGTGGAGGCTCATGTGCAAACACTGACGGTTTAGGTCCTGGCACCTCTGGCTGGCCACCAACAGGCAGTGCCAAGCCCAGGCGTAGGGAAATGTGGACTTCGACAAGTGAGGGAGGCCTGAGGGTTGTAACTGGTCATTATCTCAATACAAACTGACAAGGCAGAGCAGCTACTTAAAAAGGCAAAAAAGACTATCTCTCGTTACGCTAAGACACCAAATTGGGTCTATCCCCTGTGCCAGCTCCAATCAGCCATTCGCAGCTGCCTGGCATGCAGTGTTGGACATCGTGAGGCCACATGTGGACTCAGCAAGAAGGGGTGCCACGACGGATTAGCAGCTCCAGCTGTGGGCAGAGGAGCGGGGAGAGGCACCGGGCACGCCACGCACTGCTGACTCTGGGCCCGGGAGCCTGTGCTCAGGAGGAGAGCTCTTCTAACCAGACATAGTCAGGTTTAGACAGTCACAAACTGAAAGGCCCGCAGGAGCCTGCCGGGTACCACAGACGACAAAAGTAGGCAGGAGGGGCCTGTGCCTCTGTGTGTGGAGAGTACGTGGCTACTAGAGTAATCTGGGCAGCAAGTAATGGAGAAGCCCAACTCAACTGGATTGACTAATACAAAACTGTATTATTTCACCTAACGGGACCTTGGGAGGCAGGTGAGCCAAACATGCTGCTAGGAAGATTCTAGCTCTACTTTCCAGTCTCCTGTTGGCTCTTCCCTCTTCTATTTGTGCCCATCACAGCCATCTCAGCCTGCTCCCGGATACTGGCTTAGAAAGTCAGGTTTCACCCATCAGTAACTGGCCTAGCCCAGGAGTGGGCAGTGATCCAACTGGCCTAATGATGACTGCAGGTGATAACTTATTTTATGTTTGAGAGACAGGTTTTCTTTTTTGTCCCAAAGAAACAAGCAAGTTATTGTCCAGTAGCTAGTGATTATCATCCTATCACAGGAGAAAGTCAGCTTGAAGATACTTCTACATGAAAGAGGGAGAAGTCAAGAGAATGGTGGGAAATGGGGTCAGACCCCTCACAGTAGCACATGTGGTCTACCATGCCTCCTGAAGTCTCACATGGGTCTCAAGATGTTGGCTTGGCTGCATTCCTTCTGGACGCTCTAGAGGAGAATCTGCTTTCTCTTTCCCTTAGCAGCTTCTAAAGGCCTCCTGCATTCCTTAGGTCATGGCCCCTTCCACCACCTTCAAGGCAGCCATGTTGCATTTCTCTGGCCACTCTTCTGTAGTCATGTCTCCTTCTGATTACAGCCAGGAAAGGGTTTCTGCTTTTACAGATCCATGTGATGAGACTGGGTCCATTCCCATAAAGGATAATCTCCCTATCTCAAAGCCCTTAACTGAATCACATCTGCAAAGTCCCCTTTGCAGGGGGACTAATAATGTAGTCACACATTCCAGGCCTTAGTAAAAGGCAAAAGATTTATGCGATCTGAAGAGAAACCAGAGTGTTCCAGGCATTAGACATAGACTGCTTTGGGTGGACAATATTCTGTCCATCATAATGTCTCAAAATTTCTTCTGTTTCAGATTCACATTTTGTGACTGCATATTTCTAAACTGTTGATTAAGCTCAAGAATTTCAGGGGGATAAAAAGTATTTACTAGGTATAAAAAGAAAAAAATTAAGTAGATACAGTAATGTGTTCCATTTGATGGGTGACAATCTCTTCCTGTATTAAATGATGAACTATTTCAAAAGGGACCACAGGTTAACTTTAACCAAAAGAAGCCTCAGCAAAGCCCAAATTAAACTGTATAGGTTCCATGAAGCCTCTGGAGAGCTTGCAGTATGAAAGAGAGGTCACAGGTGAGATGATATTTCTTATAACCCCAAGGACACAATCACTTTTATGTCAAGCTGGAAATGAAATAAAATGCTGGCTTCTGAAAAATTGTCAGATCAAGGAGAACATCTTGACTGGACAATGAGGAAATATATAACTCTTCAGACACCTCCTCAATCCTTGTAACTCTGGGGAATGCCATTCAATAGCTAACCTAGTCATGAAAATTAACTTATCCAGTCAAAAGGAAAGTGCCTGCCTGGAAATGAACATCAGAGGATCTGGCTACAGTGAAGAGCACTCATTCTCTTAGCTTGGCTATACAATAGAGTAGAGAGTGGAGGGACAAAAACATCAAATAGGAGCGGTAATGAGTTTTGCCAATTATATATATATTTGTTTTATTTAAAAAAATTTTTTTAATGTTTTTTCATTTAGTTTTTTTTTACTTTATAAAGTTTCATATTTTTTTAACATATGCAATTATTTTCCATCATTTACAATACAGTAGTTACAATGACACTCCAAACAGAAAAGCAAAGTAAAAAATCAAAACACCAACTTCTGTTTCATGTAATTAGACTTTTTTAACAGCAACCTGTGCAGGGGATTGAACACTAGGGATCTGAGCTCAGCCGACCTGCACTATAGCTCCTGCGTGGTCATTAACCAGTTGTTAAGAATTTGGTCAATGGCCTTAACCTTGTAGGGACCATGTTTTCCTATCAAATTTTTTTATTCTATAAGAATTTATATCAATTTTTTTAAGAGAAAGACAGTGGGAGAGGGGAAGAGGGAGAGAGAGAGAGAGAGAGAGAGAGATTCTGAATGGAATCTGAGTCTTAGGCAGACTCCATTCAGAGTCTCTACTCCACACCAGCTCGGAGCCTGCCATGGGGCTCCATCTCAGGACCTTGAGATCAGGATCTGAGCTGAAATCAAGAGTTGGATGCTTAACTGACTGAGGCACCCAGGCATCCCTAAGTGAATCTTATTTTTTAAATGCATTAAAGAGAAAATTTCTAATACTCTTGCATGTGCACATGCACACACACGCGTGCGCACACACACACACACACACACACACACACACACACACACTTGTCCTATCCCACATCCCAAAGCTCAAAAACTTAATGGGCACCCTCCTGCTGGGTGCATTTATTCCTATATAGAGAGTTGGACTTTTTTGTTCTCACAAAAACTGCATCATACTATATTCAAGACTCTAGTTTCCTTTTTTTCATTAAAAATCCATTTTACATGGATGGCCTCTAGAACAATTCATATGGACCTAATTCATTCACTCATTTATACTCACCTAAATTGAAATTATGAATATACCAAATTATACTTCTACCAAAATATATCCTATTTCAGTGGTATCTCAATTAGGTTTTGTTTTGCCACTAAAAAGTATACAACGAGCATCCTTGATTGCTTATTTTATGTTCTTCCATTTTTATCCCTGAAGAATATATTCCCCAACATGAGATGTGAGACCAAAATATGTATTTTCTATTTTAATAGACTGCTATAGTATCTTCCTAAAGATAGTAATAATTAACATTTTTAGCTACAACGTATGAGAAGGCCTGTTTTTCCACTCCCTACCAGCATTGTATGTTCTCAACCTTTAAAATTTTTGCCATCTAATGAGGAAAATATGGGTATCTCATGTTTTGTTTGCGTTTCTGAGGGCTGGTAAGGTGATTCATCTTTTCAGTAGACTTTAGTTAATAGGTCTGACTTTTGCTCTGGACAAACAATATGCTCACGATAAAAATGGAGATGTTGGTTGAAATCTCTAGCCAAATGACCTGGAACACTATCTGAGCCAAAAACAAGTCTGTCCCTGAAACTGATCCATGGTTTGGTTATTGGGCAATAACACCTTGACCACATTTGAAGGGAAACTCTCAAACTTCCAGAGACATCAAAATTGCAAACGATGGGGTGCCTGGGTGGCTCAGTCAGTTAAGCGTCGACTTTGGTTCAGTTCATGATCTCACCGTTTGTGGGTTCGAGCCCCATGTGGGGCTCTGTGCTGACAGCTCAGAGCCTGGGGCCTCCTTCAGATTCTGTGTCTCTTTCTCTCTGCACTGCCCCCCCCACCCCACTCATACTCTGTTTCTCTCTGTCTCAATAAGAAATTTTTTTTTAAATTGCAAATGATGACCACCACCACACAGCCAGGAGAGATGAATGTCAGAGTCAATGTAAACTCATTGGCCTTGCCAAACCTGGAAGAGAGGCCAAGTTTACAGTGACTGTCTGAAGCACTAGACTAAGAACCATTCTGGGGCTGATCAGGGCTCACTAGAAAAGAGAACGAGTAGCAACAGGTGCCTAGGCTCGAGAATCTGGAGGGGCAACATCCCAGGAGAGAAACCCTGATATTATCTCCAAGTAGGAGAAGAGTTGGCTTGGCCCTTGGGGCTCAGGGGTGCCTGGAGCTCTTTGATCTGGGGAGGAAGAAAGACATCCCCCCCATCACCCACCCACTCGTTCCTCCTGCTCACTGAGGCTGCAAGGGTCAGCATAATCCTATCCTCTTCCCCCCTCCCACCCAGCCCTCCCTTCTTTGGCCCTTTCTTTCATTTTATCCAGAATGCACCTTAATAAAAATATTGTGGGAATTAGAACCTTGAGATTTGCCACACCTTAACTCCATTAAGAATGGCCAAATAGGGCTGGTAAGGGAGAAACACAGTGATGTTTGAAAATCTGCAGGGAAGAGAAATTGCAGACAAAAATCTCTTCGAGATTTGGCTTTCAAAACAAAACAAAACAAAACAAAAAGTCTTACTGCTAAAGCTGGAATACCTACACGCCCCTGGCATCCAGGAATGGTGTACCCCTCTCTGAAAACGGAAGCTGGCCAGAGGCTTCTCTCCTGCTTCTTTCCGTCCCAGACAGTACCTCCTTTATCAGGACATCACCTGACCCCTAGTGGTCACACGGCCTTCAGCCACACCAGATGAGCTTCTTTTATTTGATGGCTTGTCAAAATTCTAATTTGCTGACAGTTAGCCGGCATTTCCTTTGAAATGCTGACATTTGTAAGTTATCAAAGCAATGGGTCTTCGACTTTAAGAGGGTCTTTAAATCTAGTAAACCTCAGAGAAATTACCAGAGAGGCCTACACATCAAAGAACACAAGCAACCCTTTGTGTGTGACCGAGCTACATGGCATTTCTCCGGAATTGATTTTCTCCCCTGACCGTAAATTCAGGTTCCAAACCCTTAAGGTCTGCCTTTTTAAAAAGGAGTAAAGAATTGCATTCAGGATAAGGAATTGTTCACACGTCCACACATCCATCCAAACCCACGTTGTTTCAGGCTCTTTGTAAGATAGGAACACAGAAACCAGAATATTTTTACAGTCCTGTAAAGCTTATGTGTCTTATGGCTGGTGCTGCCTAAATTAGTTCTAAATGGTGGGGAAAGGCAATGGGTGTCTATGGGACCGTGGAATATTTCAGATTCTAGTCTATTTACAGAAGTATTCAGCAGGGGATGTAAATAAGTTGACAACTGAGGCACATGGTTTTGACTGAACCACATCTAGGTCTATCCCAACCCCACCCTGCTCTGGTTGGATCTGACCCAGGATTGGGTGGCCTGAGCCTCTGAAAGAAGAGTCTCAGAGGCTACAGCTGAAGAAATCTAGGGTTGGCAGGCTTTTCACACACACACACACACACACACACACACACACACACAGATGACCCCTGGCCTCAAGTCCCAGGTTGCCCTCAAAAGCAGGTAAGATTTGAATAGACACCTGACCAAGGGAAATATACAGATGGCAAATAAGGATCTGAAAAGATGCGTGACGTCACCTGTCATTAGGGAATTGCAACCCAAGATAAGCTAGTACTGACTATAATCCCAAGCATAAAATACATAGTCATGACTCTACACTGATATAAATGAATGATGGCACAAATAAATTGGGAGAATACACAAACTTCCCAAAACAAAGAATCCCAAATAACTTATGTAAACTCTTGCTAATTGAGGAGGTAGAGCACAACCTCCTACTCCTTAAGGGTGAGCTCCCCACGATTAATTCCTCCCAAGAGCATGGCACTTAAAGGGAGAAGAAAGGATGCGTGGTTTTACAATGGAGAAACTCGACAGGCATTATCTAAAGCAGGTGGTTCAGGCAAGCGTTAGCGGTAATAAGTTGCTAGTACAAGTCCCTGATAGGATATGATGCGCATGACACTCTACCCCTGTGGTCTTGCTCCCCCAAACCGCTAGCCCAGGCTAATCACAAGAAAAACATCAGACAAATCCCAACTGAGGGATCTTCTACAAAATGCCTGACCAGTACTCCTCAAATGTGGCAATGTCATCAAAACAAGGAACATTGTGAGAGACTGTCATAGCCAAGAGGAGCCCGAGGAGGTATGACAACTAGTTGTCATATGGTATCCTGGTAGGACCTTGGACCAGAAAAAAAAGACATTAGATAAAAACTAAGAAGATCTAAATAAGAGATGGACTTTAGTTAATAATCATATGTTAATATTTGTCCATTAACTGTGACAAGTGTTCCATACTAATATATGTATAGCAGAGGAAACTGGGTTTGGGGTATATGGGAAATCTATCTTCCCAATTTTTCTTTGAATCCAAGAGCAGTCTATAAGAAAATGTTTACTTAAAAAACGTGGGGCCCCTGGGTGGCTCAGTCAGTTAAGTATTCAGCTCTTGATGTTAGCTCAGGTCATGATCTTGAGGTTCCTGGGATCGAGCCCCACCCAGGTCAAGTTCTGCACTGACAGTGTGGAACCTCCTTAGGATTTTCTCCCTCCCTCACTTTCTGCCCCTCCTCTGCTCATGTTCTCTCTCTCAAAATAAATAAATAAACATTAAAATAAAAAAGGTAACATGAGCATCTCATCTTGGTTTTCCCAGGACTTTCCTAGTTTTAGTCCTGAAAGTCTGGGATCCCGGAAACCCTGTCACTGCAAAACAAGAGGGTCACTCACCCTACGATATTCCAGCCCCCTCCACGATATGGATTCCTATAAGGCACTAAGAATGCACAAATAAACTACTGTAGATTTCCCTTTCTGAGGTTTTTAGATATTTGTTGCCTCATTTCTTTTAAGCCTGGAACACTTACAATTTCCCATAACTGACCTAAAACACAGGAAGGGGCAGTAAGGATTTTACTTCAGTGGAAATATCCATAATGAGAAAAGAAAACTTTCTCAGACACAGTCAAGGTAGCACCTCAAAATTTCCGAGGTTACATGCCCTGTGGCTTGACAAACCATGAGTAATTCACAGAAACACGGTTATGGCCGCTGTGGTGGGTTCTTACAGCATGAGACCTGTATGACTTACATGATTTCAGCAATGAATCACCTAGACACACAAAACAAGTCAGGTCTACCGTCTGACACTCAATGAGAAACTGAGGCACAGTATGGCTGGAGCTGGCCTGAGCGGCAGTTGAGCTGGACAACTGGTCCAGGACACATCCATACTGCTAAATATCACAACAGCACAAAAATGTCACTGGAAATGTAACCAGGTAGAAAAAAGAACTTTCCAGAGTTCCTCTTTGGGGAGCTCCTCCTGGGGTCACAGTACAGGGCTGGAAGAAATACAAATGCTACTCACCTCTAAATCTTACCAAGACAGACAAATACAAAGCTACATGTCAGAGGACAATCACCCCTCTGGTGTGGTGATGGCTTATCTAATGAATGTCTTGTTGTACCTGTACACAAATGGATTTAGGGACCACCTTCAAACATAAACCATTTTTAAGTAAGGCAATTTGATAAGCTACTAGGTTGGGAGGGTGTAGTGGCCCCCCCATTTCCTCCCACCCCCAAAATCGACCTGCAGCCCCTCAGCCCTAGCCTGGCAGGCATCAAATCCCAGATGTGACCTGTGAACTGCATCCTCAAGAAGAGTGGTACCATTAGCCTGAGGTCTTTCGTTGCAGTGAGAGGACTATGCAGGTTGGGGACCACAGAGTTCTTCCCTGCAATTCCTGTACACAGAACTCAACCTTTCCTCCAAATAAATTTGGAGTAATTTCGAATGTGTGTAGGTTTTAAGGGTAGACAAATTATTCACCTATGAAGGCATCCATGAGTTTGATTTGGTCCAGGGCAGGGAGGGTACTGTACGGAGGGCATAGAGCCAAGGCCATAAAGATTCTGGGTTTACATCCTGCCTGGGGCACTAACAGCTTGTGTAGCTTTGGGCAGAATTATGACCTCTAGGTCCGTAATTTCTCATCTGTAAAACAAGTATAATTTTATCCACCAGATTTTCAATGGTGCTTGTAAAACACATGCAATGGTCTGGCTTGTAGTGGAGTCTGCATTCCCTCCACGGTTTGTGTCACTCAGGGAGACCATGTCCATGCTCCTCAAATCTAGGATAGGATGTCCCCACCCGCCCCCACAATGGCATCCCTGTACTGTGTGCTGATGACCTCTTCCTCTTGGAGAAAGGAAACATCCAAAAGGTGGCTCTCTCAGCCTCCCGCATCTTCCCTCCTTCTGGACAAGACCCAGGGTGATAGAGCCCTCAACTCTGACCTTGGAGACTGGGCTCTACTGATTATCCCTTCTCATTTGAACAGTGATCCTGCCCCCTTTCTAATCATCTTTTAGGCTAGCTCAAGTGTCTCATATGTTTAAAAAAAAAAAAAAAAGATTTGTCCTCGGGCACCTGGTTGGCTCAGTCAGTTAAGTGTTCGACATATGCTCAAGTCATGATCTCACGGTTTGTGAGTTCAAGCCCCATATCAGACTCTGTGCTGACAGCTTAAGCCTGCTTCGGATTTGGTGTCTCCCTCTCTCTGCCTCTCCTTCTCCCTCCCTTTCTCTCCCCCAACAAAAATAAACATTAAAAAAATTAGAAACAAAAAAGGTTCTGCCTCTTTCCAGGTTCTGTTCCCACCTAGTCGAGCTTCTTGTAAGCCATGTCTGTCCCACCCCTCCAGCTTCTCAAGCCCTGTAGCCTGGCTTTCTTCCAATCACTTCCCTGCAGGTGCCCTCCGAGCTCACAGGCTCTAACCCTCAGACCCAAGTATCACTCCCTTTCCTGGGCTCCTGTGGCAGGAGGGATCAGGATTTCTCTACACCCTGGTGCTAAAATGATGCAAAAAGGCCTAATCCTCCTCTCTTCTCCAGCCACGCACTGTGGATGACCCCAATCCTCAAGCTCTGGGGTGACCCCACAGCTTCAATTATGTCTGCGTGCTATGGACTTCAACCCCTAACCTTAGGTCCTCTCTGCGGACCCCTGTGTCCAGCGGCCTATGGACAGCTCCATTTAAAAAGAAAGGGGAGGAGTGCCTGGGTGACTCAGTCAGTTAAGCTCAGACTCTTGGTTTCTGCTCAGGTCATGACCTCACAGTTCGTGAGTTTGAGCCCCACATTGGGCTCTGTGCTGACAGTGCGGAGTCTCCTTGGGATGTTCTCTCTCTCTCCTTCTCTCTGCCCCTCCCCAACTCTGTCTCTCAAAGAAATGAATAAAAACTTAAGAAAAAAGAAAAAGAAAGGGGAGGTAAGTTATTAAATTGTCTGCTGTATTAGTCTGGTGGAGCTGGCATAACAGAATACCACAGAGTGGCTTCAACAATGCTAATTTCGTGTCTCACAGTTCCGGAGGCTGGAAGCTCAACATCAGGGTGTCATCAAGATAACATATATATCTCTTTGTGCGTCCAAGTGTCTCCTTTTTGCAAGGACAGCAATCAGATTGGATTAGGCCCCATCCTAATGGCCTCATTTTAGTTTAATCACCTCTGTAAAGGTCCTATTTCCAAACACAGTCACTTTCTGAGGTACTGGGGGTTAGTGTTTCCCCATGTGAATTTGGAGAGTATGCAACTCAGGCCATAACAGGTATCACTTGAATGTTAATGAGATGTGTGTGTGAGTCCAAAAGGCTCTTCAGCATCAACCTGTCCACCATCATCTCCATCCTTATTCCTGGGACCTCATCTTCTGTCTATGGATCCTTCCCAAGATATGGCACCCATGTGGTTCATCACCCCCCATGGTCCATCCATCCCAGGGATACCTCTGAAACCTGCTCACTTCTCTGTATCCCTTCTGCCACAAACTAGGTTTAAGGCACCGTCCTCTCTGCCCACCTCCAACCTGTCCTCCATGGACAGAGAGAGTGAGTGTTCTCAAACACAATTCTGATCATGTTATAATGCTGCTTAAACCTTTCAACAGATCCCCTGACCTCAGAATGAAGTCTACGTTCTTCAGTATGGCCAAGAAGGACTAATCTGGTCTAAGCCCTGCTTCTCTTCCCCTCTCTGAATTTCTCTGTTCCTCAAATGCACCACACTCTTCTGCCCAGAATCTTTGTACATATTTTTTGCTCTTCATATTCTCCCCAAGAAAACTCCTACTTGCTCATCAGTTTTTGGTTTAAAAGTCACTTCATCCAGGAATTCCTCCCTGATCACCCTCTTCAAGGGAGTGAGGTGCCTCTCTGTGTACTGCTCTGTATGATTGATTATGTATCTCCTCCGCTAAAGATCATAAGAATAGGAGACAGGTCCATGTTGCTCTTTTCCCAATGCCCAGCACTGTGTCTAAGATATAATAGATGCTCAATAAATAATGAAAAAATGAGTGAATGCAAACATAGAAGAGGGCAAAAGTTATGTGCTCAATGAGAGTCCTTGTCTTAACTCTGCCACTAACCAGCTACATCCCAGTACCTGTAGGCCAAAATGAAAATAAGGTTGGGTCAGACATCTCTCAAAGTCTCTACTGATTCTACACAACTGTAATTCTTCATCTCTGATTCAAGGTAGAATATACTGTGCTGAATATCCAAGAAAGAGTCCTTTGCCTACTATTGATTCAGACAGAATGCCAATAGCCTGATGGAAATATAAGAGGCCCAGGAAAGGCCAGCAGAAGACAAAGGTAATATAAAAGTGTCTTGCTGACACTAAAAGTCTTCTAAATCAAGACGATTAAATAAATCATTCTCCACAACCACCCAAGGAGAACACAGACACACTGAATGCAATGACTTTTGGCCTCCTTTCCCCATCCTGTGTTTCTCTTCCTCCTCATTCTTAATAAGGTGCATGGGGAGGGGGGAGGGTGGTCTCTTAGATTAAGATGATTACGATCAAGCCCCCAAACCTCCTCTTAGCTTTAGGAGATTGTTGTCTATTTCCAATACGGAGAGCACAATCTAAGTAGTAAAAGCTCCTTCTCAGCTTGCAAGGAAGGGAGGGGAGAAGTTTAATTAAGTCACATCTGAAAGATCTTTAGTCAGTCATGGAAGGGAGTGGGTCCATGTGCTTCACACCTAAAAAAACCGTGGCAGCCATCTTTCTCTTGTTTTATTTTTCCTCTTCCACTTGATGTAGAAGCAACACTTTCTTCTGTGTGCTTGGTGCTTACACCATCAAAGAATAAATGTGACAAGGACAGAAATATATGCTCATAGCTGAGGAAAACCTCAGGGGTCTGTCACTTCGTGTGCATGATAGGGAAAGTTGGTGTAACCACAGATTCACAGAAGTTATGCGGAAATAAAAGGAACATGACAGGGAGGAGTTCCATTCAACATGAATGCTGTGATACAGTTTGTGAGGGGAGGTGCAAAGGGCTGTGACTACAAATGTGAATAAAACAGAGTTTTGTCCCTGAGAAGGTCAGTCTCTCACAGGGGTTCTCAATTTTCATTGCCTGCCGAAATCACTAGGGAGTTTTATTAAAGAAAAAAAAAAACCAGGGATGCACTGTTGGAGGGAATGTGAAATGGTACAACCACTATGGAAAACTAGGTGGTGGTTTCTCAAAAAATGAAAAATAGAATTACCATGAGATCCAGCAATTCCGTCTCAGGATATATACCCAAAAGAATTGAAAGCAGGGTCACCCACGTTCATAGCAGCATTAGTCGCAACAGCCAAAAGGTGGACGCAACCCAACTGTTCATAGACAATGAATGGATAAACAAAATGTGGTATAAAACCACAAGGGAATATTATCTGGTCTTAAAGGGGAAGGAAATTCGGACACATAACGAACCTTCAGGACATTATGCTAAGTGAAGAGGCCAGTCACAAACGGATGATTACTGCACGGCTCTAATTATATGAGGTACCTAGCTGAGTTCTAAGAGGCGGAAAGTAGCATGGGGGTTGCCAAGGCCCGGGGGAAGGCGGTCATGCGGGGTTACTGTGCAGTGGGTACAGAGCTCCCTTTTGCAAGGTGAAAAGAGTTCTGCGATGGGTGGCAGTGACGGTGTCACAGCCACGTCAATGTGCCTTATGCCACTGAATTTTATACTTAAAAATAGCACAAGATGGCAAATTTCATGTTATGCGCATTTTACCACAATTTAAAAATATACAGATAAACAATAATTTTTAAAAACACAAAACACTAATGCCTGGACCCCACCCCCAGAGAGTCTGATTTAATTGGAGTACAGCCTAGACACAGGGATTTTGAAAACGTCCTGGCAGAGTCTAACATGCAGCCTAGTTTGCAAACCACTGCTGTGGGCAGCAAAAACCACTGGTCTCCGGGGAGAGAAGTAAATCTGGAGTTAGACTACCTGGCTCTTCATCGTGTAAAGCCACACGAGTGCTTTAAACTTGGCTGAGCCTAGTTTACACTTCATGTGTAAATTTACATGACAACCCCCCACCCCCCATGGTGGGGGTGGGGGTGTAGGGATTCATTTACATTAGACTACAGGAAAGGATCTTCTATTTTAATAATCATAAGATATAATTAGGTGAAAGGAAATAGCAAGCACAAACAGAGATCGTTTGCTTTTCTCACGGACAATCTACACGCTTCTCTATTCAACACCCCAAGTGGAATGAATCTCTCCTTCCCTCCCTCAAAAGTCTCACAGAACCTTCTTAGCATCTTTTATCATAACACCAACCCTGTATCCAAGTGATCTGCGTCTATGTCTGCTACCACACAGATCTTGGGTCTACAAGGGCAGGCTGTGACTGATTTCATCACCTCATCCTCATCCGTCTAGCACAGAGAGGGTGTTCAATAAACATTTGCTAAATTGGGTTGAATTGCATTATTTAACAGCTTGTAAACCTGAGGCATTCAGTGCATTTCAAACAATATGTCCCTGTCACCAGTGGTTTGTTACTCCAAAGACAAGCTTTATTTCCATAAATAATACGATACCTAGGCACAAAGCAAGAACGGTGCCCCCCGCCCCCAGACAAAGGCATGCTGTGGTATATACACAGGATCACAATCTAGACCAAGGTCCTGCTCTATCTGACACCCAAGCCACTCAACCATGCTCCTTTGCATTGATACAAACATCAGTGCTATTACAATGAACTTGAAATGTTAGCCAATACAAGCATAAAATAATAACACATTTTTATTTATTTTTAAATTTATCTTTAAGTTTATTTATTTATTTTTGAGAGAGAGAGAGAGGAGAGGCAGAGAGAGAGGGAGACACAGAAATCAAAGCAGGCTCCAGGCTGTGAGCTGTCAGCACAGAGCCTGATGTAGGGCTCAAACCCCTGTGAGATCAGGACCTGAGCTGAAGCTGGACGCTCAACCATCTGAGCCACCCAGGTGCCCCAATAACACATTTTTAAATAAAATATAAAACTATTTTTCCTTCTGTCTTTAAGCAATATGAAAGCAATGAGTTGGGTCAACCCACCCAACACACAAGACCATCCACTGTTGAAATGTAAGGAAAGAGAGACAAAATTCACTGTTCCTGCCTATTATTTCATTATCCCTCTCTTACCCAAGGCATTGGTTCAAAAATATAAGTAGCTCAGAATGGGCTAACCTTGACATATAATATACAATATGAAGGTATTATAATTTCATTTGGCCTTCCATAAAATCCAACTAGGAAAATTAATTTGGATAGAGATGGGCAGGGGTTATAATTTTTTGAGTGTTTGCTATTTGCTAAGCCCTTTATTTTCTCATTATATTCTTACAGCAATCGTATCAGATAGTAATGTGTCCCATTGCAATTAAGAGCAACATTGAATTAGGCAAATAGAATGAATTTGTCTCACATATAAAAGTCTGAAAGTAGGAGATGCTGGCACCAGTTCTAGGACTCTCTTGGCCTTTCCTTTACATCTATTGCCTCTTAGCCACAAGATGGGAGCCCTGGACCCAGACATCACAGTGATGCTCTGGGCACTAGGCCAGGCCCACTGGGTATCTTCCCCTTGCTCTTATTTTAATCAAGAAAGCGAATGCTTTCCCAGAAAGGCACTCCCACTGACTTCTGTTTATGTCTGCCTTTGACTGGGCTCTCCAGAGCCCGAAATGGGGGTTCTTATGTAAGTGACTGATTGAGGGAGGGTTTTCAGTAAAATGTTTAAGGGAATAAAGAAAGGAGTATAAGACAGAGGGAAGGAGCTAGGCAAAGATGTGGATTCCGATGAAATCTCACCTCAGCCTTGGATGTGTGGCATAACCTTCTAGTCAGTTCCAAGTAAGGAGGCTGCTTTGGTTGAGGCCAGTTCACAGAAGCTGGGGGACAGGTACATTATCCCAGTAAGGAGAACTGGTCAGGCCACCAAGAGCATCTTCTAGAAGTTTATGTTCCAAAACTAGGTCACATGGCTATTTCTGGACACAGTGGATATTTAGAAAGTATTCAGTTTGCCAGTCTCTAGAGTGAAATGTGAATAACTCCAAGTTATTGAATGAAGCCAGTCAACAGTGTCTTTCGAAACAACTACTGTAATGGGCTTCTTTTTGCTAAAGAGGGCAAGATTTTCCTACTCATGACATTTCTTTCCACGGGAAAGGAATTCCACTAGAATGGCAGCTCTCAAACTTTGTGGTCTCAGGACCCCTTTAAATTCTTAAAAATTATTGAGGATTCCAAAAAGCTGTCACTTATCTGGGTTATACTGATAGCTATTTACCACAGTAAGAATTACATAAAATTTTAAATATTTTTTCATTAATTCATTTAAAAATAATAATGTCGGGTGTGTAAGTGGTTCAGTAGGTTAAATGTCTGACCCTTGATTTTGGCTCAGGTCATGGTCTCATAGTTGTGAGATCAAGCCTCAAGTCAGGCTCCACACTGGGCATGGAGCCTGCTTAAAGTTCTCTCTCTCTCTCTCTCTCTCTCTCTCTCTTTCTCTCTCTCCCCCCCCCCTTTCTCTCCCCCTCTATCCCTCCCTGGCTCACACTCTCTATAAACAAACAAAAAATATATAATAAACCCATTAAATATTAACAAAAATAACTTTTTATCAGAAATAATTATATTTTCTAAAATTGAAAAAAAGGTAAGAGTATAATTGTTTTATATTTTTACAACCTTAATGTCTGGCTTAATAGAAAGATAGTTGGATTCTCATAGCTGCTTCTGCATTTAGCCTGTTATGCAAAATGTTCTTTTAGTTCGAGAATATCAAGAAAACTCAGTTTCACAGAGATATATAGTTGGAAAAAGGAGAAATATTTTATTATGTTCAGATAATTGTTGTTATTCTGCTTTGATACTACACCAAAACTCAACAAGTGGTAGTTTCTTAAAAGTCAATTGCAATGTAATATATCAAACCACATCAATGAACTTTTCAAACTCTGTCACATTAAATTCTCTGACCAATCTTGCAGTTGAATGGATGTTGGTAACATCATGTATTGAATATTTAGGATGTTTCAATTAACTGAATTGAGCAGATCTTCCAAATGTTGCCTCATTTCATTAGACAGCATCCCAAACCCACAGTCATTAATCAGCACCAATATTATCAGAAGTCTTTAAGTATTGGAAAGCTGTCAAGCCTATTGTGATGCAGACAAGCTTTCTAACCTTCTAATTTTTTGCTTCTGAGCACACATTGCATTACTAGCAACAAATACTGTCTGTTATCATGAAATGACAGTCATTTCCATAGAGAAAAAGTCTGCCAAATGCCCAACTCTGAATAACCATAGTTGGTTTTCCAGCAGTGGCTGGCATGTACAACAGTGTTCTGGAGGGAAAATCTACTTCAGCTCACAACACAAACAACAACACAAGTGCTTTTCCTATAGACAACAATTATATTCTGGGATGCTGCGGCAGTGCGCTCAACGGTTGGTTGGTATGATAAAATTAACAATGCTCATTAAAGATATTCTTCTCTTTTTTTTTTTAAGTAGGCTCCACACTCAGCATGGGACCCAATGCAGGGCTTGAACTCACAACCTGAGATCAAGAGTTGGATGCTTAACCAACTGAACCACACACGCACCTTTGATGACATTCTTGAATTCTTGTTGTTAGTTTTTTTCCTGTGGAGCAGGAATAAACACTGACTATAAGTACAATTTGGTGTCTCCACCCTGATTCATGCTAAGACACAAGAAATTGCACCCATCAATGCAAATATCAACACAGTGGAAAAGGCTAATAACATCTTAGAATTTTGTGAACATACTTTTGACCTTGCTGAACTGAGAGGGTCTTGGGTACCCCCATTGTTCTGAAGACTACATTTCTTAAAACTAAGAACTTCTGTACTAGAATGCATTGCCAGATTCATTTTAACTTCCTACCTGCCACAGACTTGCAGAAAGAAAGGTGAGGCTGAACTCAGCATGCCCTGCTCCTTCTTAGTCTCAATAATTGGAATCCATGTTTCTTCCGCTCCTGGAGAGTGAAACAGGGTTTCTGTCAGTACTGAAAGTCCTCTCCATTTATTACTAGTTACCTTGCTTATTGCCTTTTAATGACTCAGTTTACCTCTCTAGATAACAAGCTGTTTACAGCAGTGATCCTGGACCAAGAGGGGACATCTGACCTTGTCTTAGACACTGGGATCCTCTTCCCTGGGTATCTCACACATGTCTGGTTGAATCCTATTCCCTAACCAGTAGGTATTTATCTTAAAGTTGCTTAACCAATAGGTCTGAGGAAGCAGTTCATCCTGGAACAAAGGGAAGGTCTGCCTCGGGACAGATGTCTTCTTGGCATTGTGCCCCCATGTTCTGGGATCAGCATGAGAATTTGATTTTGACTATCCAGCCCAAAGGCAGGCAGTTATGGTGGGACTGCCCATCAAAATGCACTTCCTCCCAGGTGAGAATAAGGGACATATTAGAAAATCAAACATTCTTCCCTAGAATTTGAACCTTGAGCTAAGTGACTCCAAGGCTGAACGTGAATGATCATTTATCCTGAAAGCAGACCCAAAAAGACTCTGCTAGCCCTCGCCATCTGATTCCTACTTCTATCAAAAACCACGGTTCATCCATTTTTATCCTTGTTCTCTGAGCTACCCCATATCCTCCCAATAAAACCAGCCAAAATCTTTTTCTGTTGCTTGCACCAAATGACTCTGATTGATATAGCCCTGAAGACAAATTGCAAGCTCTACCCTAGGAAGCATAAACAGCTTACAACTCCCCAAATCATAATTTTCCAGGCTTGCAAATGTTAAGATCCACCAGTCGCCCATTATATTTCGCTGAGGCCCAGGATCTGGGACTTGTGCATATTTTCACGGCTGCTACACTCATTTCCATGCCACCTACCGTCAAGCCACAGTGGGAAACCTTTCCACAGCTATTTCCTGGGGAAGCAATGATATTTCCAGAACCCTCGCAACATAACCTTTTAATTATTATTTGATAAGGAAACATTGTTTGCTGGATATTCGTATCATGCTTTTAGCACAGAATATGCTGGGGGAAATGAGCATTTGTGCTTTGGTGCATGACCAACTGAAGCCATATAAATCCATTAGGTTATTTACATATCATGCAAAGCAGAAGCCAGAGAAGTCTGAGACATGACACTAAATTTGCTATGATCCTGATTGCACTGGCTACCCTCTATACAGATGATAATCTATCTATTGATTCTCCACAGTCAGCAGTATGAAGCTTTGCATCACCGAACAGAGATTGTTTGACACAGCAGGGATTGAAAATACACCACACAGCATTCAGGGCCAGGTGACTATCCTATATGTCAGGGTCACAGATTTGGATGGCTAAGGAATTGGGCAAAGCTGAAAGTAGCAGACTGATGCGGACAATGACCAACCAAAGAGCTCATGTCTCCTATCAGGGGAGAAGGATGACGTTCCAGTCCAGACCGTGGGAGGCTGTCCTAAAGAAAGCTATGTGAGCTTGGCAACCATTGAAAGCCTATCACTTTTCACATCGCAAAGGGGGATAGAAATAGACTTGCTTTGAAGTTCAAATGAGATAGGAATACTGAAATGTGCTTTGTAAAACTCTGAAAAGGAGGGGTTACTATAAACCAACAAAGTTTACATGTCCTCAGTGTAATTATTTAGTAATGCAGAGATGAAAGTTGCCATGGAATTCTGCTCTTTAAACAGACACTCTGAGACTTTGATGGGTAACAATTTAGAAGGTCGAAGGTGTTAGCATATCCACATGCAGGCAGGGAGACAAAGGGTGAAGTCTTCAACACGCTGATATCAGGATTAAAATGGTCCAATGGCAATGCCTGTATTTTAGACCTATCATCATAGCTGCTTACAGTGTCCTAAGTAGTGGTTTATTATTGTTGTAATTATTATTATTACTGTTTCCTTCAAATGTCACATGATCGGCTATGAATTGACATCCTAAACAATACATGACATCCCAAACAATGAATTGACATCCTAAAACATAGCCAGATCATGGTGAGCAAAGAAGAGAAGACTGAAGTTCCTCTGGACAAGTTATCCTGTTTATGCTCAGCCTTAACAGTGAGCAGACTGGTAAAGGGCATGCCGAAACCCAGGGACAAAGATCCCCCCACACAACAGGGTTTTTTTTAATTTTTAATATTTTTTTTTGTGAGAGAGAGACAGAGACAGAAGATGAGCAGGGGAGGGGCAGAGAGTGGAAGATATAGAATCCGAAGCAGGCTCCAGGCTCTGAGCTGTCAGCACAGAGCCCAACTCAGGGCTCGAACTCACAAGCTTTCAAGCCATGAGATCATGACCTGAGCTGAAATTGGCCACTTAACTGAGCCGCCCAGGCACCACCCCACCTTTTGTTTTAAATTTAAAGAAAAAATTTTTTTAAGAGAGAGAGGCAGAATATGAGCAAGGGAGGGGAAGAGAAAGACGGAGACACAGAATCCAAAGCAGACTCCAAGCTCTGAGCTGTCAGCACAGGGCCTGACGCAGGGCTCAGACTCAGAAGCCTTTAAGCCATGGACAAAACTTTTTTTTAAAAAGGACTTGTATCTTAACAGTGATCATCTCGAGAAAAAAGAATTGTGATTATGTATGGTGATGAATGTTCACTAGATTTACTGCGTTGATCCTTTCACAATATACATAAGTTTCAAATCATTATGCTGTATACCTGAAACTGATGTAAGGTTATATGTCAATTATATCTCAAATTAAAAAAAAAAAAAAAAGGAGTTGTGGCTGGATTTGACCTGTGGGCATCCAATTATAACCGTTGGTGCAAAGGGTATGTTGGAAAAGAATAAACACAGGTATTGCATTCACTGAACTAAATGCCAGGTGACCAGGCATGCCTTTGTCAAAGATCTTCTCTCTTTCAACATTCACAATAACCCTGCCAAATATGGAAACATAGCCTCATTTGCACATATAAGAAAAATAAGCTTCAGACACCTTAATTACCTACCCACTGTTATGGAAGCAGTAAGCAGTTTTGCCAAACTTTGGTCTCAGGTAGGTCTAAAGCCCTTTTTTTTTTCCATGAAAAATCAATAGCCTAAATGTCCATACTGCACAGAGATGTTTTGTTCAGCCTATGAAACTTTTAAAGGTTGAATTCATTACAAACAGCCTATAATCAATAATTATCACATAAAAATCTGGATTTCCAGTTTTAGAGGAGGACAAAGTATTGCCCCACCTGGCAACTCTGGACGGGCGGTGGTATCTGCCAAGCTTGGATGTACAGTTGCCATTGTCACCGTCCATAGATGCCAGCCGGGGGCTTTCCCTCTTTCATGGGGCCTCGCCTGTCCCCTCATACCCTACGAACTCATATCAACTGTGCTCTGTTTGCTGACTGTACTTGCTCAGTTCCTGTGGACAATGCAGTATGTCCCATCCCCCTTCCGTCCGGCAGGTTTTTTCATCCCAGACAAAGGCACGCTGTTACACTCTCCTCTACCGTCCCTGGGCAGAGAGTCTGGGGAAATGCACACTGTCAAAGTGCAGCTGATTTGCCTGTGGGGGTTATTTAAATTGTGTGCCTGTGGCAATGTGTAAAATTGGAATGCTACCTTGGGGCACCTGCGTGGCTCAGTTGGTTCAACATCAGACTCCTGGTTTCAGATAAGGTCATGATCTCGCCTCAAGCCCCACGTCAGGCTCTGAGCTGACAGCACAGAGCCTGCCTGAAATTCTTTCTCTCTTTCTCTCTCTTCTCTCTATACCTTACCACTCATGTTCTCTCTCCTCTCTCTCTACTTCTCTCAAGATAAATAAATTTTAAAAAATTTGAATGGTACTTTAATCAAGGTATACTGAAATCAGCACATTCTTCCCTTTGCTTCCTGACCAGAAAGAAATGTGCAACTTTGTTCAGACTTTAGTCATGTAAATAGCCATTTTACTCTAGTCTCCCTAGAGAAAGGATAAAACTGGTGGGGACACGTGACTCTCTTCAGTTTGTAGCCAGTACACTGAGCCGCCATCGAAGTACTTATCACCTTCAAGCAAGCAAAACCAATACTCTGCCTCCTCACCAACTATAAATTCTGAACGCTAACAAGATCACCCTACATAATGTCTCACATGGAGTCTTAGAGTGCCAAGAGTCATTGTAATCTCCACAGGTCAATGGGCTTATAGGTTAAAATACACACACACACACACACACACACACACACACACACACACACGTTGTCCAATGAAATAATTCCCGGCAACTGGCTTTGCCTTACATCTTCAAAGTCTTCCTTAACTAATCCAATCTCACCTTCATATCATTTCCTCTGAGCGATCATGTATTCAGTCTGTATTAGAGGATTTCATACTTGTTGAATTATTAGCTCTTGGAGTTGAATTGTAGAATTTAAGTGCTAAAGGCAACTTAAAGGATCATTTAACTAGTCCTTTCATTTTATAGATGAAGAACCTGAAACCCAGAACATGTAAATGGTTTGCTCAAGGTCACAAAGATAACTGATAAAGGGCGCACTTGACCCAGTTCCATGGTCTTTACACTCCAACATGCATCCATTTATGATGCGGCCTTCTAAGCACACGTCTTGAAATAGTGTGGCCTGGTTAGGAGGTCTGTGACTTGCTTTCCAATACTTTAGCTCAGACAGGGTGATATAAATATGTGTGTTTGTTAGCCTCAATGCACACTGTGGGGACACTTGGTTGCCCTAATCAAGAAATCACAGCTAGCATTTAATCAAAAGGCCACACGCCAAAGAGGAGTATCTCAAGGCTCTAGCTACCTTCAATCAACACCAGAGGCTTTGCTAATTACATAATAAATGTTATTAATAGGCTTTCATTGGTGAAGTTCGTGACTCCTTTATTAACATAATGGATACTATAAATGGACTGCCACTGGCAAAACTGCTGAGGTTCAAGAGAAAATGATTTGGAGACATTCCTCACCTTTTCACAAACAAGGCGAACACTTCACCCTTTGCTGGTAAAGAGGGCCTCCAGGCATGAGATCAGAAATGGTCCTAAGTCCAGCCCTGATTTCAGATTCTGGTTAGCTGATACCACTGTAGGGGCAACTGAGTCCTGCCTCTAGCTGAGCATCTCTCTTAGTGAATCCTTCACACAAGATGTGGTCAGAGTCTCTAAAGAGAAGAGAACTGGGACTTCCTAAGGTTACAGAGCAGACTGTGTGTACTGTTCCTGAGCCTCCTTACTGATGTGTGTTTATTAAATAAATGTCCATATGTATAGAGAAGGGTGGAACACTCACTTTATATATAAAATAGTCATAGTGAGATTGTCAGGAAGTATCCACCATCACTTACCTCTTTGGGCAACTACTAACTCCACGAAGAGCCTAATGGCTGCGAATAATAATTATGAGTTGAATTACATCCTTGAAAATTCACATGTTGAAGTCCCAGCTCCCAGTACCTCACAATGTGACCATATTTGGAGACAGGATCTTTACAGAGGTAATGAAATAAAAATGAGGTTGGGGCGCCTGGGTGGCTCAGTCGGCTGAGCGTCTAACTTTGGCTCAGGTCATGGTCTCACAGCTTGTGAGTTCGAGCCCCACGTCAGGCTCTGTGCGGATAGTTCGGAGCCTGGAGCCTGCTTCAGATTCTGTGTCTCCCTCTCTCTCTTTCTCTCCCCTGATCATGCTCTGTCTCTCTCTCTCAAGAATAAACATTAAAAACATTTTTTAAAATGAAGTCACTGGGTGAGCTCTAATCCAACATGACTGATGTCCTTACCAAAAGGGGAAACTGAGAGACAAATACAAACATAGAAAGAATCCATATGAACTGAAAGCAGAGATGAGGATGATGTGTTTATAAACTAAGAAATACAAAGATTTCCAGCAAACCACCAGAAGCTAGGAGGAGGGCATGGAATGAATTCTGTCTCACAGCTCTCAGAAGGAACCAGCCCTGCCGGTACCTTGACCTTGGCCTTCAAGACACCAAAACTGTGAGACACCTGTGAAACTGTTATTTAAGCCACCTTGTATGTGGTGCTTTTTCACAACAACCCTAGCAAATTAATACAATGACCAAATAGGCATAGGTCTGTTTGCAAAAAGACCTCAATAATTGTTTGGGCTGATAAGTCCAGTTTCACAAGGGTTGCAAATAGTGACTGTGTAAATGCCCAAACATCTAATTGCATTAGGTTGTACCCTTGCTTAAAAATCTACCCAACAAACTTGATCAGGAAAGGATGAGGTTGACACCACCTCAACGCACTGTCGATGCTCTGTAGACAAGGTCTGCCAGAAACAAGCCGACAGTCAGAGCTGTGCGTGCTGTCTCATCACCGCAAGGGAGGCGCACACACACCAACGGCGGTCATGGAGCGCTCACCCTCAGTAAGAGGGTGTTAGAAAAGACTTGTAAGATTTGGGCTTGATAATGACTTGGGGGATAGTTCAAGGAAACAGAGCTTTGAATTAATTGGATGCTGTCAGAAAGCAGGGTAATTCTATTATTGGATATTTTAATAATTCGCATCTGAAAGGCAGAAAGAGCAAAATGAAGCTAAAGCTGTAACTGGTAAAGAAGCAACAGCCACTCATACTAGCCCATAAATGGAAGGAGTTTGGTGGTTTACACAATGTCCTCCCTCTTACATACGCTCAGACACGACTGTGGATCTGTGATGTTTTTCTCTTGCCCCATCACTGTCAGAGTGTCTTGCATAATATTTGTGTTTTGTGAAACTGCTGACATTCCATAGAAGATCACAATGTTTTAGCTGTGGGTGCCAGTTAGTCCCATGCCCAACAGAACTTGCTTTACTGTCTCTCACCTCTGATCAGTCATAACATCATTAAAAGTCATGGATTGGAAGAATAAACATTGTGAAAATGTCATTATTACCCAAAGCAAGCTACACATTCAATGCAATCCTCATCAAAATTGCACCAACAGTCTTCTCAAAGCAAGAACAAACTATCCTCAAATTCGTAGGGAACCACAAAAGACCCCGATTAGCCAAAGTAATATTGAAGAAGAAAACCAAAATGGGAGGCATCACAATCCCAGACTTGTCTCTACTACAAAGCGTCATCATCAAGACAGTATGGTATTGGCACAAACAGACACATAGACCAATGGAATAGAATAGAGAACCCAGAACTGGGCCCACAAATGTACGGCCAAATAATTTTTGACAAAGCAGGAAAGAGGATCCGATGGAAAAAAGACTGCCTCTTTAGCAGGTGGTGCTGGGAGAACTGGACAGCAACATGCAGAAGAATGAAACTAGACCACTTTTTTACACCATACACAAAAATTAACTCAAAATGGCTGAAGTACCTGAATGTGAGACAGGAAACCATCAAAACCCTCGAAGAGAAAGTAGGAAAAAACCTCCTAGACCTCCACTGCAGACTTTCCTACTCAACAAATCCCCAAAGGCAAGGGAAATGAAAGCAAAACTGAACTCTTGGGACCTCATCAAGGTAAAAAGCTTCTGCACTGCAAAGGAAACAATCAAGAAAACTAATAGGCAACCGACAGAATGGGAAAAGATAGTTGCAAATGACATATCAGAGAAAGGGCTAGTATCTAAAATCTACAAGGAACACACCAAACTTCACACCCACAAAACAAATAACCCAGTGAAGAAATGGGCAGAAGACATAAACAGACACTTCTCCAAAGAGGACATCCAGATGGCCTCCAGGCACATGAAACGATGCTCAACATCACTCATCATCAGGGAAA
>NC_043704.1:111316728-111329573 GCF_006229205.1 Suricata suricatta
AACTCCCTTATGACCCAGCAATAGCACTGCTAGGGATTTACCCAAGGGATACAGAAGCGCTGATGCATAGGAGCACATGTACCCCAATGTTCATAGCAGCAATGTCATGGAAAGAGCCTAAATGCCCATCACCTGATGAGTGGATCAAGAAGATGTGGTATATATACACAATGGAGTATTACATGGTAATGAGAAAGAATGAAATCTGGCCATTTGTAGGAAAGTGGATGGACCTTGAGGGTGTCATGCTAAGCGAAGTAAGTCAGGCAGAGAAGGACAAATACCATATGTTTGCACTCAAAAGTCTAACAGGAAAACAGGAGAAACCTAATGGAAGACCAGGGGGAAGGGAAGAGGGAAAGAGAGTTTGGGAGAGAGAGGGATGCAAAATTTGAGAGACTATTGAATACTGAAAATGAACTGAGAGTTGAAGGGGAAGGGGGTGGGGGAAAAGAGGTGGCGGTGATGGAGGAGGGCACTTATGGGGAAGAGTTCTGGGTGTTGTATGGAAACCAATTTGACAATAAACTATTTTTAAAAAATTTAAAAAAAAGAAAAAAAAGAAATACAAATCAAAACCACAATGAGAAAAAAAAAAAAGTCAGGGCAACTGGATAATACGCATCACCAGATGTGACACAAGAAGAGGTACACCACATTATCTTGTCAAAGAAAGAAAAAAACTGAATCTAAATCTAACTCAGCCTCCCAACCAGCATTGTCCAGTGGAAACATAATCAGAGCTACAGAGCCTGATTTTAAAGCTTCTAATAGCTACATTTAAAAAGGCTACACTAAAGAGGTGAGATTAATTTTAAAATATATCCTATGTAGCTAATATATCCAAAATATTATCATTTTAATATATAATCAATATAAAAATATTAATAAAACATTCCATTTTTAATAGTAAGTCTTTAAAATCTGGTATGTATTTTACACTACAGTCATATCAATTCAGAGAAACCATATTTAAAATATCCACTCATGATGGGGTGCCTGGGTAGCTAAGTTGGTTAAATGTCCAACTTCAGCTCAGGACATGATTTAGCACAGCACTCTTTGAGTTTGAGCCCTACACTGGGCTCTGTGCTGCTAGCTCAGAGCCTGGAGCCTGCTTTAGACTGTGTCTCCCTCTTTCTCTCTGACCCTCCCCTGCTCACACTGTTTCTCTCTCTCTCTCTCTCTCTCTCTCTCTCTCTCTCTCTCTCAAAAATAAGTAAACATCAAGAAAAAAAATTTTTTTAATGTCCACTCGCAGGGTGGCTGGATGACTCAGTCAGTTAAGCATCCAATTCTTGATTTCGGCTCAAGTCATGATCTCATGGTTCATGAGTTCAAGCCTCGCATTGGGCTCTGTGCTAACAGTGAGGAGTCTGCTAGGGATATTCTCTCTCTCTCTCTCTCTCTCTCTCTCTCTCTGTCTTCCTTTCCCCCTCCCTTGCTCATGCTCTATCTCTCAAAGTAAATAAATAAATATTTTTAAAAATACAAAAGTCTCAATAAATTTAAAAAAATAAAATAAAGTGCCCAATTGCCACATGTGGCTAGTAGCTGCCACATGAGTAGTTTAGCTCTAGACCTAATACCCAGTTTCATGGAAATATGAGAAATAAAGGAATGCTTCTCTCCATCAAAGAACACAATTAGCCTAATCTAGAATTTGTGAGATTCTTTTTTTTTTAATTTTTTTGTTTGTTTATTTTTGAGACAGAGAGAGACAGAGCATGAGCAGGGAAGGGATACAGAGAGAGGGAGGCACAGAATCTGAAACAGGCTCCAGGTTCTGAGCTGTCAGCACAGAACCTGATGCAGGGCTTAAACCTACAAACCATGAGATCATGACCTGAGCCAAAGTCAGATGTTTAACCAACTAAGTCACCCAGGCACCCCTGGAATTTGTTAAATTCTACATGGAGGACTCAGTTTCTTCAACCAAGAAATGATATGGGAAAATAAAAGTGAGGACAAACTTTTATAGATTAATGGATTCCTGATGGACATATTAACCAAATGCAATCTTTGGGTGTTGTTTGAAGTTTGAGTTGAAAAATAAAATTGTATAAACATATTTTTGTAGTCATTAGGGGAAACTGAATACAAAAGATTGTCTTTTAGATGATATTTTAAAATTATGATTAATTTCTATCAGATGTGATAATGCTATTGTAGTCATATTCAAGAAAACAGTTCTTTTCTTTTAAAGATGTATACTAAGGTATTTAGGTGTAAAACTGTAGCATATCTGGAATTTGCTTTAAAATACTCCAGAAAAGTAGGGACACCTGGATGGCTGGCTCAGTCAGTAGAGCATGTGACTTGATCTTGGGATCATGAGTCTGAGCCTCACTTTGGATGTAGAGATTTAAAAATAATAAATAAATGCCTAAATAAATAAATTCCATAAATTTTTTTTTAAATGTAGGAGGGAGGTAAATGAAACAAAGATGGCAGAATGTTGATGTGATGGGTGATGGGTACCTGAGAGTTTATTGTACTATTTCCTTTATTATTATGTATGTTTTAATATCTCCATAATAAAATGTTAAAAAATAAGTGTGATGAGAGGAAAAATAATCTGGGCACCTGGGTGGCTCAGTCAGGCTCCACATCAGGTTCTCACTTGATCGTGAGATCAAGCCCCACATCAGTTTCTACACTGACAGCACAGAGCCTGCTTAGGAATCTCTCTCTATCTCCCATTCTCTCTGCCCTCTTCCCCCTCTCTCAAATGAAATGAACCTTTTAAAAAATAAATAATAATCTATCTTTAGTTTTATTGTTTTAGCTGTGATAAAGTTTCACTGGTACATACATAGGTCAAAACTTCTCGAACTGTACACCTTAAATATGTGTGGTTTGCTTCAATAAACGGTTTGATAAGACCATCTACTGAAGGACCACAGCTACCTGGGAAAGCCCAGTACAGATCACATGTTTTCACATACATTAGCTCAACCGATGAGGGAGACAATTAGAACTTTTTTCTTAAACTTTATGTTTTTTTAATTTTTTTTTTACACAATTTATTTTTTTAACATATGCAATTATTTCCCATCATTTACAATACAGGAGTTACAATGACACTCCAAACAGAAAAGCAAAGTAATTAATCAAAACCCCAACTTCTGTTTCATGTAATTAGACTTATACAGAAATTAGAAGGTTAAGTAACAACTAGTTGATCACCTAATTTCACAGCTATCTGAAGTGGCAATCATTATATAGCAGCTTATCTATGATACATTCAAGATAAATGATACAATATATTACTTGTTTATAAGCTACAACACAGCCTGCTTAATACCTTTCTTTAAATTCCACCTCTATACTACAATATGCTTGAGGTCCATGCAAAAAAGTAGCTACCTTTTATGTAGGAACTTTTTATTGCAAGTGACAGAATCTCAATTCCCTCTGACTTAAGACACAAAAATGAGGGGAGGATTATTGTCAGACCTGGTATTTAATCGTACCCTACTTATAACCTGGTACATTAGCCTTACTATTTCATGGATGCTGGCAGAAGAGACAAAGCTGTTGGATCAGAGACACAGGAATTTACTATTCACAGTACAATAAGCAGGATGAGCATTAGCACACTTACTTTGGTTCCCTGAACCCACAGTCCTTCAGGGTTACACAGTATGGCTCAGATGGATGCTCCGCACACAGTAGGTCTGCATCACAGCTGAGAGACACTGAGCTTGGGAAATCTATCACTTTCCTAGCAAGCAGTAAGAATGCCTGTTGTTTTGTTTTTGTCCTGGAGGCAGACACCAACTCTTCCTTCAAGGTTGTTCACTGCAAACAGAACTACAAGAAATGGCCTAGTAAAAAGTGGCCAGGGCCTTGTATTCTTGGCAGTGAAATGTATAGTAGTGAGAGAGACCCATGGAGGCCTCTCTCTCAACAAGTATGAGGCAACGTAACTGATAATTCCCCTAGAGACGTAACTCTACAGCTTCAGGATCAAGGAGCTCACGTGATGCATTCATGCCTGTCTTTATCTCTGAGCTCGTTCGTCTGCTGTGTTGGCATTACTCTCAGACAGACTCATGTGATACAATTACCTCCCACTGGCCAGACTTGGGTCACTCCCTTCCCCTGATCTGTGGCCAGGGGGTGGACTGCTTTAGTCGGCCAGGATCACTGCAACTCTGTTTAGTTGGGCAGATTATACAGTAGACAAAATAACCGCTTGCAAGGAGGCGCCATTCATACCAGATAGCATAGTCTGTATATGAACTGCAACAATTTACAGTGGATATTCTGAAGAAAGTCCTATATGGGTAGTCCTGACCAGGGCCATGTGTCCACCTTCAAGCTGGGAGGTGGGGTCAGACCTACCTAAACCAGAGTGATTACCCGAAGTGGCACTGAGGAGCATTTGTCAGGAGTGGGAATGGATGCTGAGCAGACAAAAACAATAGATGCTCATGAGAAGCGAGTACTATTATCCCTATTTTCTAGATCAGGATACTAATATTCTGCAGTTGAGAAACCTGTTTAAATCACAAAAAACTACAAGAAGGGACAGACTCAGAGAGGTGTCTGATTCCAGAATATACTGTTTCCATTTAACCATCCCATTCACTGTGCTTAATTGGTCAAGTCTAAACTTACTTGGTATTCAAATCCCTCCAATGAATATTCCCACCTTACTCATCTAATCTCAACGCTCACCGTTCAAAATGGAAGCCACCCTACCAAAGGGCCTTTACTGCTCCCACTTGTTCCTGCTAGGATCCAATAATCCTTCTATTCTACTCAAAAACCATTCTCTCCAAAACTCAAAACCTTATGCTTCCTTAAAGTCAAGTTCAAAACTTGCATTGAAAACTCCAGTTTCTTTCCACAAAAAAAAGTATTTTATATTAGTATGAACTAACTTCAGCTCACCAATCAATGTCTCCACTGGGGCCTACATGCTAAGAAGCCGGAGGTCATGCCTTTCCTTCCAATACATAATAGACAGCTTTTAGAACATCTAGCCAGCCCCAAACTGCACTTCTCAGAATTCTTTCCACCCTCCAACAAGAGTGGGCAACTAGCCACCATCTTTGCACTGAGGGAAGCTGTGCCAGCCTGGCCTTGGTGACTGGACAGGACATTTCCAGCTGCCCTAAGCTGAGCCAATCAGATTTTCTTCTGAGACATTGGCTTGAAGCCAAGATCTGGCAGTGCCTCATCCTTTAGGGGGAAGGAGTTGGAAGACAGAAGACCATAAACTCAAAATGTACAGACTGGCTACATTTGACCTTGCGCTCTGGAAAGCAGTGAGAGCCAGTTTGCAGAAAGAGGAAGAAAAATAAATACTCTCTTTAAGGAAGAATTAAAGAGCACAAGTTAGCTCTTCCTGGAGGCCTTCCAGTTCCTGATTCCAATGTCAAGACCTTCTAACACTGCCACTTTTTTTCCCACGTGAGAGTCCTGGGTGAGTCTGAAGTAAGTTCCATCTTCTGCCATCAAAGAGCCTAGGCAGACCTAACCCGAGGCAGGGCACGCAGTAAGCACTTAATTTTACGCTTGGTGAATGCAACAAGGTAAATGATTAGCATGTTATTTCTCATTACGCGGTATCCTGCCCTTCACTTACCAGGGTTTGCACTTTAGAGGTGGCCAAAGAGTGCTGGAGGAGAGAGGCTGGCGGCAAGTGGCAGGGTCCCCAGCTGACTTATGCAGAGCCTCGGGAAAGGCAGGGCAGCAGGGATGGCATAGAGGGGTACGTGCCCGGAAGCTAGAGACAGAACTAGGGAGAAGTGAGGGCGATTCCCCACATCCCAGCCAGGTAAGCAGGGGCATAATGAGACCACTCACCCCATCCAACCGAAGAGAAGGGGCAGGAGCACGTGCAGGACAAGAGGAGAACCAGACGCACAGGCTTTTCTACCTTTTCTCAATTTCCGTAGCATAGACACCTGGAGAAACCAATTTTAAAAATCACCTGCTTTCCATTATGGAGTCAGAGTCTCCCTTTTATTACCATCTCTTTTCTCAGGCTCAATGACAGACTGTTATTGGATTTTTAATCTGATGAAATTGATGTTGAAGGAGAGGAATGTATTATTTGAGGCCTCAAGGTTATGTCAGTTTTGCTGGTTCTCAAACGATCCGCATTCTGTGCTGGGCCCTACACGGGTGAGGCTCTCTGGGGGATCCAAAATGGGGCCGGGGAGGCGGGGCGCTGGGGAGGGTATTCAGCACGGTCTCTCCCCTCTGTCTTTCCTCACTTTTCACTAAGGGCTAAACCGTGTCTCAGAAAGGGAGCGATCTGAGAATAAACAGTCCAGGGAGAGTGGCCGACACAAGAATCTACCCCAACAGCCAGCTCAGAAAGAGGAGGATGGGGGAGGGGGGGCTGATTTGGGGCCGTACATAAGGGGCCAGGACAGGCGCCTCCCCAGGTAAAGAGAAGTTTTAAGAGCTCCATACCTTCATGCGCACTGCTCCCTCTCCCCCGACTGCACTCTTTACCTCCTTCTTTGCTTGTCAGACTCCGACACCTGCTTCAAGGCCCAGCTGAACAAAATCCACCCAATCCTGCACGTGGTTAGTTACGGTACATAAAAGTATATAAAGAAAAAAACCCCTCAACTGGAATAATGTCCCTTTTTCTTAATATCTTCCTCATACTTACCCAAGAAGCACTAGTTTAACCTCCTTTCTTTTCTGCCTCTGTTATGGTCTTTATCACACTGTTTTAGAGTTTGAAAAAAATTTCTGGCAGGATGGCCAAGTGATTAAGAAGAGCACAGATACTGGAGTTAAAACTATCTGGATCCAAATCCCGGTTCTGCCATGCACCAGCTGTGTGACCTGGGGCAAGATATTAACTCTCCAAGATCCTTACTTGATTCACTTATAGAATGGGATAATACTACATACATCATAGAGTTCTTATAAGAATTAAATGTTATGTGCCTAAAAGGGTATCTGATGTACAGTTAGCACTGTGCAAGAGTGAGCTCTCATTAATACTATTCCCCTTCTTTAAAAAATTTTTTTTACATTTATTTATTTTTGAGAGACAGAGAGAGACAGAGCACAAGTGAGGGAGGGGCAGAGAGAGAGAAGGACATAGAATCTGAAGCAGGCTCCAGGCTCTGAGCTGTCAGCACAGAGCCCAATGCAGGGCTCAAACCCACGAACTGTGAAATCATGACCTGAGCTGAAGTCGGACACTAACTTACTGGGCCACCGAGGTGCCCCTTCTGGGCTACTAACGCTCCCAGAAGTCAAGCCTGGGTCTACTTTTATCTTTCACCTCCAAATTAAATAAATCTTTGCACTTGCTCAGCTGACCGATGGCCACAACTACTTGGCTCACAACTCCACCTTTACCTTTGAATTTTGGCTTCTGCCCGGAAATGTCCTTTGGAGCACCGGGTCCCTCAGCCTGCCTATTTTTTTCCTTCCATGGTCCCCGGGTTACAGTCACACACTGCCTTTAAGGTATTCTTATTAAATTACCAATTTCAGTAAGTCATCTCCCAGATGCCAGGACCACCTTTCCTGGCTGTCTGATCTTTTATAGATCACTCATTTTGGCACCAACCCTATAGCTAAAGGAAGGAGACAGATAAGAGCAATACTTTTATTTTTTTTTATTACACATGAATACATTTTCATTACAAAAAAAGAGAAAAGAATAAGGAAGCAAAGACAAACGAAAAGGTGAAACTACAGAAATCTAGAAAAAGCAAAGCCAAAGCTTGCCCACATCCCTTCTTCACACTCCCTTCCAGAAACCATTGCTGTCATCAGCTCACTGTCTCCTTCCAGACCTTTCTATGCCCTTTTAGGCATGCAAAGAAATAGTAGTTTTGTTTTGCTTGGTTCTATATACGTAAATGGGATTGTTTGAGGGTTTCTTGGTTGTGGCTTATTTTTTTCATACAGCAGTTTGTCTTCGAGTTGCAGAGGATTTTGTAGAATGGCTTTACATTGTCTATTTTTCCGTTGGTGGACACTGAGGTTGTTTCCAAATGAAATGATGACTTCATTCTAACCCATTTTCCATCATATGAAATTATCATTAAAAAGCATGAATTTCAATCAAAATAAAAAACAAAAGCATGAATTCTGGATTTTTTTTATATTCTCTTTTGTTGGTTTTGTAATAACAAATAATCATAAAAAATCAAAACAACACTAATAAAAATGTATACCTAGATTTGGTTCTATATACTTAAGTAGCATTAAAATAAAAATAATTTAAGATAGAGTAGGGGGGTCTATGCTTTGCATTTCTTTTTACAGACAAGCTTTCGGACCTTGGACAAGTGTATGAGTTATATAATGCTATGTAAAAAATTAACCCCAAACTTAATAGCTTCAAACAACATGCACTTATTGTCTCACCATTTCTGTGTATCAGCCTAGCTGGGGTCTCTGGCTCAGGGTCTTACAAGTCCAGTTAAATTGTCAGCCAGGCCTGGGAATCTTCCCTGGCTACTGGCCAGACACATCAGTTCCTTGTGGTGCAAGGTTTTTCTTAAGATTACTTGCAATATGGAAGCTGGCTTCACCCCCATAGTAGACTCAGCAACATACGGACAGACAACTGGATGGAAGCCTTAGTCTTTTTGTAACCTAATCTCAGAAGTGACATGCTATCACTCTGGCCACATTCTAGTCATGTAAAGTGAATTAGTAGGGGCAGATGCCAAGAGGAGGGATCACTGGAGACATCTTAAAGGCCATTTACAACAGAGTCCTGGCCTCTCCATACCTGTTTCATCATCTGAAAAGAGACACCTGATAGCTCATGGTGGAGGTTAAAAGAATCAAACTATGTAAAGTGCTCAGAACAGTGGCCCAGGGTGAGCACTGGAGAAATATTAGCTAAGTATGGAGACAAAAAGAATGCAAACGCATACACCTACACAGTGCAATACACAGTACTAAGTGCATGATGATTGTTCAAGATATACCCATAATTACTCAGAAGAAGTTTGTGTGTGTGGAAATTACCCTACAAATAAAAGTACTTTATAAAAGTAAAAGTTCCTACCATAGTTACCACGAGGCCTCACAGTCACCTCCAAAATTCCCCACGAGCTTTCCCCTTATCAGAACTTTCCACGCAGCAAGCTTCAGTGCACTCCTGAGTCATCTTTAAATCTCAACAGAAGAAGCTGACCACACTTTGCTCTAAAAATGCACACCATTTGCCTGATTGTAGAAGTTGCCCAATTTGTAAAACCGCACAACTTGTAAGTTCCAGAAAGAAGGACAAGAGCTCATGTGTCTAGCTGGAGCAGTTTTCATTGTGTTCAGCAGTTTAGGTGAGATTAGGGGCTCACCTGGGAGGTTTTTTTCAAATAAGATCTATCCTGATATTTGAAGGAAAGAAAGGTTACTCAGCATACCACTCATTTTTTTTTTTTTTTTTTTTTTTGAGAGAGACACAGAGAGACAAAGCATGAGGACGGGACGGGCAAAGAGAGAAGGAAGCACAGAATCTGAAGCAGGCTCCAGCCTCCATGCTGTCAGCACAGAGCCGGATGTGGGGCTGGAACTCACAATCGGCAAGATCATGACCTGAGCTAAAGTCGGAAGCTCAACCCGACTGAGCCACCCAGGTGCCCCCAGCCCTCATCTTTAAGTGGTAGTACAAAGTGGGAGAAGGGATGAGGAGAGGTGTCCTGCTTCAAACAGACTGCCCCTTTTGTGCATTCTGGGGCTCAGTGGGCGGGGGAAGGAGGCCAGCCTGTCATCCACCAGATGTGGCGAATGAGTCATTAATCAGGAGATGACAAAAGACTGAGGACCCCCACTCCCCAGACCACAAAGTCACACATAAAACACAAGCTTGGCAACAGTAGGAACCCCCAAGGGCAAATAAACACAATTCAACTTAGCACACATGCCCTTGTGACAGAATTCTCTAGTTCACAGAGTCACAGTGCAAAGGCCACTTTCTCTGATTCAAAAGCCCCATGGAAGGAGCAAGGAAGAAGCAGGACTAGAAAGGCCAGTCTGGCAGCCTGGAGAGGTCACTGATGTGGGTCAGCCAACAGGCCTGTCCACTCTTGTCCCACCTACCTTTAGCAACTGCCCAGAGGAGACTTTGTTTTTTTTCTTTAATCACCCTGGTCGATTTAAGAGTGCAATGACGTAAAGGGGGAAACAAGAAATTTCTTCATACCACGGGAGGCATCTGACAGGACAAGAGTGGATGAGCTAGTTGTATTTTTAGAAAAATTGTCTCTGCAGAGAACTTTTTCCTGTTCTTTGTTTCAACATCTCCAAAACCAAATTGCTTTTTGAACCTCCACGGCCTAGCTAGCTGGAGCACTGAAGGCTCACGTCAACATGGCCAGGGTGGGGGCCCGGCTTCTCCAGTATAAGCCCTGGGAGTGGAGGGCACCTGAACTGAGAGGCCAGGGGTGGAGGGAAGCAAAACAAATTCTCATAATAAATTTGATACACTTGGGTTTTAAATTAAAAGTGGAAAATGTTATACGTTCTCAGATGAAAGTGAAATCATGGGTGGTTTTTTCTGTCATTGTCACTATTATGTTCTTTGTGCTCTAAAAAGGTAAAAAAATAAAACAGATACAACTTAATTTTTTTCCTCTCAAGATCAGCTGAGGAAAGAATTTATGTAAAGGGTTCCCACAAATTTGGTGCTTTATTCCAGCCTCCACCACTGTTTTCGGACCGTGTTGGTGTGTGATCTCAACTTAACCAGGCCAGAAGTAGGAGTTGAGTATGCATGAAAGGGATATAGACTAGGGGTTAGCATGGGACTCTAAGGCATTTTCCAACATTATCGGCTGTTTCATCTTAAGCAAATTAATCGCCCTGTGTCTCAGTTTCCTCCACTATAAGATGGAGATAACAATAGTACCCATCAGGTACGGTTGTTGAGAAATCCTTAGAGCCATCCATGCCTGGTACAGGGTGGACACTCAGTAAATATTAGTTATTATTTTGTATTCCTCCAGGGTACCCTTCCACAAACTCAGTTTCAGTCATATTATTGTGTTTTTTAAAAATATTTTTTAATGCTTTATTTATTTTTGATACAGAAGAGACAGAGCATGAGAGGGGGAGGGTCAGAGAGAGAAGGAGACACAGAATCCCAAACAGGCTCCAGGCTCTAGGCTCTGAGCTAGCTGTCAGCACAGAGCCTGATGCTGGGCTCGAACCACGAACGTGAGATCTGACCTGAACCGAAGTCGGAGGCTTAACCGACTGAGCCACCCAGGCGCCCCTATTGTGTTTTTCAAAAATCTACAGTGGGTTACTGCCTCCCCTTGAGGTTAAAGGTCTTAAGAGGCTGACTGAGGTTCACTCCCCCTCCCCTCACTGCACGGTGCCGTGCCAACCTAATAAGCAGAAATCCTCTCTCAGGAGTATCTGGTTGCTGGCATTGCTCCCTCACTAGAACGTAAACTGAGTAAGAACCATTCTCGGAACCCAAACAATGGCTGGCACATAATAAATGTTCAGGAAACATTTACTGAATGATTGACACCATGTCTATTAATTTTTTTTTCAAGATTTAGAACAAATTTCATCAATTCGTTACATGTAGTCTTTCCAGATGCCTTTATAAGATTAAACTTTATTTCTTCTGGGCTCTAACAGTGTATTTTTAAGATGATTTTATTTATTAAATACTCACTAATATATTTTTAAAATAATAGCTAACACTGAAGAAGTGCTTAGGATAGGCCAAATTTTTCACACATATCGAACTCATTTAATCCTCACTGTCCCACTCATAAGGTAGGTACTATTTTTATTCCACTTTTACAGATGAGGAAACTGAAGCACAAAGAAATTAAAGACCTTGGCCAATGTCACACACATGGTAAATGGAAGGCACCGTTCTTCACCCAGCCCTGACTGTTGCTCCTTACCACTCACTGTCTCTCCTACAAAGAATCATCTGATTCCTCTTTCTGTAGCACCTTTCCCCAATTCCAGTGTCAGTGGCTCATATTACACAACAAAGCAATTCATACATTAAATTAATGTGTTGTCCACTCTGGCCTATCATCACCTCTCCAGGGCTTCCTCTGGGTGTGCGAAGCCAGCGCCTACGACTTGTCGTGGACTTCCGGGGGATTTCAAAAATGAGGATGCACCCAGTCTTCCTGAGGCCTCAAGATCCAACGCACATTTCTGGCCCGCCCAGTGATCTCGAACTCTCCTCTTAGCCAACGCTGAGCATGATCTCCATCCCTATCCTGGCCTGCTTTGCAAGTCAGTGGCTCTCAATTCAACGCCGCTAGGTCCGCTGGTCAATCAATAAAGACTTTACCTCCTTCCCACCGTGGGAAGCAGGACTAAGGAGTGGTCCAAACCCACCTTTAACAGCCCAGTACTAGGTCCTGTGCTCGCTGCAGACCACGCGAGCCCCCTGTCCTGCTCCCGCCCAAAGCGTAGCGTCCTGACCCAGCGTTCCAGACGCAGCCCGACCGCCCGCGCCGCACGCCTCCCCTTTCGCGCGGGTGACTCAACCCGGGGAAAGAGAAACCTCTCGGTTTTTTCCGACCTGTCCAGGGGCGCGCGTCCCGCCCCGCCCACCACCGTAGCCCCCGCCCGCCTGAAGTTGTCCTTCTGGTTTGCGCCCGGGAAAGCGCCGGCGTGGCTCCCCGGGGTGTGGCCAGAGGACTTCGGCGACGCCTTGCCAAAGGGCGGCCCCCTCCCCAACCCGGAAGACAGACCCCGCGCGGCCGCGGCGAGCCGGGCATGCTCACTGGCGCGGGCCGGCCCGCAGCCGGGGCAGGAGAGGCCCTCGCTAGGCGGCCCCCAGCGCTGCCAGCTGGACTCGGGCGGAGCCAGCGCCCCAGCGCAGGGTGGCTCTGCCAGTCCCCGCGCGCCTG
>NC_043704.1:111329673-111386748 GCF_006229205.1 Suricata suricatta
CGCCACCATCTCGGCTGCGGGCCCCGGCTCGTCCGCGGTGCCCGCCGCGGCGGCGGTGATCTCGGGCCCCGGCGGCGGTGGCGGGGCTGGCCCAGTGTCCCCGCAGCACCACGAGCTGACCTCGCTCTTCGAGTGCCCGGTCTGCTTTGACTATGTCCTGCCCCCCATCCTGCAGTGCCAGGCCGGGCACCTGGTGTGTAACCAATGCCGCCAGAAGTTGAGCTGCTGCCCGACGTGCAGGGGCGCCCTGACGCCCAGCATCAGGAACCTGGCTATGGAGAAGGTGGCCTCGGCAGTTCTGTTTCCTTGCAAGGTAAGCCCAGGTGCCACCCGCGCACCTTCGCCTGGCTACCTCCCAGAACTCGTGTCCTCCAGCCCACTCGTATGAACTGGGAAGCAGGTGGCATCTCTCTTATTTAAAAAAAAAAAAAAGAAAGAAAGAAATGTTTACGCTTGGCCACCCTCCTCCATGCCCACCTGTCCACTTTGGGAATAACTCTGCGCTGACAGTTGCCCGAGCGCTGAGCCCGGAATAATTGGCACGCGGTCGTTTTTTTAGAACACACAACTTAACGGCTCTCCCCGCCAGGTGAGAGCCAGGTAGGTTTAGGCTGGACAAGTAAAACTTGGACCAGGAAGCGGACTGGCGGGGTGTGGGGGGAGCCAAACGCACCCTTTACCAGCTTGTAAGGATCGGTACTGTATTCCCCCTGCACCCGCGCCCGCCCTCTGCGCAGGCCTGACACGTGGGAGCCCTGGGGAGTGTAGCTAAAAAAAGGGCGCCTACTGCCTGTTTTCCTCCAGCAACAAGAAAACCCTGCAAACCACGCCTTTCCCTCTCCTAGCCTTCCAAGGACTAGCGAGATGTGTATTTGTACCAAGTGGGATGAAAACAAGAGTTGATCAGGAATTTATCAGGAAGAGCACCTAGCAACTGTTACAGGGAACTGTTACAGTTCTCCCAAACCCATCACTTGTTTAAAAAGTTGTCAACGCTCTTGTAAAAAAATGCCAACCACTGAAGACCAAAAAAATGTCAAATGAAAGACCAGGACCTCTCACCTCCTTTCCCACCATTGTTAGGCTTACTGTGGATCTTTATGGATTTTTTGTAGCCGTGTTTAAATACACTTTCAGAGCTGAACATAGAATCATGGATGTCAGTGTGAGTCCAGAAGGTTCATAAACACACAGACATAAATTCTTCTCCAGAAATAACTCGTGCAAATTGCTGTTTTAAAGTCTTATTCTACGTATTTTTCTGTGTCTGAAACCCAGCTCTCCCTCACTGTATTTTAAATGGCTGCATAGTTTTTCGTTGTGTGGACATATTATAGCATCTGTTTGCTTACATGTACCAATTAAACATCTTCAGGAACAGTTTCTGAGACATCCCTGACTATAGTACCTCATGATCATCTAGAGCTGGACCAGGAAATTCATTTTCTAACCTTGGAAATCGTGTCATTAATAGTTTTGAGGTTGGTTTTTTGTTGTTGTTGTTTTTTTTAAGTAACTGTTCTGCCTCTTGGGCCATCTAAGCTGTCTTGCATTTCTCCTTGGTGCTGCTTATTTTTATAGGGCAAGAGCTTATTTTTAAATTAAAAATAATCCACCAGAGAATTGAAGCTTGGGACTCAAGTCAGTAAAATGAGTGATTTAATTTGGTCTGTGCCCTGCCACAAATCGAGTTTAAAATAGCATATTCAAATAAAGGTTTGAATCCATGTTTGGGCTATGGGTTTTCAGTTAACCTTAATAAATTACTCTGCTTTCAATCACCTCTCATGTACTGCTAACTAATTTACCCAGCCCAGTAGTCGTTTCTCATAAAATATGGGTGTTTCTGTAATTTTTTTAGGGTCATGAAGAAGGTGGAAGCCTTGTGGTCAAGCAATTTGGTGATAGGTGACGTAACAGTGGGTATTTGATGTTTGAGATAGAGTGTGGGGACCGCAGGGGGTGCCCCACAGGATTTCAGCTCTTCACTTTGTCCCAAACCTTCAGTAGCTTATAGAAGAAACAGCTTTAGGGGCACCTGAGTGGCTCAGTCGGTTAAGCATCTGACTTCAGCTCAGGTCATGATCTCATGGTTCATGGGTTCAAGCCCCTCGTCAGGCTCTGTGCTGACAGCTCAGAGCAGGGAGCCTGCTTCCAATTCTGTGTCCCCGTCTCTCTCCCTCTCAAAAATACATAAACATTAAAAAAAATTTTTTTAGAAGAAATGGCTTTGGGTGAATTAGAGTTCACAAATGGACATTTGGTATCAGTCAGTATTCCATAACTTATCTTTAAAAAGCAATCTCATAAGAGCGTTGTGCTGCTCCCAAGAGGAGGGGAAGGAAACAGTTATGCTGTATAAAGTGTGAAGTTTCACTTTCAGGAACTCAGATTCTGGTTCCTGTTGCAACATGTTTTTTTCCCTAAAGTGTAATATGCTAGTTTTTCAAGCCCTTCTTGAAGAATGGTTCTCTTGGGAATCAGGGGTACTCCGTGTTTCTGTACACGTCAGTGATTTTCTAAGCCCCTATTCTATTTGAATGCATTTAAGGAAAGCCATCACTTTGCAAGTGGAAACTAAACAGGGTCAACCATTCCCCTACAGACCAGGCACCAAGTTTAGAAAGTGATCTTGGGGTCACGTTTGTGTGAGAGATCTATAAAGCTGGAGAATGCATGCCTCAACTTTGGTTGACCCATAACGCAAACTATTGACAGGGCAGCTGGGCCAGTCAGTTTAGATAAACCACACTTGGATATTATACAGCAAGCATCAGATAGGTCAGTTGAGGATTGAGAGCGATAGGGAGTGATACGAGCTATGTAAGACTTCAGCAAAGTAGGTCTGTGTAGCTAGCCCCTGGTTTGCGCTAGCTCCTGCACATCAGAGGGACTGCCTTGTCACTGTCCTGACCTGCTCTCAGAACTGCTCTTATGGGCTGGTTCATGTGAGAAAAACGATGTTGGCTGATGTACCAGAGCCCGGGTCTCATGTGTAGCCTGGCGCTGCCACGGTGCACCTGAGAGATGCCCCCTCGGGAGCCTT
Organism: Suricata suricatta; assembly: GCF_006229205.1. Lineage (NCBI taxonomy): Eukaryota > Metazoa > Chordata > Mammalia > Carnivora > Herpestidae > Suricata > Suricata suricatta. Next base: position 111,332,720 of record NC_043704.1, read on the forward strand.
GATTTCCTCATCTGTAAATAAAGGGATTGAACTGCTTGACTTCTAAGGACCTGTAGCCTCTAGAATACCATGAAAAGAGGGGCGGCTATATGGAATGGTTACTGGGTGGGTGCCTGTGTCTCAGCCACCTTCCAAGGGTCATCATTTATTAGTTTGCCTTTCTTTTTTTCAGGTGAAGAAACAAATGCCTATAGAGAGGTTAGGTGTTAAGGGACTTGTCAGGATCAGTAGGCCGGCTCATGAACCTGCATGCCAAAGGCACACATCCTTTGTGCTACATAGGGATTTTGCATCAGAGCCTTTATCCCAAGGCTCCAAACTATAACGTAAGGTTGACCAGTAATAAACAAACCCATCTGCTCGGACAAGTTTACCAGATGGGCCTCTGATGAGAAACTTTGCAAAGAGACGACATACATGTTCACTATAAAGTTCACTGGCAAGAATTTAGTAGGACATGTGGGATGTGACGTCAGGGGGAACTAGCCCACAGACCTAACATTTGGGGGTATTTCATCACAGCTCTGAACTGCTCATGCTTCAGCTGGCTCAAAAATGGATTTGTTGCCAAATAGCTTCCTTACATAGGTATGGGGCCACTTAATTAAAGGCTAAGTGTTGCCAGCACCTTTGGTAGAGGGCACCACATGCATTATTAGCTCGGGTCTCCTTTTAAGGAAAGGATCTCTATCAGAGTAGGCTGTCTTGCACCTGTGATATTTTTCGTCCATTCTATGGCTTGCTCTATGCCTGAGAAGTTTTGACATCCTGTTCCCATATCTCAAAGGCATAATCTCTCAGTGGAGCATGGGTATAGGGGGAGAAGTGAAAGTTGGCACATTTGTAGCCTCCCCCCATTCAACAGTATATTTTATCTGAATTATCAGCCAAGTATTTCTCCCCACAACTGTGGGGGATGCTAAACCATCCCAGCCCACTTACACTATGATACGTTTTCTCTCCATTGTTCCTTTGTTTTCTCTAGTCGTGCATCTCCCAATACTGAACTGGAAAGCCTCAGTCAGACAAGTCTTTCCTGAAGTTGGGATGTGACAGTGTTGCTTTTGTTCCTGACAATAGAAAGTTAAAAGCTCCTCAGGGTGGACAAACCTAAAAGGCAGTGGGGACAGGTGATGTTCCGGAGGGAGGCATCTGATGGGTGGCCCCAGGGTGCAAGAGACCTCAGGGAGCAGTAGAGACACTTTCTGCTCAGCTCTGACTGATTGGCAACAGTGAGAGTGTGGATGCAGCCTAGCCAGACCTTTGGATTTTTTTCAAGAAAAGTCAGAAATCTGGATTTTTAAAAAATGTGAAGTATCTCAAAAAAAAAGTTTTAACATTGGCTGAATTCATATTGAAGGCCAGAACTTGCAAGCCAAACCATCCATGTCTGCAGATTCCAGCTGCCAAGTGCACCCCACTCCTGGTCCAGATCTCTTCAAGAAAGCATTCGCTGAGTCTGAAGTTCGCCTTTGATTCTTACTCTACGTGAACTTGGGAATTCTGAGCAATCCCAACCGTAGGTGATTTTATAGCTTATTTTCATCTATGCTTTGCCAAGAGAATATTCTATTCTGGCCCCCTGGGAAGTCTGGAATGTTGTCCCAGAGACTAGACATTTGACTTTGAACAGGTCAGTTTATGTCTTTGGACGTGAGTGTCTTTAAGAGGAAGAGTTGGACTAAATCATTATACCAAGAATCTTTTTTTTTTTTTTTGCCCTAAAATTTCAGAATCTAGGGAAAAGAGCTCTAGGCAGGAGGCAGAACTGGGTTCCCATCCTGGCTTTGTATGACCTTGGCCCAGTCACATACCTTCCTGAGCTTGTCTGTCATCAGTTAACAAGTATGGAGATAACACCAAGCCGGTGGGTTGCTGGGAGATGAGACTGAATTGCTAAGTCTTTTGCTTCACCAGATCAAAGGAAGGTGGGCGGGATCAGGCAGTTGCTGGCTGACAGATATCAGTTGCCCAGAAGTCTGAGAGGATAAGCCAATTTGCCAAAACCATTTCAGAGGTCTTTTCCTCATCTTGAAACTGCCTCTAAGACAAAGACCATTTACCTTGGATATTTCCCCTGTGGTCTTCACTACTGACCAAAGTTGTCTAGGTTTACTCTAAAGTGTGTGCGGGCAAGCACCAGAGTCCACATGCATCTACGGTGAGGCTCAAGACTTTTCCAGAACCAAACTAACAAACAGTTTTTGAGTGTAAAATTAAGAACAGAAGCACTAGAGGGGCGCCTGGGTGGCTCAGTGAGTTAAGCATCTGACTTCGGCTCTGGTCATGATCTCACGGTCTATGAGTTCGAGCCTTGCATTGAGCTCTGCTGACAGCTCAGAGCCTGGAGCTTGCTTCAGATTCAGTATCTCCCTCTCTCTCTGCCCTTTACCCACTCTCTCTCAAAAATAAATAAACATTAAAAATTTTTAAAAAGAACAGAAGCACTAGAATGCTGGGTAGGAGCACTAAAGTTATGCCAATTCCACACATCGTTGGTAGGCATTTTTGTATGGGTCATCAGCTCCTAGAACTAGTAGTAAATCATTGTGACTTAAAGTTGACCTCTGGTGCAACCAGAAGGGAGGAGACCCCCCCCCCTCCTGAAAGGTACAGCAGGTCTGGCCTATGAAGTCCCTGAGATTGGATTAGATTTTCCTGTTCTGTCTTAGATCCCTTTTTTGAAGCTCAGACAAAATGCCATATGCCTATGACTATAGTAAGACCTCCTTATAAAATGTGTTAAGAGCCAGACTTGTGCAGGCAAACTTTGCGAACCATGGCATTTCTCATTCAAACTCATAAGGTCTTCCCTCCTTGAAAGGGGCACATAGTAGGTACACATTTGCTCAAGGGAATGCCTAGCACAATACATTGTGTATTACTGGTGAGCTGTACAGGATGTGATCAGACATAGGGCACTAGAATGTGACTCTCCTCTGCACATCCTGAAAAGGAAAATAAGAAAGCTAAAAAGTTTTCCTGATTAAATGTATCTGTATATTAAACCTGCGACTGTGCTCTCTAGGGCTTACGAGAGATACTGAAAATTTTCTAGCAGAATTTCCTCTGCTTTACCTCAGGTCCCCATCTACCTCCAGTTGTTTGTTTAAAAATTGAGGAACTGTCTGTCTCATTGCCAGTTGGGTAAAGATTTTCTGTAGTGATTTTTAGACTATCTGGTGTCTGTGAGATAAAAGGTTACCCCTTCCCAGTTCTCAGCCACAGGTACTGAAGATGGATGAAAGATACACCTCTTTTAAAACTTCAAATGGGGTCGAGGTGGAGGCGCTGGGAGGCGGCGGCCGGTCGCGTAGGGCGGCCCTCCTCGCTCAGAATTATGGATCCAAGCCTGTTGAGAGAACGAGAGCTGTTCAAAAAACGAGCTCTCTCCACTCCGGTAGTAGAAAAACGTTCAGTACCTTCTGAGCCGTCGTCATCATCATCAAAGCAGAAGAAAGCAAAGCTAGAACATGGAGGATCATCAGGCTCTAAACAAAATTCTGATCATAGCAATGGATCATTTAATTTGAAAGCTCTGTCAGGAAGCTCTGGATATAAGTTTGGTGTTCTTGCTAAGATTGTGAATTACATGAAGACACGACATCAGCGAGGAGATACACATCCTCTCACTTTAGAAGAAATTTTGGATGAAACACAACATTTAGATATAGGACTCAAGCAGAAACAATGGCTGATGACTGAGGCATTAGTCAATAATCCCAAAATTGAAGTGATAGATGGGAAATATGCCTTCAAGCCCAAATACAACTTGAAAGATAAGAAAGCCCTACTTAGGCTGTTAGATAAGCATGACCAGCAAGGCTTAGGAGGAATTCTTTTAGAAGACATAGAGGAAGGACTCCCCAATTCCCAGAAAGCTGTCAAGGCTTTGGGGGACCAGATACTATTTGTAAATCGTCCTGATAAGAAGAAAATTCTTTTCTTCAATGATAAGAGCTGTCAGTTTTCTGTGGATGAAGAGTTTCAGAAACTTTGGAGGAGTGTCACCGTGGATTCAATGGATGAGGAGAAAACTGAAGAATATCTGAAGCGACAGGGTATTTCTTCCATGCAGGAATCTGGACCAAAGAAAGTGGCCCCTATCCAGAGAAGGAAAAAGCCCGCTTCACAGAAAAAGCGGCGGTTTAAGACCCACAGTGAACACACATCTGGCTGGAGTGCTGAAGGACTACTCGGACATTGCTCCTGGCAAACAGCCAGCAGTTTTATTCGTGAGCAAAGAGTTAAATACAACGTCAAGGTCTTTCTTGTTGATGCGGGGCTTTAAAGACTGTCTTCCCATTCTCCTTCTTAGGACTGAAAGGAGCAGTTCAGTTTACAGAACAAGAGCAAATCACCAAACTCCAAGCTTTCTTTAATCGAGTGGGCGGACGAGATGTGTGATATTCCCTGTTCACCTTCTGTTTCTAGCAGGGAAAGGCGCTCAGCATGGCATGCAAGTGTCTTTGCTGCTTATCTCCATTTCTCAGTGGTTCCTCGTTCCATTTTTCTTCCTTTAGAACAAGTTTGCAGATAGTCTGGAATGCAATTTTGTTTATTCCAAAAAGGACATATTTATAATAAAATCATTGTAGAAGGAAGAAAAAAAAACTTCAAATGAACAAAAGTAGTATCTTTGGGATACTCCTATCCCCAGGCTATCTTCTCCTCTAGTAGTTTTTTTTTTAATGTTTTATTTATTTTTGAGAGAGAGAGACAGCATGAGCAAGGGAGGCTCAGAGAAAGGGAGACACAGAATCCGAAGCAGGCTCTAGGTCTGAGTTGTCAGCACAGAGCCAAATGCAGGGCTCGAACTCATGAACTGTGAGATCATGACCTGAGCTGAACTCGGACACCCAACCAACTGAGCCACCCAGGTGCCCCAACCTTCTCCTCTAGTAGTTTTGAGGGAGACCTTTCTCGAACCTCCTAGTCCAGATCCTTACATCCCCACGAGGGGTGTGATGACTTCTCCAAACCTCAGCGGCTCCTTGGTAAAACAGGGTGCATGTTGGGAGGATCAAACATGGCAATAACTCACGCAAAGGGCCTAGCACAGCCCCAGCACCGAAGAGCCACTAGTAAATGGGCACAGTTAGAAGCTAGCGGAAAACAAATGGCCAGTGTGTGAGGTCAGGTCCAGGCATAAACTTTAAAAAGAAAAAGAATCCCACAAATTCTCCCACCAGGTTTCTTTTCCCTCCTCCTCATCATGTAGGTTTTCATGCAGCTGCGTTACTTTGGCCCTGGCTTTGTTTGTCAGTGACAAGGCTTACTGTTTTTTGGTTTTTTTCCCCTGTAATGCTTTTAGAAAAGAAAGCCTGGTTAGATTAGGCAGTGTCTTTTAATATGTGCATTTTATTTTATGTACTATAAAATATGTTTTTTAAAGTTATATGATCCATTACTCTAACATGTGGAACACATAAAAATATAAAATTAGGGGCGACTGGGTGGTTCAGCTGGTGAAGAATTCGACTTTTGATTTCAGCTAAGGTCATGATCTCGAGGTTGTGAGTTCTGGGCTCTGACTGGGGCGTGGAGCCTGCTTAAGATTCTCCCTCTCCCTCTCTTTCTGCCCCTCCCTTATTTGCACTCTCTCTCAAAATATAATATATAGTTAAAATATATATACTTATATATAATACATGTATAGTTAAAATCTCTTATAATCCTCCCAGCTAGAAATAACCACTAGACCATTTTCACATATGTCCTTAGAAACTTACATCTTCATCAGTGGAGTTTTTCACTCAAAGGAAAGCAGGTGAGATAGAGAAACCACACGTAATGTCATAACATACGTTTTCATCTAACACATCGTGAGTACTTTTCAAGGTTGGTAAATAGTCTTTAAGTTCAAGTTTAAACAGCTGCATAGTATCACAGTAGTACCAGAGTTATTTTACCAAGCTCCCGTTTGTGGTCATTTAAATCATTCTGTCTTTTACTGTTAAAAAAATTACTTTTTTAAAGTAATTTTAAAGTAAAGTACTGCTAGAACAGTCCTCGTGCATAGGAAAGTAACTCTTTCCTAACGGTAACCTCCCAGATGTTGGATGGTAAGGCCAAAGGGTATGTGCAGAAATCAAAAAGGTCTTGCTAGCAGAGCCAGACTGCTTTCTCACTTGGAATCCTTCACAGCTGAGTGCCCATTTCCTTCCAGCATCACCCACAATGGGTGTTATCCTTTTGGTTTTCTTAACACTACTGCCTGCTTTTCTCCCTGGTGGAACCTGGGGCCAGACTGCCTGCTAAATTTTCATCATATCCACCCGTACCTGGGACTCCGCTGCGGCCTCTCCCTCCTACAAACCATCTGCCAGCCTGTCGTTGCCTCCCCTGACCCCGCCCCTCGGAAGCTCTGAGTCTATGGCGGGGACAGATGTGCCCGCAGCGGCCTCTGCAAGCAGCACGAGCAGAGGAGTCTGGAGCCGTCTCAGCAGCGGTGGGGACAGAACCGCAGTGTGAAGGATGAGCAGCGTCTGCCGTGAAGAAGGAAGGGACGGGAGGTCCTGATGGGGTTTTGTCGGGAGGCCAGTGGAGCTGTTGTACAGTGTCTCTACCTTGTCTGAAGGAGCTATATTCTCTCATGTTCTCCTCGTTACTTTGTAAAGGAAACAGGAGACAGTTCGTATCCTCCCCAAGAGATTTGCCCAGAGGCCTACAGTTTGTAAGTTCAGGGAACAGGAACTCCAGGACAGGCCTTGTAACTGCACACACAGTGTCTTTTCCACGTCAGCCTCCCGCCTTACCCGCTATCCACTTCACCCCACTGAGGAACAGCGATCCCCCCTTCCCTTCCAAACGCACATAATGGCTCTTGGAGGGATGGCAGCAGCATCAAGAGGGCCCTCATATTAGGGTTGCCAGGAAATATACAAGATACCCACTTAAATTTGAATTTCAGAGAAACAATTTTTGGTGTAATTTCAGGTTTTTTTGTTTTTTTGGGTATTTTTTGGTGTAAGCATAACCCAAGTATTGTCTAAGACATCCTGGGCATCTTGTATTTTTAGTTGCTAGATCTGGCAACCCGACCAGGGACGTCTTCTGGAGAGTTCCAATGCTTTAGTCGAGAAATAAAGGCTGCAGCGGGATGTAGCCCTGTCTGAGGCGTGACGGAGCAGTTAATGTGATTGCGCAGGTCGGAGCTGGCAATGGAAGAGCAGGGCACATTGAAAAGGAGTGGGCAAGGCTTGGGTAGGGTGGCACAGAGCCTTTAATCCCGGCTCGTCCTCTGACATGCTTTTGTTTGCTTGAACCTACACTCTGAAGGCACCTTACAGAACTGGTTCTCCGGGACAGTGCGTCGAGGCCTGCTGACTCTGGCCGTGGTCAGATGAGAAGCATACTTGGTCAAATGTCAACTTTTGTTTAAAGCTTCTAAGGTTAAAAAAATAAGCCCCTGCCGGCCCAGGGAGGCTTTGTGAAGCCAGATGCGCTGCCCTCCCCAGCAGCAGGACGCTCTCAGATGCCTGTGCTAACGTTACGCAGGGGTCTGCCGCCAAGTCCCCCCTGGTGAAAGAGCTGTCTGCAACATGGGCTTTGTCCGTGTTCTCTCAGGGAGAAGGAGGGATTTTTGAGCCCAGGATTTTAGTCAGAATTGCCTTCACCAGAATAAAACTAATGAAGTCAGATGTCAGTATGTCCTTAGTCTCACCACCTCTTGACAGTGCTGGCACTAAGTGATACTGTCTTCTCGGGTCTGTAACCATGAAAGCGTTACAGAACCTCTGGCTGAGAATTCTGTCTTTGCACTGCCTCACAGTGGAGGTAAGGAATCTCCCACCCGGGTCAGCAAAGAGCCACAAAGGTTCTTAGAGGATGGACACCAGACAGATGCAGGTTGAACATCATAACTAAGGCACAAGAAGAGAGTCTGCTTTCTCCCTGTTGCCCAAGTGTGAACTTAACAAGAGTCCAGGGTGAGTTGTCAACAGTTTTGTTGGTACACTCAGAGGTGACATGGTAGGCTCATTTCATGTCATACAGAACACAAGGTAACTGAGCTCTAACCAGTGGTTGTAAACTCATTTTTTTCATGTTTGTTTATTTTTGAGAAAGAGTGTGTGTGTGTGGGTGTGTGGGTGTGTGTGAATAGGAGAGGGGCAGAGAGAAGGAGACACAGAATCCCAAGCAGACTTCAGGCTCTGAGCTGTCAGCACAGAGCCCAAAGTAGGGCTCGAACTCATGACCGTGAGATCATGACCTGAGCCAAAGTTGGGCACTTAACCGACTGAGCCACGCAGACACCCCAATAAACTCATTTTAAACAAGAGGGATATAGAGCTGCCCAAGTGACAGCCGTATTGTTTCCCCATCTATGTAAGGCTTCAGAAAAGCTTCAAACCCCACACCCCAAAAAGTTTATGTAAATAAAATACATGAAATGCCTTTATCAAAAATAACAAACCCATAGGGACTGAAGTCTAACAAAGACATTTTTCCTTCTATGATCTCAAGGTCTATTGAATTTTTTTTTAATTCTTAAGTTCCACAGTAAGGCTTTTAATTAAAGTAAAATTAACATGGTGGAGAACAATCATCTTCTGCAGTTAACCTAATGTTTATTCATTTACCAACAAATATCGGGTGGGTGGGAAGCAAACAATAAACCAGTAAATCAGTGAACAAAATAAGTAGACCCATAAATTAATGGAAAATAACCTGTGATCATCTGATGTTTTGAGGGCAGAGTAACAGACTTTGAGACATGAAGGAGCTAGTTTGACTTGCTAGAAGTCCTTTTAGAAAGTGGTAAAATTAGGGCACCTGGGTGGCACAGTTGGTTAAGCGTCAGGTTTTGGTTCAGGTCATGATCTCACAGTTCATGTGCACTCTTGCACTCTCTCTCTCTCTCTCTCTCAAAATATATAAACATTTTTTTAGAAAGTGGTAACACAGAAGTTTACCTGCTGGTTAAAATAGAAGTTTCACCATGCTTTGGTTCTATATGAGGTTTAACTACAACTGCCATTCAGACGAGTCTTTTTTTTTAATTCATTTTTTAATTTTTTTTTAATGTTAGTTTATTTTTGAGAGAGACAGAGCATGAGTGGGGGAGGGACAGAGAGAGAGGGAGACAGAGCATGAGCAGGGGAGGGACAGAGAGAGAGGGAGACACAGAATCCGAAGCAGGCTCCAGTCTCTGAGCTGTCAGCACAGAGCCAGACATAGGGCTCAAACCCACAAACCGCGAGATCATGACCTGAGCTGAAGTTGGGAGCTTAAGCGACCGAGCCATCCAGGCACCTCTTTCATTCAAACACGTCTTTAAGAATGTTGAGGTTAAAAAAACAAAAGAATGTTGGAGAAAGACCTCTACCAACAGTCCGCTAGTATCTGCTGAGCACACACAGGAAGTTCCACCACCAGGAGACTGTCCTTCTACCTGAACTCGTGTAACCCTGGTTCCATTTGTGGGTTCACCTCCCCAGTGGTAAAAGGGGTTTACGTGTGTAGGAGAAAGGGGGCATCGGTAGCTTCATCCTGGAACCTCTTTCTGACATGTCTGGAATCAAGTGGAGGAACCTTGGACCACTAAGTGTGGTGGGTAATGAAACTGCAGTGGCTCGTTAGGATAATGGGACTGTGGTCCAGGGCCACAAACTTGTAAAGGATCCATCGAAGGAGCAAGGGAGAAAGCTTTGTCTCCACGAGGGGCAGAGAGGTTTAAAAAAAAAAAAAAAAAGTGCTGGTTATTATAACAATTGTCCACATTGATATAATTTATTGGCTCACTAAAATGACTCCCAAGACCTTCTAGTAAAGAAAAGAGAAAAATTAAGTAACTTAGTTGCTTTTACCTGTAGATTTGCAGTTAAAAGTATGTTTTCTTTAAAAAAACAAAAACAACCCTAGTATGATAAAACTTCATTCAACTAACTCTGCAGAAAGATCTGTCCTATAAAGGATAAGTATGCTTATATCAGTCTCTGAATTCTTTAACACGTTTTTATTTTTATATGATTTCAAATTTCCACAACAGTTGTAATAATAGTACAAAAATATTCCCACATACCCTTTATCCAGATTCACCCAGTTTCATTTTTGCCCCCTTTGCTTTTTCATTTTGTACACTCTTCGTTCACACATATAGTTATTTAGCCATTTGAATCGAAATTGCAGGCATCTTTCCCCTTTACCCCAAATACTGCACCGCTTCTCCTAGAAACAAGGATGTCTTCGTATATAATGATGGTCCAGTTATCAAAATCAGGAAACATGACATGAAGTAGATACTATTATCTAATCCACAGGCCATATTTAAGTTTCAGTTACTGCTCCCATAATGCCCTCTGTGGCAGAGTTGGTTTCCTGGTCTGGGGTCCTACATTGCATTTAGCCGTCTGTGTGCATTTTGTGATCATTACAGTTTATTAGATGGACGGAACAACGCACTTTGCTTTTGCTTACTCTAAGACAAGATCATTTCTTGGATTTAATTCAAACGTTTATGAGCATCAACAACAAAATATTGATTGTGCTTTGTTTTTCCTGAGACACTCTCCTTTGAGGCGCCGGGAGATGCTCTGCTAATAAATTTCAGTTTCCTGGGAGGTGTGAGTGGGTGGAGGGGGGGCAGTTACCCCCAGTCCCTGAGCAGCGACATCCCTCTGCCAGAGCTCAGGGTGCCTCCATTCTGGTAAATTGTTGATTGTTGGAGCTCGGGAAATTGTTCTTGAGTTGCAGGGACTCACATTTAATGAAATCAAGTAACTTGTTCTAAACCAGTCACAGGATCCATGACCTTCACTAGCACCCTGGCTAAATAGGGTTATTCTGTTTATGTGCTCATTCCATAAACAAATACATGTGACTGTGTTTATTAGGTAAATAACAGGCGTTTAGTGTTTGTTTTCTGACCTATCTCATCAGGTTTGTGTGTAAACAGGCTTCTGTGCCAGAAAAGGAAAGACCCTACCTAAATTCCAACTTAAATACAGCCTTCAAACCCCATGCCCAGGCAAAGAATTGGCACTATTTCCTGCTTTCTGCAAAGACTTAAAAAGGAGGCACCGGGTCACACATCGCCTTTCAGGGCAGAACATGTCTGCACAAGACTTTTGGGCCTCTGCAACCTGAAAAGTTTCTAAAGAGAAGTCAGAAATGTTATTTCCACATTTGTTTCTAGTTCTGCTGGGTCATTTTTCCCCTCCCAACGCTCTTCTTTAGCTTGGGGCTTCCGGGTGTGGGGTGTGTGTGTGTCACTGTGCCCTCTCTCCCAAAAGAGGTTTGCTTACAGGGAATTCCCACCTCACCCCACCCCCTGGGGGGCGGGGCAGTGAGCGCTGGGCCCTGTGGAGCAATCTCCTGTGGAGCTGTGCACATATCCCCCCAACACACAGGCGGCTCAGGTGCTCGGTCTCAGGAACGGGAGTGTGCGACAAGGACCAGGCGTCTGGAAAGCAGGCATCCTCTGAATCGTTACTATTTGGTGGGGGCAAGCCCTAGCCAGGGTGTGGAAAGTGAAACCTCAGGACTTTCTTACCAGGTACCAGAGTAGGTGGGAGGGCCTAATTACTGGTTACTTATTTGTGACCTGCTGCTCCTCATTCCTTAGGGAGAAGTGCTTTCATGAAGGGCTGTTTTTCTCCTTGCAATCCAAGGAAGAAGTTAATATGAGGACCTGCCTGCTTCCAGAAGCAGTCTGTCTGCAGACTCTAGGTTTGGTGGGAAGGGGATGAGGGTTAAGGCAGATGTAAATTCTTTGTTTCTTTTACTCAGAACATTTTTTTAAATATCTTTTAACATTTATTCATTTTTGAGGGAGACAGAGCATGAGCAGGGGGAGGGGCAGAGAGAGAGAGGGAGACACAGCATCTGAAGCAGGCTCCAGGCTCTGAGCTGTCAGCACAGAACCCTGACACAGGACTCGAATCCACAAACCACAAGATCATGACTTGAGCCAAAGCCAGGCGCTTCAGTGACTGAGCCACCCAGGCACTCCTCAGAATATTGATTCTTTGACTTCTAAACTATCCCATACCATGAAAGAGCACTCGAGGAGGAGCACAGCAATGCAGGGCTCTGCCCCAAGTGTGGTCAGAAATGGCCATGTGGCCCTGATGAGTCAGTCTGTAAAATGGGTAGAACTAGCACCCTAGCCAGCCTCCACGATCTGCAAACCACCAAGTTCTCCTTGTGTGGCTCCACTACCTGAGCTATCCTGGGTAGTGCCCATTGGACAGGCAGTGACCAGCCTTACCTGCTTACTGGCATGGGCCCCTTCTTACAGCTGTCACTGTGGCTGCCCAGCTAGGTCCTGTCATTCATCATAATCAATCCCAGGTCATTTTGCCTGCCTGTGACATTTCAGATTGTCATAATGGGGGAGGATTGATTCTAGCATCTGGTGGGTTGAGGCCAAGGATGCTGCTAAACATTCTATAGTGCACAGCACAAGCCCTACCACCAAGGATTATCTGGTCCAACATGTCAGTACAGGTGTCCCCCACCTTTTAAAAGTTCACTTGACTTCACTTTGCTTTTACAAAAGACCTGTTTTTGCTAACCAAAAGAAGTCCAAAGAGGATTTTCCCTTTTACAAAAGACAGAAAAGGAAAATAGGTTCAGTATTTCTTTTACAGTGTACATCCTGAGCAGCGGGGGTGGCCTCTCCAAGCCCTTCCCTGGAACCTACACTCAGCATCTCAGCATTAAGACTCCATAGCTTTGAACAGTATCTGTGAGCATCTATGCTTTATCTCAGTTGATTTTGTGCATCTGTTAACAAGATGTATCCCAACACATCAGAAAAGTTTGAGAGAGGTTATTTTTTTGGTACTAGGAATGCTGGAAAGGTTTTCCATATGTTAATGGTAATTGCTTCTTGGTTTTTTGCCATCTTGTCTTATGAAGGGTTTTGTAGGAACAGTGTACTTTCAGATAGTGGGGAAAACCTGTAGTGCTACCGTAGAGGCACCCAGAAAACAGACTAGGTTGTCAGTAAAGTCACTGAGGGAATATGGCTCCGCTCCCCCAGTGCTAGGACCAGGTGGAGCTGCTCTGTCCACAGTCCACTTCACCTACAGTGAAGCTTTCCTGGTCTCCTCCTCCTCAGCCCATCCCCACTTTGAAATCACCTGTCACCCCCCCTCCACCCCCCGGATCTTTGTGTGCATAGCTGGCTGTACCTCCGGCATTCCTGAGTTACTTGCTGTTGTGTGGCACCTCTGGACAAGAAGCCCGGGAGGGCAGGGTCTGCAGGCAATTCCCAAGGTCGGCAGCTCTTAGGAGCCCCTAGAGCTCGTCAGGAAGACACAGGCGAGGGGCGGGTTCAATTTGGGTTTGCTGCTCAGAGGCGCCTAGACAGCCCCAGTGTCCCTAATTTAGACCAAGAACTTTCCCTCCGATCCCCGGATATGAGCCGCTATTCCAGAACAATGCCACAACAAGTATGCAGTGGAGCACAAGAGTGCGTGCGCATGCCCGTGTGTGTGTGAGTGTGAGTGTGAGTGCATGCATGTTTAAAGTTTAGATCTTTTCTTTTTAGAGATCCTCTCTTATCCAGTCGTCATAACAGTGGCACACCCATGGTCATGAAGACGCGCCCTCGCCCATGATGGAAAAGAGAAGGAATAGATTGCCTTTAAAGTTAAGCTTGTTTAGAAACAGCAGAGTAAGCACCTAACACTTTAAAAATATACTTACTTAAGTTAATAGAGGCTGTAGCAAGATCTTTTTTTGTAAGGTCGTTGTACACACAAATGCTAAGTAGTGCCTTTTCTATTTGTGTAGTTTGGGGGCAGTTCCCTGGTCTCTATATTTGGGCCAAAGGAAGAGTGTGTGCTTTGTGATGCAAACCGAATAATTCAGAATGTAAATACTCCTCCCTGCGCTGAAACGAGTGCTGGATGAGAAGAGGTACAGGTGGTGTTCTTCCATACACTCTTTGCCAAAGTTTGTCTCAATCCTGGAACGATCCCTGGGCAGCTATGAGGAACGGCCCATTCTGAAACTGCAGGTCCCAGGATCGGGGGGCTTGCTTCAGCCAGAGAATCTGCCAGGCTCTGGGCTCATTCTTGCTATTTTTATTGTGTGTTTTTAAGCTGGGCAGATTTGCCTCACCCATCACTCAACAGAAGAACATCAGAAGTCTGTGTTCCTAACCACACTCTAGGTTTAAAGCATCGTTAGTTGGGATTTTGGTTTTTTAGGGGCCTTACACTGTTAACACAAAGCAGAAATACATAGGGATAAATACATTTGTTTCTCCTTCTGATTGTAAAGGTTTTTCTATACCCCTCCTTTTAAAATTAGACCATGGTTTAAAAAGATGAATAAGCATTCCCTATGGGCAAAGTAAACAATGGAAATTTTTTTGCCAATTTCTCTTGAAGGTTACTGTAATCCGCTTTAGGTATGGGGGAGAAACCAGCTGCATTTCTTTCCTTAAGCCACCCTCTTCCTCATGAGGGGAGACTCCACTCCCTTCCAGTGGAGACTGCCTTCTCGCCCTCCTCTCAGTGACTCTGGCTTAGGGTCCTGTGCGGAGAAGGTGCCCAGAGCCTGCTTGTTGCTGGCGATAAATTCATCTGTGAGGATTAGGATTTGACCGACTTAAAGTTTATAAGGGGATTATCCCCTGGGCGGTGTAGAGAGAATCAAAAACAGATATGGGGCTTTGTTTTGTTAGCAAATGGGCGTGGCGTCTTAGACACATGACCTGGCCCTGCCCACTTGGGCTGTCTCCCAGTAGGGGGGTGGGGAATCCAAGGGAGGCATCGCAGCAGATGTACCTTGCCACCACGTGCTTGAGGGGGACTTCCAGTCTCACCAGAAAGGTGATTCAAGTTTCCTTATTCACAAGACAACAGCGTGGCTCTCTGGGGACGTGCCTGCTTCTGGGCTGGTGTCCCATCCGGTACCTAGGAGTTCACACTGTCATTCTTGTGAGGGTGAGAAGAAGTCTGATTCTTTGCCATGTGGTCTCTTCCCAAGATAGGTGTGATTTATTCATCAGGAATGTCATCCCAAGTGCAAGGGAGAAAAAGGTTTCATTCCTACCCTATTAAGGCAGCATATGAGGGATGGCCTGACTGTCAGAAATCTTGCCTGGGACAAGTGCCCACCCTGGGACCCACTTTAGTTTCCCTCCCTCCTGGCCTGGCAGGAGGGCCTGACATAGCTGGTCCCAACGGTGTGCACTGGGACTTGAGGAGGTAAGTGGTCTGGGCCCTCCTCATCTTAACCACTACTGGCTGGAACCCACCTGGCCAGTAGATTCCCGAGTTCGTTCAGAAGCCCTTGGATGTGATTTCCTGTCACTCAAAAAGTGTATTCGAAGCCCCTTTGGAGCCGAGGGGTTAAAAGGTGAAGAAATGAGGTCATATTTCCAGCAATATGGGGGGCCTTCAGCCCCCTCTGACCCTGACCACTCACTTCATCAGACAAGAGCAGGGCACTGCAGGCCCATGGGCACCGCTTGAGGTAGGCAGGAGTGGCAGGGACAACCACGAGGATTCAACTATCCTCCCTTCCAAGTACTAACCAGGCCCAACCCTGCTTAGCAGAATTCAACTATTCTCACAATTGTCTCCAGGTGAAAACTGGCCTGGAGGTAACCTATCTCTTGCCAGGCTATGCACCTAAGCAACTTTAAGTTTTAAAAACTTCTTTAAGTTTCACAGAAAATATGGGGAAGGTCAGGGTTTCTAGGGCTGGCTCAACAACTCTGTTTGAGAAGTAAGGACTTCAGTGCTCACGTGTTCAGTGGTGTTGGAATGGGGCATGGCCCACAGTCCCTTCCTGGTGGAGGATGTTCCCAACTGAGGATGAATATGAACTGAGGCTTGTGGTCTTAAAGATTTAACTCCTCTGAAGCAAAAGTCATTGAAATAAGGATACAATTTAAACCCCAGAAACCTAAGTGGGTGAATCATCTTAGAGGCCTGCACCAGTAGGAGTTTTGAGAAGGCACGACGGCTCATGTTGCTCTTTCTGTCCCTGCAGTACGCCACCACGGGCTGCTCCCTGACGCTGCACCACACGGAGAAGCCAGAACACGAAGACATCTGTGAATACCGTCCTTACTCCTGCCCTTGTCCCGGTGCTTCCTGCAAGTGGCAGGGGTCTTTGGAGGCGGTGATGTCCCATCTCATGCATGCCCACAAAAGCATTACCACCCTCCAGGGAGAAGACATCGTCTTTCTAGCTACAGACATTAACCTGCCGGGGGCTGTCGACTGGGTGATGATGCAGTCCTGCTTTGGCCATCACTTCATGCTGGTGCTGGAGAAACAAGAGAAGTACGAAGGCCACCAGCAGTTCTTCGCCATCGTGCTGCTCATTGGCACCCGCAAGCAAGCCGAGAACTTTGCCTACAGACTGGAGTTGAATGGAAACCGGCGGAGACTGACCTGGGAGGCCACGCCCCGGTCCATCCACGACGGGGTGGCCGCAGCCATCATGAACAGCGACTGCCTTGTTTTTGACACAGCCATAGCACATCTGTTTGCAGATAACGGCAACCTTGGAATCAACGTGACCATTTCTACATGTTGTCCATGAGGCACCGAGGTTATCTGGGCACAGTGCTCTGTGGTTAATAAAGGTTTTTATAGATGTTTTATTCACTGTGTCTTCACAAGCCAAGACCCACAGTTACCCCCGTGTTCTGTTGGAACAGCAACTTCCCATCTGGCATTGGCCCAGCAAAGTTCACTACATGGGAACGAATGGGGTTGGCCTGGTAGTCATTTGGAGTCTGTTCTATGATCTGAAATCAACTTTATTATGAAATTTTATCTACTTCCTGAACAGCACTTGACAGGTTGCTCAGGGCTCCTGTAGACCAGTATGTTAGGAATTGGAGGCTCCTTCCCGCCTGACTCCCTATATTGGTCTCTCCAAGTTGACTAAAGCACAGTGACTGTCGATAGATTCCTTAACCTTAACTTTTTCTTTGTAGGGAGTAGGAATTGTTTTAATGAGTTTTAAACAGTGTTTCTCAAACTGGATGGCTAATGGCTAATCCACATGCATAGAGTCACCTGTAGTACTCACCTTAAACATGCAGATTTGTGGAGCCTGTGAATTTATAACAATCTCACCAGGTGATTCTGTCCAACAATAAAGTTTGAGAATTACTGAGTTAAATTGTAGAAAGGGTCCAGACTTTAAAGGTGCTTTATGATTGCCCTCTACTGATACTCTTTGTCCTTCTACTCTTTCATTCCCTCCCCACCCTAACCTACCACTCCCAACTGAAGGCCAGAACTGAAATCCCCATGAACACACTCCTGAGATCTGGTCACTCTCTTGTGTTTGGGGTGGATTGTCTAGGAAAGCGAATGGTATGGCCATTGATAGTTCTCACATAAGTAGGTTTTGCTCATGACTAGTACAGATGACCTGTTTACACGTGACTTCCCTCGGAGGCCATCCTTGACTGCAGCTGGTGGGAAAGACTAGATCAGTAGAGTTGTTAAAGCTTTATAACCAGTGTCATATGCTTGCTATTTAAAGGTATGTGTTGGGTTGTTGTTGTTTTTTGCCACATTCACTTTAGTTTTTTAATAAATATTTTCCAAAAATGAATATTCTGCTTTATTTTCCCAGTTGAATAAGGCTTATTTAGTGGGCACTTCCTGTGTGTGGGTGCATGAAACTTCACCACTATGTTGGGCATGGAGACATCACTATTTCCACATGAAGAAACGGCCATTGACCCCAGGTCATGACACAGGTCTGTATTAGAAATGGGGTCCAAACTCAGTTCCCTGAGGCAGGGACTGCCACTGGTGGTGTAGGTGTCTCCCTTGGAGATGTTCTCGCAAGTGCCAGCACTGTGGAAGAAGAGTATTTCTCCTGTTTTACGGAATCAGAGAGAAGAGGCTTGGCCAGGGCTGATGTCGGGAGTCCTGGGATTGAACCAGGGTGATCTGCTCCCTCAGTCCCGACCCTGAAGTTTCAAAGGAATTCAGAATATTAGCCCCATATGCCTGGTGAGGATCGAAGACTGCTTAAACTTAGCAGCCCAATGGCATTAGAGTAGCACCTGGTGGAAGGGATGACTTTAAGAGTTTTTTTTTTTAGCTGAGATGTAGTATTGAGTTCTTATCCAGGATAGAGCTCTGGCAGGCAAGGAAGATTCTAGAAAGTTTCACTCTACACAGCTTGGCCATAAACATCTCTGCCTCAAGTGTTTTTGCCACATTTTCACTGTATAACTAATTGGCCATAAGGCAATTTTGCCATAAAAGACAAAAATCACCCAAAAAAATGGGACATTTTAACATATGCTAAAAAGGATATAATGAAACATGAAAAAAAAATTAAGACTTCATTGTGGAATACAAAATAATCGAATACATTTAAAATGTGTGTAGATTCATGGCGATACTGCGCAAATAACTGATTTTACTTGGTGGATTTTACCTAAACACTTGTCCCCAAGGCTTTTTTCATTCATAGCCTTACATATTTTGCGTGTTGATTAGTCTCCTCATCTGGCATTGTGCTTTTTCTTTTTTTTTTTGCTAAACTTTCTTCCTTTGTTAAGAAAGGTTTCGGCTTCCATGTACTAGGATTACGTCCCTGTAATGGACCTTTGTACTGTGTTGTGAAAGCCTCTGTGCTGTTCTTTGTCCTTGGCATACTGTCACATGTTCATTGATAGGCCTTCCAAAGTTATATGGGAAATGTCAAAGAAATGCTAATGTTGTAATGCACTGGAAATGAGCTTTGTTATCATCATAACTGACAGGCTATCACTTTCTAACATAGTATGTGATTTGGCTTTATGCTCATTTCATACTTCCTATAAGTTTCATCACCATACTTTCTGTTTAGTCGATATATGTACTTGATACAACCCGTCTAGTTCATGTAATCACCCTGTACAGACCAGTATGAGGGCTAGCTAAGATTTAGATGAGAACTTTGCCAATGGAGAAATGAAATGAAACTGATAAGTAGTTTCAATACATTAACTGCCAGAGGCAGCTGATTCATCCATGGAGAGACGAAATCAGTTATTTGGTCCTTTTATAGCAAAATTGCCTTCTGGACAATTAGTTCCATGGCAGCAATGCTTGTGGCAAAGATGTTTATGGCAAAAATACCAGACACAGTTAAAGAATTGCTGAAGTAATTTCTCTTCTCTGCTATTTTTCAAATAAAGACGAGAAACAGTGCCCTGAGCAAAAGAAGGTCCTTATAAAGTTTTGGTAAATGAATGAAAACTATAGCTCTTATTACCAAGAAAATCACATTCACTACACGAGAGGCTCTGTGGAGGCAAAACTAGGACCCAGGAGCAGGTGGACTTTGACCCTCAGAGCCAGAGCTGGTCCAAGTGTGGCTGTCCTGTGTGTACATAAAGCCCAGGCAATGTGTTTTGTGCATCAACTCAACTAGCTTTCACCACCACTCTTGTCCGTATCCAAGCCTTCTTGTTATGTGTAATGGGGAAAATCAGGACTGATTGGTCAACAAGGTACCAAAGGTAAAGAAAGGTATACTTAAAAGCCTGTGAAGACCGACATTATGGAATCAAGTTATTCCTTAAAGCATAAAATGTTAGCTTTTTGGCCTTGAGAGGTAAAGTGGCGGGCCAGCGGCCACAAGGCACATTATTGGCAACACTGATTCTAGAATTCAGGCGTCCTGCCTCCCAGTTCAAACATGTTTCCAGAACCTGACAAATCAAAGTTTTAGACAACAAAACTCTGTGAACATCTACTTTCCAGAGCTATCTAGCTCCCTTGAATCTATTACTGGAAATCTGTAAACTTTTACTCTCTTTTTTGAAACTAAGCATTTTCTACCCATAAACAAACAAAAATCCCCAGGTTATTCCCTATTTTAAGAGGAAGTGAAAACAGCAAAGAATAGGTTATGTAAATTAAAGCATCTTTTTATGTAGTTGCAGTTGCAAATGCAATATACAACACAGTGGTAGTCACTGGGCAAAGCTCATCACGTGGTCCACTTCTGCCCCATAGAAAAAAAAAATCTCTTTCCCTTTCCTGTCCTGGTTGTATATTCTACTTTGACAGAAATCGGGCTGATCAAGCAACACTGTAAATTCCGCCTGTGCCTTCCAATGCCTGAGCCATTCTAAAGAAAAAATGTTCAAAATTCTTCAGGAGAAAATGTTCATTCTGGGTGGCAAGCACCTAAGTGTATGTAATATTTGTATTTCTGTTGTAAGTTTCTTTTGAACCAACTTGGGATCAGGGGTTCTCGGCCCTTCTGAGAGCAAGAGTAGGTCTTGGTTTCCCTGATTCCTTAACATTTAGGGGTGATGTCCCTCACAGTGAACTATCCGGTGCGCATTATGGGTAATTTCCAAGGAGAGGCAACTGAGGCATGGACCATTGAGTAGGACCTGGAACTACCCACAGATTCAAACAAATGGCTGAGCATCTCTGTCATGGCGACAGAATCGTGCAACCTCTCTACGATACCATCTAAGGAAATTTTCCTTGAACCTAACTTCAGATTCTTAGGTCTTTCCAAGTAACACAAGTGGAACCTTAGGTCTGGTCCCACCTTTCCTCACTTGCAACATTTGAAGGTTTGTTTTCTCAATGTTTCTACTGTATATCTACTAAATACACAATTATAGTAGTATAGTAGAAACATTTCTACTATCCCCATTTCTGTGAGCCAGTTGAGCTATTTAAGGTGTGTAAGTCATTCCAGCCAGGCTTCATAGTAGGGGATTCTGGGATAATTGTGACCCAGCATGTGTCAGTTGGCGTGAGCTGGTGACTCATGTTCCTGCTGCCTCTCAGATTCCCACAGTCCAGAGCCAGGTACGGTGCCTGGGCACACAGACCAGTTTTGCTTTGTAGTTTTGGCTTGAGCAGCCTGCGGCCTTGACCTTTCCTGACTCACGCAGGCTGTGCTTGAAGTAGGAGTATAATAATTTCACTGGCCTGTGCTGGCCTGAACGCGAGGAAGTCAAGAGTTCTTAGAGAATAAGAAATCCAACTCTCTGTATTGTTAAGCCTGCTTTGGCTACTAATGTGAAGCTTTAAATTTTGTATTTGTGCATTCTTTTAATTTGTACTAGAGTCCTTAAATGACAAGGCAAGGAAAAATGTTAGGCCCCGTGATGCCAACGCCTATGATCACCACCACTATTTTACAGAAGAAAGAGAGAAAGAAAGGGAGGGGGGGAAAAAGGGAGACAGGGAAGGAGGAAGGGAGGGAGGGAGAGACGGAGGGAGAGGGGGAGGGAGGAAGGAAGGGAAGGAGGGAGAGGGGGAGGAGCTTACAAAGGGAAAGCCACAGACTAGTTAGAATTTTTCATGATGACAATATGGTGTCTTCTATATTGAGCAAAAGGGGAAAAATTATAAAACTATTAAAACTACAAGCCAACATTTTATGATCATGAAGGCAAATGAAGGGAATATGCTCCAAGTCATTTTTGAGAGAGAGAATATCTCAAGGTCATCGAGGAACCTGATGCAGGGTCAGCTCTCACAACCTGGGATCGCGACCTAAGCCGAAATCAAGAGTCAGACGCTCAACTGACTGAGGCACCCAGGCGCCCCTGCTCCAAATCTTGATTCCACCAACTTCTCCCAGGCACCCCTGCCACCACCCAGCCCTGGACACCTTTAAGAGCTCCAAACTGCTCATCCTCTCTCCTGCCCTGCTCCAGTCCATTCTACACATGGGCAGTCAGAGGCTCTTTTTAAATGAAAGTTGATAGTGGCACTAGCTCTTTAATGTTTTCTTTCAGGGCACCCTGTTCTTTTCCATCAGAGCATTTTCTACAGTTATAATTGTATTTTTTACATGCTTATGTCTGCCTCCCCTCAACAAACCATGAACTTTTTTGTTCATCCGTGTATCCCTGGTACCTGGGCACATCATGAACATCTGACTGAATAAACCGCTACCAACATTAGCCTGAAGGAAACACCTCAAAAGTTAACATGGTCTGTTTTTAAAGCAAAAATCACCGGGGGATTTGCCTCAGGTAGGCAGGCAACAGAGACAGGGAGATAATCTAACAGTCCAGAGAAGGGAGGAAATAGTCTCTCTGTCCCAATCATTCCCTAGGCAACGGCAGAAATGCTAGCCTGAAGGGTCTGTGGCATAAAATTTCTATGTCATAGTGTCACCTGACATTAATATTGGGGTATTTGATGAGCCTTGCGGAGGGCACAGATGAAGATCCCTTTGACCAACAGGGAACTGTGTTAGAAGATCAGATCAGCTTGCCAAGTTCAGCAAGACAACAGCAGTTGCCACTTACTGGGCACCTAGTTGCACAAAGTGCTTCGTCTAGGTTAACTCACTAAATCCTCCCCATATTCCAATGAGGATAAGCGTTTATTAGCCTTGACTTGAAGTTGAGGACATTGAAGTTCAGGGAGACAAAGCAACTTGCTCAAGTTCACAGCTGGTAAGCAACAGAACCGGAATAGGAACAGGTTCTGGAGTTCCTGACCCTTCACCGTGCTACGTCATGCATCATTACTGAGGTTTGGCTTTCACACATTTTGACCACCAAATGCAATACAGCTTGGTTGTGACAGATATAGATGACCAGGACACAGGGATGCAGATGTTTGCTGGATACAGAACACCTGTGCTTTAGAACTACTTTCTTTACTGTCATAGCATGTTAGATGGGGACAATAACCTCCAGATCATTCAGACCCTCACTATTCAAAGTGTGACTCATGAACCAGATGCCTCAATGTCACCTGGGAGCTTGTTAGAAATGTAGCCTCTCCTGGCAAGCCACAGAGACTCTTACCAATGGAGAACTGAGGGTTGATCAAGGGGAGATGGGTGTGGGGGAGGGGATAAATGGGTGATGGGAATTAAGGAGGGCACTTGTTGAGTGCCCAGGATGAGTACTGGGTGTTATATATAAGTGATGAATTACTAAATTCTACTCCTGAAACCAATACTACACTGTATGTTAACTAACTTGAATTTTAAAAAATGAAAGAAAAAGACAGACAGACAGACAAGAAAAGAAAGAAATTCAGCATCTCCTGCCATACCCCAGACCTACTGAATCTGAATCTGCATTTTTACACAATCCCAGCTGATTTGATCCCAAGTTTGAGAAGCACTAGTATAGATCAGCGTTCTCAACCCACCTGCCCCTCAGAATCACCTGGGAAGTGCAGAAGTATATGAGGACCAGAGTTAGGATCCCTGGCAGTAGGGCTGAGGGTCTGTGGTCTTTTTTATTATTATTATAGTTTATTGTCAAGTTGGTTTCCCTATAACACCCAGTGCTCATCCCAACCGTGGTCATTCTAAAGCCTCGCAGGGGAGTCCAACATGCAGTTGGAGAATCACTGATCTGGTCCAACCCTCATCTTATTTTTTCCCTTGTTTTACACTGCTGTTAAAATGCACAGCAAAGTGACCTACCAAGTATAATAAAAAGAATGTGGACTTGAGAAATTAAACAGATCAAGATTTGGATCCTGATTCTGCCACTAATTAGCAGTGAGTCTTTTGGCAAATCACTAGCCTTCCTGGGCCTCTGCTTCCACATTTATAAAATGGAGATAACAACACCCACGTAGGAAGGTCACTGTGAGAAACATATCTGCAAAGCACTGAGACAGAGACACTGGTGCACAGTAGGACCCTGAAGAACGGCAGCCACCCTGATTGTCCATCACATCGGTCAGGCAGCAGATGGCTGTTTGAAGAACAAAGTGCTGAAGCATGACATTCCTTCCCCCAGAGTCATCTCCAAGTGTGGAGCCAATGTGTTAATATAACTTTTGTAAAGACTGTGATGAAAGGCATGTGGGAAGAAGCAGTGGGATGCCAGGGGGCAGGGCGTGCTCCCCACGCCCCCAGTCCCTGCCTCTGGTCCCCATCCGTTCCACCTGCCCGGTCTGCTGCCCTGCCTGTGACCTGCATGTGCCAACCATCAGATGTCTCTTCATTTAGTTCGTATTTTTAAAACATACAAAACAAAAACCACTTTCCATATCACACGTTGACCTGTATTTATTAGAATGGGAAATAACACCGGCGGAAATAGCCCCTTTGGAAAAATGCCTTCACTGTGGCTGAAACCAAGAAAACACAAAACGTGGCTTTGTGTCTCTACCTGAGAAAGTCCAGGGCTCAAAGAGTGTGGGAAAGGAAAGGTGTTCTCACTCCCGTTAGTAGTTTGGCTTTTTTTTGTTTTGTAACTTTTGTGGCAAAATATACTTAACATGAAATTACCATGTTAACCATTTTTAAGGGCACAGTTCAGTGATATTAAGTACATGCACATAATTGTGCATCTAACAGTTTTGTTCTCATACTTCCTTTTCTTCTTGCACACACCTACACCTACACATACACAGTATCTTCATGATGCTGTGGCTTTGGAATGTTTCACCTTCGTAATTAGAAATGACCTCAAAAGGGGTCCCAGGGCGACATGCATTTTCTTCTCATTAGAAGGAAACCTATTTGGTGACAGTCACGTGTCAGGTGCTTCCCATCCTTTATTCATAACAACGTACAAGCAAGGGAGGGTGTGTTAAACACGTTTTTAAGAAACTGAGGTTCAAGGAGGTAAATGAGCGTGTGCACAGCCACCGAGAAAGGACTATGGCCAAAATTCACACTCATCTGTGAGACTGCAAAGGCCATGCTTTTTCCTTCTTTAAAAGAAGAAATAAATATGTTCCTTATTATAAATTATAGGAGTCATTGTTTAAAAAATCCTCTTAATACAGAATAATGTCAAGAAAACATAAAAATCATTAACGAACTCCTCTCCCAGAAATAATCACAGTTCCATATAGACACCTTCCTGTCCAATTTGTTGTGTGTACTGGCACATTTACTTTCCTGGTGTCCCACTGAAGGTGGGACAGGAGAGGGGGGTGGCTGAGGGCTGTGATAGGGAAGGATGAGAACTTTTATGTGTTTTTTTCTTTATATATGTTGCTTGAAGCTTTTACAATAGATGTATTCACAAATGAGTTGTGCAGTAAATGAATAGAAAATAATTGGCAGTAAAATCCAGAGGGGAAAAAAAGAATACATTGATCAACACGGGAGAACCGTCAGCCTAGAAACACTGAAAAAGGAAAGCCCGAGAGGCAAAGGTTGGCTCATAACCAAGAACTCTTTAGGTTAAACAATGAGGCTCCAGCTGATAGGTATGTTTCTAATATAAAGACAGATGCATCAGGCTTTCCAAGTAGGATGTCACTAAACCTCCTTGTCGCCTAGTAGCGCGGTAGAGTGGGGTCTAATCTACCTGCCAGATAGCTTTCCAAATACAATTTAACTTCCCATGTAATTTGCATACAGAGTAAGATTGTTCTGGGTAGATTATTATAAATTTTCCAACTGCCTGACAGCTAAACCTTTCTGCCAATTAAATTAATTGTTTTTCAAATATTTCTTCATCCTCTGAGAGCTCTATTGGTCAGTCAGCATCACTAAATTATGGCAACCCAGGATACTGTCAATTTGAACTTTCAAATCCGTAAGTCTGGACTCTGGGTTAAAGGAAAAGTAAATTGAATGAGGTTCCTTAGAGTACCTACTAGGCTGAGAAGCAGGAGGACAACAACAGACATCCTGGTCTTACACATCCAATATGGACCAGAAAATGCCATTATTAGCACCACTGTTAACATTCCTCAGGTCACGTGTTTAGGCAGGGCCAATCCTGGGTCATTTAACAGCAGTGCAATGGAGTGGTGGCCCAGGGCAAGTTCTGAGCAGACAGACCCAGCCACAGGCACTGGGCGAAAACCCCATCCAGTAGGCAGATGATACCTTGCTCACGCATGAACAAAAGATGCTACCAGTTTCAGTAGGAATTTGGCTTCAGTTAGTGCAGGTAGCCATGAGGTGTGATGAGAGCCGAGAAGAGTAATGGTGAAGGGAATCCAAGAGTAAGTGATAGGCAGGGAGCCAGGCAGATAACCTCAGGTGAGTCTATCTGCAGGCATCAATACCTGGTACCTGGGCAAAAGACTAGGTTTCTTTCATTCATTCCTTTAACAAATATTTGCAACATGCCTCTTGGGGAGACACTCCTCTATGGAACTCTCATGCACCTACATGCGTTGGTCAGTACAGCAGGGATATAAGGCCTGACTGCTCTTTACCTGGGCCATTTCTCAGGGTTGTGATGCCAGCAAGGAACCTTGAGGGATGAAGTAATACTTTCCTTGGGAACAAAGAGCAGGCTTGCTTACTCCTTACTATAAAAGTCATGAATTCCCCAAGGTCAATGTTTCTCACCTGCAAAACCAGCTCCCTTCATATATCGTCTCCATCTGGCCCATATCATGTATCCCGTGAGAACTGGAGGCAAGGGGACCTGATGCAAGCATGATGGTGCTATGCTGTTTGCTCTCCTGAAAGTAATAAATTCCTGTGTTTCTGACCCTAGAGTCTCATGTCTCCTCCAGCATCCATGAAATAGTGAAAGGCTAGCGTACTAGCTGGTAAATTGGGTAAAACCAATTTTCAGACCCAACAGCACCTAGTGTGTGCTAGGCCCCATACCAGGTCTTGAGGGTGATCCAGTGTACAAAAACAGGCCCATGCCTGTTCTCAAGGAATGAACATTCAAGTGGAGGGACAAACAATAGGTAACAAAATAGGCAAGAAAATATCAGAGAGTAAGAAGTGCTCTGCAGAAAACATAAATGGAATGGTGTGCTACAGATGACCAGCTGCCTACATTAGACTGAGTGGCCACAAAGGCCAAGGAAGGCAAATGAACACAAAAACCACGTGGCGGAAAGGGTTGAGGCAAGAAGAGAACATCAGGTATAGAAAGCCTGCAGCAGAACTAGCCAGCATGGCCAGAGCACAATGGACATGGGGAAGACTGAGGGCAGGTCAGTAAGGAGCTAGATCCTTGACCTGTGAGGTCAGAGCTAGGGGTCTGGATTTCTTTCCATGTGCCCTGGGAAGCCACTGGACAGTTTTAAGGAGCATAAATGATCTGACTTAGATTTTTAAAACTGGCTCTAGCTACTCAGGGAAGAACACTGGTTGTCATGAGCAAGGATGGAAAGCATTCAGGAAGCTATGGCATTAGTCCAGGTGCAACATAATCATGGCTTGGACAAGGATGGTGGAGGAAAGGGAAACAGAAGTGGGCAGATTTGGGCTGAGTTTTAAAGGTAGAGCTGGCGGAAGTTGCTAAAGGACTGGACGGGGAAGTGGGGACAGGGTGGAATACTGGATACAGGAATAAGGAAAAGGGAAGAATGATAGGTGGTCACTCCTAGGTTTCTACCCTCAGAACAAGGTGAGTTCCAGTTGCTGAGATGAATGAGACCAGGCAAAGAGCTGGTTTAGGGGAGAATCCACAGAGTCACAGGCATGAAGGCAGCACACAGACAGTTGGTTGAATCTGGCTCTGGGGGTGGGGGGAGGCCAGGCTGGAAGTATCACCTTGGGGGCCAGCACCATATTTATAGTGTCTAAGCCATGAGAGGATGAGAAGACCTCAGGAGATAATCTGGAGAGAGCAGGAGAGTGGGACTCAGGCCTATGTCCCCCAACAGCCACATGAGGAATCAGAGCCCAGAAGTGAGACTTCTAAGAGTGGCTGCCAAGGTGAGGGAACCCCTAGAAGATCTGGCATCACAAACCCCCCATGAAAATACTGGGTTCAAGTAGAAGAGAGGGGTCAGCTACTGAACATCGCTGACAAGACTGTCCATCTCCACTTCCCTGACCAACCCTTAGTACTGCCCCCGTTACTGCCTCTGCTCCCTCCAACAGTGATATCAAGTAAGAGGCACGCTGCAGCCAAAGGCAGAGTTTCCATTACACCAGACAAGTGAACGGGGCTGCTTGAGTCCTAGAGTTACAGACTTCTGCTGACAAGAAGTGATGTCCCATCAAGAATGTGACACACTTGCTGCCCTTCCTAGCCAACTCACCCTTCTCCCCTGTCCCCGAAGAGACCAGATGGCATACCTCTGAGTAAGTACTTTTCTGTCTCTCATCTTTCCAGCTGCGCTAATGTTACTCACCCTTCAAGGCTTAACTTGGTCCGCCTCATTCAATACACATCAATCAATTGCTCTGTGCTCTACATCCGTGATATCATTTAATTCTCATAAACACGTTGAGGTACACATAATTTTCATTAACAAATGAAGAAAGTGAAGCTCACAGAGACTAAGTCACTTGCTTAAAGTCACACAGCTGCCAAGTGGTGAACATGGGATTCAAGTCCAGGACGGCAGCCCTTCCAACAGACCTGTCTGCTTGCAAATGTGGCTGGGATGCAGACTCTACAGTCTAGCACAGGTCTGAGAGCAGAAGACAAAGAGGTAAATTACAACAACAAACTGTGCAACTACAACGACATAAACTATGTCATTATGAGGCAAATTACAGGGGCACCTGAGTGGTTCAGTCAGGTAAACCTCTGACTTTGGCTCAGGTCATGATCTCACGCTCATGAGTTCCAGCCCCACATCCGGCTCTGTGCTGACAGCTCAGAACCTGGAGACTGCTTCAGATTCTG
The DNA here is from genome assembly GCF_006229205.1 of Suricata suricatta. Lineage (NCBI taxonomy): Eukaryota > Metazoa > Chordata > Mammalia > Carnivora > Herpestidae > Suricata > Suricata suricatta. Next base: position 111,361,188 of record NC_043704.1, read on the forward strand.
TGTCTTCCTCTCTCTCTGTCCCTCCCCTGGCTCGTGCTCTTTCTCAAATAACAAACATTAAGAAAGAAAGAAAGAAAGAAAGAAAGAAAGAAAGAAAGAAAGAAAGAAAGAAAGCAAATTACAGTCAGAGGCCATACAAATTTGCTACGGAGTTCAAAGGGAGATGAGAACTGCTTCTTGGAAGAGGTGACGTGTGCAAGGAGTCTTGAGAGTTGGGTGGGATTTCGCAGGGCTGAGGCAGTTGGGAGGATGTGCAAAGAGAAAGGAGCAGCCTCTCTCTGACCAACCCCAATGTACTCAGTGCCTAAACTCAACCTCCTCCACCTCACCATTCCAGTTGCAGGTTTTCCATCTCTCCTATTTCCTTCACTGCTCTGTTCCCAGCACCTGACCCAAAGTCTTGCATACAGACTGTGTCTAGTTCAAAGGTGTCCTATCTGATCTCCTAATTCTAGTCTCTCCTTTACCAAACCATCCCTGTACCAGCTAAGTTTCATGGCTAACCCTGGCCACCATTAAACCTACTCCTTCTAGAGAATTTGCCCAGTTTCTGGAAAAACCATGCGAACTCCCAATAACTCACACCTCCACAAACTCACAAAGCTAGCCTCAGCTGATATGACCTAACCCAACGCCAGCACATTCATTGGCTGAGCAGCAACCAACCAGATTCTCTTGAGAGAGTAGGAGCCTGTCGGTGGTGAGGGCAACCTACCCACACAGCCCTGGGAAGCTGGGGCTGTGCCAAGGTGAGCCGACTAAGAGAAGCGGAGACATGGGAGCAGGGGGGTGGATGGGGGAGTGGCTGAGAGATGGAGGGGGAGCCGCACTGCCCAGCCTTCCAGGCCCAGTCCTCAGCTCTAGGAGGCCCGGCACCACCCCTTTTCCTGATCTGAGCTACCTGGGGGACAGCCTACTATGGCTTCCAATTTTACCCCCCCTTGTTACTTTTCTCCCTTTCTCAGTTTTAGACTGTAATTATTGATCCCCCCACCACCACCGTTACAGAAAGCAATGCATGGTTTCTTGTTCTGACTTTAATTCTATGATTATTGTTGTCAAGATTGATAATTTTTTTAACCTTTTATTATGTCCATTTTCAGAATAAGAAGGGAGAATAATGCAGTGAAGTTGAGGTACCATCACCAACTCCAACAATTATCAACCTTTGGCCAATCTTGCTTCATCTACACCCTCACCTACATTCACATGTGGATTTTTAAAACTGAATCACAAATATTTATAGTCTCTCATACAGTATGGAATATCTGAATATATTTTTTGTGACAATACTGTTATCACACCTATTAAAATTAATAAATCTTAATATAAGCACATAGCCAGATTTCATATATCTCTGGTTGATAGTATTGTTTGATTTGGAATCCATGTGAGATCCTACATCATTACCAGTGAAAGGTTACATCTCTCTTCTCTCTTACTCTAGATTCTCTCTCCATCACTTTTCTTTCTCTGAAATTACTTATTCAAGAATCCAGGTTTCTTATAGTTTCATTGCATCTCCACACTATCATTTAACATAATCTTCTGCACCTTGTATTTCTTTTAAATCAGTAGTTAAGACGCTTGATCAAATTCAGATTTGATTTTTTTAAAATTAAGGCTGCTTCATAGGTGGTGGCCGTGGGGGTATTGTGTATTTCCATAGCAGGAAGGACAAAATCAATCAATCAATCTCTCTCTCTCTCTCTCTCTCTCTCTGTTTTCAGCCACATATCCACTTATTCGGGATTACGGGATGAGATTCCAAATCCATCACGCCATCTTTATTAGCTGGAAAATTTCTGTAGTTAGGAATCTCCCCTTTTCAACCATTTAAAGGTTCATTTTACAAGGGAAACATAAGATAAATGTTTATTTTCCTTCACGACCTTCCACAACAGGGCAATGATTTTTTTGTCATCCTCCAAAGTAACCAGTGCAGTAACATTTTTTAAAACTGTCATATGGATCATGAATTTAAACATTTTGTATGTATTTCAATCCATTACCATTATTATTCGTATTGACATGCATACCATTCCATCTTGACCTGCTGAATGCTTATTCAGCTTGACTTCTGGGTCCTTTTCATATGGCCAAAATAGTAGTCTTTGATGTTCTAGACTTATCTTATTCTTTTTCTGTCCTCAACCTAGAATCAACTATTTCTCCAAGGAATCTTCAATTCTTTTCATGGGAAATAGTATTTCAAGGTCACAGTCTAGTGTTCACTGCAGCATTAGAAGCATACCTTGGAGATATGGCAGGTTCGGTTCCACACCACCACAATAAAGTGAGTATCACATTAAAGCAAGAAGAATGAATTTGTTGGTATTCCCAGGGCATATAAATGTTTACACTATACTGTAGTCTATTAAGTATGCAACAGCCATGGTGTTTATAAAAACAATGTACCTAACTTGGGGCACCTGGGTGGCTCAGTCGGTTAAGCACCTGACTTCGGCTCAGGTCATGATCTCATGGTCCATGGGTTCAAGACCCACACTGGGCTCTGGGCTGACAGCTCAGAGCCTGGAGCCTGGTTCAGATTCTGTGTCTCCCTCTCTCTATGCCCCTTCCCTGCTCAGTCTCTCTCTCTCTCAAAATAAAATAAAGACATAAAAAAAAAAGTACCTAACTTAATTAAAAAGTTTATTGCCAGGGACACCTGGGTAACTCAGTTGGATAAGCATCTGACTCTTGATTTCAGCTCAGGTGATGATCTCACGGTTCATAAATCCAAGCCACACATCGGACCCTGCACTGCATAAGCATGGAGCCTGCTTGGAAGTCTTTTTCTCTCTCTGTCTCTATCCTGTGTGCACTCTCTTTCTCTCTCTCTCTCTCTCTCTCTCTCTCTCTCTCTCTCTCAAAATAAATAAATAGCCTTCAAAATAGGGGGGTTTTATTCGACTTTTTTTTTTAACATTTATTGATTTTTGAGGTAGACAGAGTGTGAGCTGGAGAAGCTCAGAGAGAGAGGGAGACAGAGAATCTGAAGCAGGCTCCAGGCTCTGAGCAGTCAGCACCGAGCCCAACGCAGGGCTCAAACTCATGAACCGGGAGATTATGACCTGAGCCAAAGCCAGATGCTTAATTGGCTAAGCCACTCAGGTATGCCCCCCAAAAATAGTTTATTACCAACTAATGCTAACTATCATCTGATCTTTTGACAAGTCATAATCACTGATCACAGATCACCATAACAAACAATAATGAAAAAGTTTGAAATATTAAAAGAATTACCAAAATGTAACACAGATACATGAATGAGCCAATGCTGCTGGGAAAATGGCACCAAAAGAGTTGCTCAGTGCAGGATTACCACAAACCTTCAACTTCTAAAAAATGCAGTATCTTCAAAACACAATAAAATGAAGCCAATAAGATGAGGTATGCCTATATTTACAATAGCCAAGATATGGAAACTACCTAAATGTTCATCAATGGATGAATGGATAAAGGAAATGTGGTATATCTATATACAATGAAATATTTATTCAGCCATAAAAAGAAATTAAATCTTGCCATTTGCAACAACATGATGGACCTTGAGAGCATTATGCTAAATAAAACAAGTCATACAGAGACAGGCAAATACTATATGATCTCATTTATGTGTAGAATCTTAAGAGAAAAATAAAAGCTCATGGATACAGAGAAAAGATCAGTGGTTGCCAGAGATGGGGGTAGAGTGGATGAAAAGGGTCAAAAGTATGCACTTTCTGTTATAAAATAAACAAGTCACGGGAATGTAATGTATAGCATAGTGACTATAGTTAACACCACTATTACATATTTGAAAGTTACTGGGAGAGTAAATCTTAAACGTTCTTATCACAAAAAATAATAACTACATGTAACTATGTATGGTGACAGATTAGTTAACTAGACATAGTGGTGATCATTTTGCAACATATACAAATATCAAAACATTACATTGTGTACCTAAAGCTAATCTGTTCTATGTCAATTATATCTCAATAATCTTTTAAAAGTAAAATGTTATACAAAAATCACAATCTTGGCAGTAGGAGCATTCCTTTTATTCTTCAACTAGTTTGAATGGATTTTATGCCAAATACTCTTTGACATGAATTTTCAATGCTTCCAACAAAATAAATCACAAAAAAGCAAATTAGATCACACACATCTGATTTAAAAATCTTCCCTGGTTTTTGGACAATGATAACAAGACAATTCAATAGGGACAATACAGCTTTTTCAACAAATGAGGCTGGGATGATTAGATATTTATATGCAAAAGAGACGCAGTCAGAGTATTTACACCACAGACATCAGCAAATGCTCCAAATTGCGGCTTGACTTATAGTTTTGCTTTGGCTAAGCTTAAAAAGGTGAAGAAAAAATACTAGTTGTACCACTTTAACTACAAAGTGTGTCATAGTTGGAATCATTACATCACAGAGCAAAATAGAAAACAGTTTTCCAGTACTTGAAAACTATTATACAGTTTAGCTAAGAATTCACTCACTCAAGAGAGTGAAACACAGCTCACTTTTATTTTCACATTTTAGATATTAGTGATGATTACACAACTCTGAAGACACTAAAAACCACTGAATTGTATATTTCAAATGGGTGAATTGTATGGCATATGAATTATATCTTAACAAAGCTGTTTTATATATGTGGATATATTATATATATTGATCTATATTATATATCTCCCGTATATATACATAACAGCTTGATATATAAATATATCAATATTGTTATGTATTATATATGTTATATGTGGATTTATTATACATATGGATATATTTTATATATCTCCCATACATTTTATATATAACAGTTTGATATATATAAATATATCAATATTGATATATGTAAGTGTATCGATATTATTATTATAAGTGCATCTATATCTATATTTTTACATCTCCCCCTGGTACCTTTGTGCCTCTAGACTTGAAGTAACATTCATTCATATATCTATTTATTCAGTACATATTTCCCAGGTATCCACTATCAAATCATTCATTTATTCAACAAATATAAATTGAATACCTACCCTGTTTGGTACGTAGAAGATCCAGCAAAACATTAAAAAAAGCCTAGCTTTTGTGTTGCTTCTATTGTCATAAATGAAAATAGGCAATAAACAAAATACACAGGAGGATTTTATACAACTCAATATATTGAAAGTAATTGATGCTATCAAGGAAAATAAAGCAGGGAAGACATTTTAATGCCATGGTCAGTGGGTGAGAGGTAGAGGGGAGGGGTTGCACTTACAAATAGGGTGGTCAGGGAGGGCTTCACTAAGAAGATGACATTTGAGCAAAGATTTGAAGGAGGTGAGGAAGTGAATCATGCACACATCTAAAGGAAGAACATTCTAGGCAAGGAAAATAGTAAGTGCCAAGGTCTTAAGGTGGATATGCCTAGTATGTTTGAGAAATATCTGGAGAGCAGACTCAATAAGAAGGAAAATAGAGGGAAGGGTGCCTGGGTGGCTCAGTTTATTAAGCATTCAGCTTCGGCTCAGGTCATGATCTCATGGTTCAGGAGTTTGGGCCCAGTGTCAGGCTCTGTGCTGACAGCTCAGAGCCTGGAGCCTGCTTCAGATTCTGTGTCTCTGTCTCTCTCTGCCCCTCTTCTGCTCATGCTCTGTCTCTCTCATAAACATTGAAAAAAATTTTAGGGGTGCCTGGGTGGCTCCATCAGTTAAGCGTCCGGCTTCGGCTCAGGTCATGATCTCGTGATTTGTGGGTTCAAGCCCCACATCGGGCTCTGTGCTAACAGCTAGCTCAGAGCCTGGAGCGTGTCTTCAGATTGTGTGTCTCGTCTTCCTCTCTCTCTGACCCTCCCCTGCTTACGCTCTCTCTCTCTTTCTCCAAAGTAAGTTTAAAAAAATTTTTTTTAATTTTTTAATTAAAAAAAAGAAAAAGTTTTTTAAGAAAGAAAGTAGAGGTTATAAAATTAGAGAAATAAGGAGAGACACAAACTCTGCTATTCTTTTTGAGGTGGAGCCAAGTGGAGTATGTACATCAATGGAGAGCAAAGATTATTCTGGATCCTGGTTTTACGAGGGGTGCATATGCAGTTTGCCTGTTTTCAGGATAAACTTACAATCACCCATGTACTGAAGCTGACACAAGTTGTGAGCAAATGTTTGAGGAGTCCAGTGACCCAGCTGTTGAAGAGCCATTATTAAAAACCAATTTATATAAAATTACAATTAAATAAATTATATTAAAAACAAAAGCATTAAATACTGCCACCTTCCCAAGGATTTCGCTACATTAGCTAGCACCCAGGCTGCTGAGGTTATTTGTGTCTATCATATCTGTATGGTAAAAATCCTAGAAATGGAGAGATGTGGCACATCCCTCAACCCCACCGCACACTCAGTGTGACGGCACATAGGTAATTTGAAGTGGATCATGGTCAGAGTATTTACACCACAGAAATTAGCAAATGCTCCAAATTGCGGTTTGACTTATAGTTTTGTTTTTTCTAGGCTTTAAAAAGTGAAGAAAATATACTAGTCGTCCCACTTTAACTAAAAACTGTGTCACAGTTGGAATCATTACATCATAAATAGAGCAAAGTAGGAAATATTTTTCCAGTACTTGAAAACTATTACACAAGTTAGCAAAGAAGTCACTCACATCATTCATGACATTGATAAACTAGTGAAATGCTGACACGTCTTTGTTTCTTCACTTTGACCTTGCTAGTGTCAACCAAGGTTTGTGTTGTAATCACACTTGTTCGTCAATTTCAACCTCAGGTTGGTACAGATAAATGAGTGCATCAAAGAGCAATGAAAACATCTGAGGGAATCAACAGACTATATAGAATTTACAATAAAAAGTATTAGAAACATTATTTGTAAATTGTATGCCACAGGTCATTGGTAACAGTAAGATGTGTCCGAAGTGTGCGTGTGTGTGTTTTATATGTTTGGAGAGTTGGTTGTTAAACATTTACCAGCTACCAGCTTCCAGCATCTCTCTGGCTCCAATCCAAGCTTGAATCAGTGATTACAGATGAGAGGGACCAACAGAGAAGGGAGAGAGGTTTCTCAGGACCACCAATCAACCGAAAGGGATGGAGTTATTTTGAAATCATTCTGCTTTAAAATTCTGTTAGCCAGGCTGGAGGCCAGGAATTTCTTTGCATTTCTATGCATGGTTATTTTATGTACCGAAGGTGAGTCTAGCTCTCCACTTACGGTAGTGATACAGTTTCCTTTTCAAAAGCAAATTGTTTAAAGTGCTCCCCAAAAAGGTCGGTTTCCAAAAGAAAAGCATTCAGTGAATGACACAGGTAAAATACAGAAGGGGCAAAACTTCAAATAGTGACCTGCAGTGGCTTCCACTTTGGGCAACACTAACTCAGTGACTAAGGCTGTGAAAACATGCACCTGGGTTCCAGTTCGGGCCTTCCAAATGACCAACGGCTTTTTGAACTTACAGCCTCGGTGCCTGCAGAGACCTGAGTCCGTGAGATCAGGGAAGCCCAGGGCCTGGCACCAATGCGGGGGACTCCAGAGGGGACGCAGGGAGGGGCCCGGGATGGTCTCGGCCACCTCCCCACCCAAACCAGGCAACGCCTTCAACCTCCTCCCTCCGACTCGTGTGACGTACATAATGTAGTTGCACACACGCACCGCGTTTTTGCTTCAGGGATCGGCTGAGCCCGGCAGCCGGCGCCCTCCGCCGTGACTCAGCATCCCCGGCGCGAGCTGCCGCTCGGCTCCCATCGGCGATCCTACCTGCAGGAGGCCGGCGCCCCGGCGGAGCGGGATACAAATCCCACCGCCACAGGCTGAGTTTTACTTTTTCATCTTTTTTTCCCTTTAACTTCCCAAAGTGTGGGGTTAAAGGGTACCTTTTGAGTAGGTAAAATAAACTTGGATAGATAAATCCAGTGAAACATTGGTTGTAAGAGTTTTTGTCCCTCTGTATTGACTTTGAGGGGGAATCAAAGAGCTTGGGGTTTAAATAAAGAGGCCTGATGCTTCTCCCGGGTTCCTTCGGCCAGGACCCATCCGGGGCCATGTGCCTGGTCCTGTGCTGTGCGCTGAAGGTATAAAGCCGAAAGGCCTGCAGAGTTTTGACCAGCTAGAGAGGGGACCAGCTGTCGACCGAGGGTGTTGTGATCTCCGCCAGACCAGGTGGCCTTAGAGGGCCTCACCCTTTGTTTTCTGATGGTGCCAGGCTGTTTGGCTTGCAAGGAATGGAAATGGAAATGGAAATCGAGTTCTCAGGTGACAGGCTGACTGTAATGGTCACCACAGCACTTGTAGGCAATTGTGCCCTAGAGACACCCCTGGCTGTCCGTCCTCTCACCACCCTTCCCCACCTCCTCTGGGCCCTGGCAGGTGGACTGCAGTGTTGTGCATCTGCTGAAATGCCTTGCATTTTGACTTCCAATCGAATTGGTCTTTGGGTGGCACGGGCAGATCAGAGTGAGGGAGGAGAGAGCTGGGGGGTCTGTAACCCTTCGCTTCTTCCCTGTAGGGCCAACTGGCCCAACTGCACCCTTGTCCAGAGCCCCCAGTTCCTGTCCCGGCACCCTCTTGAGACATTGCTGGGTGTCTGGCTAACTGCCCCTCCCTCACCCCAAGCCAGGAATGGTATAGGCTCCTCGAGGGCACTAGCCCCAGGGTGCCCACCATCCTTTGTTGGTGTCCCTGCATCTCACCCACACCCATTTGTAAGTGGTCCCTTATGCTCTCCTCAATGAGCCAAATGAGTGTCCAGTCTGCTCCCAGACTGCTACCTGGTTAGAGTGTTCAACATGTGCCCAGCTGCTCTCTGCCTTTTCTATCCATGAACTCATTCAGTTTCATCACAATCCCATGAGGTAGACACCAATATTAACCTGCTTCACAAAAGAGGAAACTAAGGCAATGAATTGCCCGAGTTCACACAGGAGTAAGCCGCAGGGCCAGCACCCACACACCCAGGCAGCGCAGCTCCTGATGTTAGCGTCTGCGTCAGGACACGTAAGGAAGTAGGAGCGTATGTGTCTGCTTTTGCGGAGAGCACAAGCCCAGGCCACACACGTAGGCTTCTGGAGTCTGGTGTGTCACTGAGAAACAGAGAGATCCTCCACGCCACTCTGAGGATCCCTCACTATCTCACAGCTCCCAGGACTGCCCCACCACTGTCACTCAGCCACACTGTTTCTGCCCGCCCTGTCGCCAGCACCCTGCCCCTCTCTGCTTTCCTTCTCTTGCCCCCGTCGCTTCTGCCCAGGCCCTTTTCTGTGTGCCCTTTAATTTCTACCCTCCACCACCTCCTGCCCACTCAACCCCCAAACCCCCACCCAAGGGAGGTCCCGCTTGACGGGGCCAGCCACCAGTCAGGCGGTCTGCTCCACTCTGCTAGTCACTGGCCTGGCCCTGGGTCAGGAGCTGTATGGTCACCACAAAGGGGTGGGGGTCAGTGGAACGCCACCATCGGCCACACTGCAGGATTGGTTCATGGGTGAGAAGACAGGCCAATCTGCCAGGGCAGAGATGTGGGCATTCTCGTGGGGGATGACAGACAGACCTTCTCACCGCTCCTAACCGCTCCAGAGACCCCGGCCACGCGCTGGCTCTCCCTAAGACCAGGAAGCTGTGGCCAAATACCTCTCGTATACCACCATGAGCTAGGTGAGGCAAGACTCAGTTTCTCAGGAGCGCCGCGGCAGACTCAGGCCCCAGGCCTGTCCCAAGTCCTTCCCTGTGCACGCCCACCCCAGTCAGTAGCTACGGCCGGAGTGAATGGGCCACCTGTACACAAGGACAAAACCAGGCTGGTGACACACAGAAGCCACTCAGCACCCCTCCTCTGATCTCTCCGGGTGTCACAGCCCCCGGATTCTGAGAGACTCCTCTGTGAACATTCCTCATGCGTCCTCCACTCTGGCTCACCAAACTTGCCACAGGTTCCACACATAAAGCATTCATGGTGTCCCCTCAGCCTGAAAAGTTTTTCCCTCCTTTCTCCCAGCAAAGTACTTTCCATTCAAGAAAACCTCCCCAGATCCTCCAAACTGGATCCATGGCCTCGCGCCTGGGCCCTGACTGCTTGGTTCTCTGTAACAACACTCACCATGGCCTGCTGCCAGTTTTTAGCTGTCTGTCTCCTCTTAACCACAAGCTCCTCAAGAGTAAGGCTACTGGCTGATTCCTTTTTATTGTTTAGGCCCTTCCGCAGACCAGGAACATACTAGACAGTCCCAAATGCTATTTAAAAAGTGAATAGACAAAGAGCTAGGAATATAACCAGAAAATAGCAATCAGGAGAGTGACTGTTGTTTCCCACGGGGAACAGAGAGGAGGGGTGGGGGAGGGAGGAACAGGAAAGGAGGGAAAGCCAGCCCAAGGGTGTGATACCCGCGGGTCGCCACGGGGCCATCTGGGGCCTAATCCCACTGCAGGCTTCTGAGGAACCATGTAGAAGGACCTGAGAATTGCCCACCTCACAGACGGAGGAGTGGGGGCCTTCACCCTTCAGTTCCCATCCCCCACTGATCAAAGTTTGCCGCACAGCCTGGTGATTCCCTCACACATCCAGAAGGCAACCAGGCACAAGTGGGTCCACCCTGCAGGGTCAGGGAGCAAGTGCATGATTCTCAGCGAAGTTCAGGTGAGAGCAGTTGGGCCACACATGCACAGAGCTGTAGCCACAGCAGCGGCCAGAGTGGAAACCAGCAAGAAGGAAACTAAGCATCTATGCGCGTCTACGGAAGGTGTAGACATGAAGGCTAGAAAAGCAGGGGGCAGGTTATACTGTGGAGGGCCTGGAAAATCAGCCTCCGATGTAACGTGGTGGGCTTCCCAGAGCCGTTGCAAGTTTCTATACAATGCAGTAATATGTATGGCAACACCAACGGATGGCTTGAGTTAGCTGTGGTCTCGCCCCCCCCCTCCAGGGACCCCGCAGCCCTCTCCCCAGACCTCTCCAAATGAACAGAATTTAGTAAAAACCAGTGCAACTGCTGGACCCCTCTTCCCATCAATGCATAGCCACGTGGGACAGGGTGCTTGAGTCAGAAATACTAAGCCCTAGTTTGTGCAGCCTTCTCTCTCTCCTCCCATGACAAAATCCCCATAAACATATTGTTAAATATTTAGTTCTCTGTGTGTACCGTTAAGATCTCAAGAAAGAGGAGCCTGGGAACCTTTAAGAAAAAAGCCAGGCATGAGGGGCTTCCTTGTTACAGCCCAGCAGGGTCTTTAGCTGCTGAGGAAGTAATTCCATTCTAAGTTCCAAAAAGCTTTAGAAAAAAATGATAGGGGAAAGAAAACACCTCCAAACTGGTAACGAATCAAGAGGATTTGCCAGGTGTCAAATGCCATGATCCTCCTTTTTCAACTTCTCCAGCAATTCAGTCGGGACATCTACAATGAGGGCGGGCTCGGTGGGGGCATCCAACACATTCTGTGTTCACTGTGTTTCTCTATTTTACCTCTGGACGCTGGTGGCACATTCATGTGAATCTCCGTTGCTTTCTTTGTCCTTTTGAGATAAATTGGATTTTCTTGAACAGATCGAGATCAAAGGCAAGGGGAAAGATTAAGATTTCTTTTCTTGAGCGTGAGTTCCAGCCTGGAGTCACCAAGTGTTTTCAGTGGTGATGACACTACGCAGACAAGATTACAGAGTTCTGGTGTGAAGTTTAATCAAAATTGCTCATCTGATCAAGGGCACTGTCACTGGTGGTGACAATGGAAGTTACCCATCACCCAGAAAGTCTGCTTCTGGGAATTTATCCTGAGGAACTAATGGAGAATGTGGGGTAAGATTTAGCTGCACAGATACTCACCAGACTGCTCTTTGAAAGAAAATTTAGAAACAATGTAAATTCCCAAAAGAGGGGGATTAGCTAAAGATAGTATCACATACCGTGGAATACTATGTTCCATGCTGCCATAAATGTAAACACACACACACACACACACACACACGCACATTTATGTATTATGCTTTGACGTAAAGTGAAAACAATCTGTGGTATTCTCCAGATTTGGGTAGATGGACTTATGAGTAGTTTACACGTTCTCCTTGGTGGATTTTTCCATTCTGAGCACGAACTGCGGTTGTACTATAGAAAGAATAACTAAAGAATAGTCCTACTTGGGGGGAGTCCCATGGCTCATGTACAAGCTGATCAGAATTTCTCTCTTTTTCCAGGCTCGGCTCATAGGATAGTTTAGTCCAATTGACTTCTATCCAGCTTCACTAGACTCGCCAAGTACTACACACTTCTGGGGACACAACAGTAATGGTGAGATGTGGTTCCTGGTCTTCAAGAACTCATGTCAAGTGGGAACACATATGCCTCAGCAGCAAGTCAACAAAAATCTAAGGGAAGCCTAGGATTTGAAGCACAACTGTCCCCATCGCCCAAGATCAGATACTACAGTGAAGTGCTTTGAAAGGCAGCTCTATGCTAACATAGGCTCCCAAACGCCTCCCGTCATAGCCTCCCCTCAGATGGGTCAGCTCACAGGAAAAGCTACGTGTTCTCATGAGAGCCAGCATATAGAATGTACAGCATGTGAGGAAATGGCTACAAGCTTCTCTATGGCAGGCACATGTCGGAACCTGAGTAATGCTGTGGCCAGCCTTCCAGCAGCAATACCCTTCTGATATAGTAATATTTTCCTCCTGTAGAAGAATACTACAAGACACTCTATTAAAGGAAGATGTTTCACTTTCCTTTATACTAGATGTTTTAGATCTGGTCTGAATTTCAAGTGTACCCTGTACCAATTTTTTTTTAATTGCAATTCCATGTTGCCCCCTAGTGTTCATCTGTATGATTGCATCCTGTTGTAATAGGCAAGGATGAGGGGCAGGGAAGTCTGGGTCCTTGACTTCCCCAGAAGGGGAAAAATAAATGTAGTGGATATGTATTAGGACTTGCAAAAGTACACAAATAACAAATAACAGCCACATAAATTTCAAAATATAAGCCATGGCTCTATTTTTTCTGTAACAAAATTAAATTCTAGTTTTTGATCAGGATACTAATAGGTAATATTTAGTACACACTTACCATGTGCCAGGCACAAAGCTATGTGCACTGCGTATGTTAACTCACTTAATGCTCACAACCATCCTAAGAGGGGAGAACTATTAGGGATGACGTGCTCTCAGTTTACCCTCAAAAGTAAACCATCTTCTTCTTATCGGCTTTATTGAGATAGAATTCATATATCATATAATCCAGCCCCTTAAAGGGTACAACCCAACGGTTTTTAGTACATTCACAGAGATGTACAACACCACAGTGGATCGAAGACCATTTTCCTCACCTGTAATAAACTCAAACCTGCCCATTAGCAGTCACTCCTCATCTCCCCAACCCCCACTGTCCCTAGACAACCACTAGTCTACCTTCTTTCTCTGCAAAATTGCCTACTACGTGTTACAACAGGGGAGTCACATAATACATGGCCCTTTGTGACTGGCTTCTTTCACTCAGCATGTTTCCAAGGTTCATCCATGTCATAGCACGTGGAAGTACTTCATTTCTTTTTATTGGCAAATACTAACTACTCCATTGCATGGACATACCACATTTTGATTATGCATTACCAGTTTATAAACATTTGGATTGCTGGGACGCCCAGCTGGCTTAGGTGCTTAAGTATCCGTCCAGCTCTTAATCTCAGCTCAGGTCATGATCTCATGGTTCCCGGCTGGGTTCCAGTCCCGTGCACGGAACCTGCTTGGGATCCTCTCTCTCCTGCTCTCTGCCCCTAAGCCACTCGTGTTCTCTCTCTCTCTTTCTCAAAGTAAGTAGATAAAAACTTAAAAAAATACAAATAAACATTTGGGTTGTTTCCACTTTTTGACTATTATGAATAATGCTGATAGGAATATTCATGTACAAGATTTTGTATGGACGTGTTTTCATTTCTCTTAGGCATGTTTCTAGGAGTGGAATTGCTGGGATGTATGGTGACTCCATGTTTAACGTATCAAGGACCTTCTAGACTATTTTCCCAAGTGACAGCACCCTTTTGCATGCCTGCCAGCAGTACTGAAGAGTTCCAATTTCTCTACATTCTCCCAACACGTTTTTTTTTGTTGTTGTTGTTAACTACAGCCACCTTAGTGAGTGTGAAATAGTATCTCGTTGTGGTTTCGTTTTGCAGGTCTCTGATGGCCAATGATGTTGGATGTATAAAACGGTCTCTTTTTTTAAAAGTTTACTTATTAGTTTTTGCGAGAGAGAGCATGAGTGTTAGCGGGGGAAGGGCAGAGAGAGAGAGAGAGTGAGGATCCCAGGCAGACTCCGCACTGTCAGCATAGAACCTGATGTGGAGCTCCAACTCACAAACTGTGAGATCATGACCTGAGCCAAAATGAAGAGTTGGATGCTTAACCGACGCCTCATAGGCATCCCTAAAACTGTCTCTTTTTGATACTGGTAAAAAGTAGTCACACAGGCCAAATTCACATAATCTAGTCTGATTTTTATAAACAGTCTAAACATATTGATAAAACACAGGTAAAGAACAATCAGAAGAGATGGAGTTGAAAATTCTAAAGATGACAAGTCATCCATTTACATATTCATGTATTTGAGCCTGTTAGAGAAAAGAGATCATTTTGGGTTCTGGAAACAAGACAGACAACCACACCAGAATAGTTACTGCCCTTTTGGAGTTAAGGTTCTATCAGGGGACATTGGCCAAGCAACTATTTATATAATGAAGTAATTACAGTCATCAACAGCTCTGTGAAAGACAAGTAGGGGAGACTCTGAGACATAACAAGGGTCCGGACTTCATCTGAGGGCTTGGGAAAGTCTTCTCAGCGGAAGTGAAGTGTGAGTGGAAATCTGCAGGATGAGTTCATGGTCACAAGAGAGGGTCGGGGCATAGAAGGTGTGGAGAGATGGGGGCCATGTGGGGCAGAGACGCTGGGCAAGTGTGAGGCACTGAGTGTTGGCAGTGTGGCCACAGTATAGACACTGGCTAAAGACACAAGCCAGATCATATGAGGTATTACAACTCATGTTCAGGGTTTTGACCTTTCTCACAGAAAGCAATAAGAAGCCACTGTTTGAAGGGTGTTAAGTTGAGGAGCTGAGTGATAGGCTTGGATTTGCACTTTTAAATGATTGCTCTGGCTGCCATTTGAAGAATGCAAAGATAAGAAGGAGCGTAGGCAAACTTTTCAGGAAGTGATTTTAACTAATCCAGCTCAGAGATAAAGGTAACTCAAGCCTAGAATTGGGGACAGTGGAGATATTTGAGGAGTAACTGGGAGAAATGCTGAAGAAGCCTAGTGAATGATTAGATTTTGGGGGCCAGGAAGTGTAAGATGTCAAGGATGAGTGTGCAGTTGGATAGATAATGGCGCCATAGACTTGACAATGGGAAGGAGCAGGTTGCAGATGGGAGAGCTCATGAGTTCACTCCAGAGAAGCTAAATTTAGGTGCCCAGGGACACCAGTGGAGTGGACAGTCTGATACAGAAGTCTGGAACTCAGAGGAAAGATTCAAGCTACATCTCCTCAGGGACAGACTCATGTGGACACTCCAGGTACAGATGGTAAATGTGGAGCCTTGGGTAGAGATGAGCTGATTTAGGGGAAAGGTGTGGAACTCGAAGAGAATGATCCCACTGATGAGGCAAGAGGCACTGTAATATTTAAAGTCACACAGAAGAGGATTCACCAGCAGAAGAGGCTGAGGAGAGATTAAAGAGGTAGTATGAAAACTGGGAGAGTTACTTGAGTCATGAAATAAGAGTTTCAAGAGAGAGTGATGAACAATATTAGAAACAACACGACGACTACTGGATTTAGCAACAGAGAGGTCACTGGTGACCTTAGCAGGATCGAACATGTTATGTGGTAGGGGCTGAAGCCAGGCTGGAGTAGGTAAGGAAAGTAAAAGGAGGCAAGCTGGCAACTCCTTCAAGAATGAAGAGGGGGAAGGGCAGAAGAGGGGGGACATGTGTGGTCATGGGAGGGTTGCATTTAAGATAGCAGGCTAAGGCATATTTAAAAAAATTTTTTTTTAACAATTTTATTTATTATTGAGAGACAGAGAGAGACAGAGCATGAGCATGGGAGGTGCAGAGAGAGGGGAAGACACAGAATCTGAAGCAGGCCCCAGGCTCTGAGCTGTCAGCACAGAGCCCAACGCAGGGCTCCAACTCACAAACCGTGAGATCATGACCTGAGCCAAAGTCAGATGCTTAACCGACTAAGCCGTCCAGGCACCCCAAGCTAAGGCATATTTAAATGATGATGAGAAGGACCCACACTACTGAGAGAGACTGGAGGATGAAGGTACAGAGGTGACAAAGCTGAGTGACAAAGAGTTCACTGGATTCAATTCTGGCTCCTCTGTCTGCGGCCTGTGTGGTTTTGAGTGGGGTAGTGGCCTCTCTGTTCCTCAACTTCCTCATTTCTAAAATGCAGGGGGGGAAATGGAGCTACTGTTGGAGGGTTAAATAAGAGCACTTACAGAGAGGGATGAGATTCGGGTGGAGTCACTTTGCCAATGCAGGATTTTGGAACCACACTGACCATCTTCACCAGTACCTGAGCTTTGCTCTTAGAGACCGCCATTTGCTCCCTCATAAATTCTGACAGCAACTACCAGATAATCCCTGACCCAAAGGGGGTGATGGTAAACTGTTTCTACAATTAAAAATAAAGCACCAACAGAATGGGCGCGCTTGCTCACCAGAGGTCATGAACTAGAAAGCTCAGAGCAGCATAATAGCTTCAAATTGGAAACTACTCAAAAACCCATCAACAGAATAATCAATAAATAAACTGGTATATTCAGACAATGAATACTGTAAAGACCACGAGAATGCACAATCTACAACTACACACAGCAGCCAGATGCAAAAGAACATATGTTGTATGGTTCTATTTAGATAAAGGACAAAAACAGACAAAACTAATCAACATTGTTAGATGACAGGACAGGGATTTTTGGGGGGTGGGTAGTGACCAGAAGCGGGGAGGTCTAGACAAAAGGCAGTTTCCTGGGGGGAGTGCTAACATGTATGTTAGTAATAATTTTTAAGAGAACGTTAACTAAAGGATATATCCAGAAAAAATACTGCTTGATATGCTCTATAGCCATCTTTCAAGTTCAAGCTCCTTTATCAGGCTGGTGAAATAAATACATACGTTCTGAAATGCAAAGCAATGCTAGGTTTTTGCATTGTTCCCACAAAGGCAAGGAGCCCAGATTCTATAAAAGGTGTTTAAGAGCTGCCACTTTTCAGAGGGAAAAAAACTCATGTTTTCTTAGGATTTGAGGTCTTTCATTTACTCAGGCCATTATGGACAGGGAGCTTTGAAGGAAGCGTCTTCCTGACTCAGCCTCAGGGAGAGTTCCCCCCTCCCCCGCCCAGCAGCCCAGGCAGTGCCCCCTCCTTGTCTGAACCAGCCTCTCACCGCTGGCCCTCTCACTGCCATATGCTTGAGTTACTTCTCTGACATCGAAATCCCTGAACGTTTCTGAGACAGAGCCGAGGAGCCGCCTTCGCCCTACCTGACCTTCTGCGGCCTGGGTCTCTTGACCTGATTCTTCTCTTCATTCAGAGCTTTTGCCTTCATTTCTGACAGAATGATTGGAGCGACCTAGCTCTGAACGTGATATCAAGACACTTACCAGAATTTCTCTGAAACTGTTCCTTCAGCTTGTTTCTACCCTATTGGACCCCCTAGGATTTGGGAAAATAAGATGTGCACTGCATGAGGGTCCCTCGCTGGCCCGGTCGGTTAAACGTTGGACGCTTGATCTCAGCTCAGGTCATGATCTCACGGTCGCACTGGGCTCTGTGCTGACAGTGCGAAGTCTGCTTGGGATTCTGTATCTTCCTTTCTCTACTCCCCACCCTGTCTCTCTCTAAATAAGCAAACTAAAAAAAAAAAAAAAAAACATGTGCACTGGCTGACTTGAGCGGTGGCCTCCTCCCTTGGCCTTGTTTCTGGCCCTACTGATCCCTCATTTCCTGTTCTCTTTATATTTGCGCTCCTTCCCATTTTCCGAGGTGTGACTTCTCATGTTCTGCTTGGGGCCGACTATGGTACCACAGGGTTAAAAATGACCCCTCTCTTTCCCCTGCATGCCTGCTAAATGCTGCTTGGAATTGGAAATACAACAATCCAAACTCAGCTAAGGTGTTCCTATCAGTCATCAAAAATGAAGCCCACAAATAGGTTCCTTCCAGTTTTGGGTAATTTCCTCAGGAAACAATTATTTTCAAATTGACCTGCCTTTGTTTTTTTTATTTCATTTTTAAAATTAGGATACAGAAATTCAGCTGCCTCAAAAAAAGGAGGAAGTGAATAAATCATTTCCATTTTGTCTTGAAGAACCAAGGCCTATAGTCACAAAATTCTCATTAAAATATAAATAAACAGCTATAAAAATAATACACAGCACATATCTTTGTGAAGTAAACACAGTGAAATTGGCTTATCAGAGATACTTCTAGTGAAGGGGATTAAATGGCTTTCCAAGATAGTCTATTGGAATTAGCCTAGAGAAAGAAAGAGAGTATTAGGAAATCAAAAGTAAAGTGGTTATGCTCATCTATGTTAAGGAGTTGATCTAGTCGAAACTATAATTATCTCCTAAGTAATACAATGGTGAAAGGATTCCAGAACTTCACAACTGAAAATGTAGGGCTCCATTATATTATTATTGCTATACACACGGGTCTTTGTCAGTTCTTACAAACAAAACCAATCCAAGCGTGTTGGCAAAGATAGAATGTTCTCAACGTTTAACCCCAGACCAGTAACATCAGCATCATCCAGCAAATTGTTAAAAATAAAAATTCTCAGAACCACCACGAAACCACAGAATCAAATCTCTAGGGAGTAATGTCCAACAATCTGTATTTTGACAAGCCTTCTTGGTAAGTCTGTTGCATGCTCAAGTTTGACTCAAATTCATTTTCCCCAACACACAGAAACACCAGGTGCCCATACTCTTGTGAGAGGTCATACCTGTGTCTCTCCTCCTTGTTCCATTAGCCCTGCCTGGGTGCGAGATGTCATTCTCTACCTCTCTTAACTAGGCCGTGACCGAGATGGCTAACAGCTCCTCGGGATCCATCCTTCCTTATGCCACTGATTCTTACAACCACTGGCCGCCCCCTTCCACCACAACTTTTAGCAGGCCACAGGGCTTTCCAACCAGAACTTACATATCCACTCCTCTCTTACGTCTAGATAGGACTATGCAGATAATTAGTCTGGATCAAGAACACATGGGTGGAGGTTACGTGGTCAACTTCCAGATTATATCTTTTTTAAAAATCCCAAACTACCTGGTTGCCCTCCTCTTTCTCTTGCCCACCTCCATCCCCAATCAGAACACTAATATGGCGGCCTGGCTCTGAGGAGGAGGACTAGTGGCTCTCGTGAAGCAACAAGATCCCCGACACCTGAGTCCTTGGATGCTTCTGGATCAGAGCTTAACTCCCTTCTTCCGGACTGTTGCGTGAAAGAGAAATAAATCCTCTGTGATTCTATTTGAACTGTTATTTGAACTACTTTCTTTGTTACAACCTAGCCTGGACTTCCTCAGTGGACAGCTTCTGTCCCAAGCTTCAAGCTCATTTCCTTTCCTAAGGCTGAGACTTCATGCACTCAGTCCCATGAATCCACCTCCTACTTATATATATTCCCATCCAACACAGGTGACACTCTGCATAAAGGACTTCTAGTAACGATGTGCTCAGTAATTTGGACCAACTTTCCCATGGAGGACCTCTATAAAAGCCAGACACATCTATTTCATTTTTTAAAAATCTACTTAAAGTCACCAAAGAGGTAATAATAAGGCAGTTTAAATAACTAAGTTAATGGAGAAGAGGGAAGTCCAAAGTAGTACATTTGGGCTTGCTTTTTCAAAACCTGGGCATTTGCCAATTCGAGAAGAGGTGACTGAGAGGATGAGCAAGATTTCTGACGACCTTGGGGGTGCCTGGGTGGCTCAATCAGTAAAGCATCCGATGTTAGCTCAGGTCATGATCTCACAGCTCATGAGTTTGAGCCCCGTGTTGGGCCCTGTGCTGACAGCTTGAAGCCTGGAGCCTGCTTCCAATTCTGTCTCCCTCTCTCTCTGCTCCTCCCCTGCTTGCACTCTGTTTCTCAAATATAAACAAACATTTAAAAAAAACTTTTTTTAATTCTCTGATAGCCTTGAACAGGCTAAGGAAAAATTTAAAAATGAGAATCAGAGTCCACCAAGTATGGGACACTGAAAGCCGAATTCCAAGCATAGGCTGAAGTGGAAGTAGAATAATCCTTGTTGAAAACTGCCTCTGTGGCTCAGTCAGTTAAACCTCAACTTTGGCTCAGGGCATGTTTTCATGGTTCTTGAGTTCAAACTCCCCATCTGGCTCTCTGCTGTCAGCATAAGCCTGCTTCAGATTTTCTGTCCCTCTCTTTCTGATCCTCCTCCACTCATTCTCTCTCAAAAATAAACAAACATTATAAAAAAGAGAATAATCCTCGTTAGCGATGCAATCTAGCTTTGAATCTCCATAATCGCTAAAATTGGATAAAGGTAATCCTGGATTATGAGCATTCCTAGGCTCCTTCTTGGAGCAAATGTAATTCCTCTCCAGAAAAAGATTACATTATATAAACCTCACATTACTTCTACAATTTTTTCAAATAACAATGCCTGGTGCATGATAAAAAAAAATAACCAAGTATTATGGTGACAGATGGTAGCTACAATTGTGGTGAGCATAACATATAGTAAGTTGAATCACTATATTGTACACCTAAAACTAATGTAACGTGTGTGAACTATATAAAATTTTAAAAGAAAAATACCCAGGTACTTAAAGAGACAAGACTACATGAACAATAACAACCAAGTGAGGAGAAAAAGAACAGAAACAAACCTAGAGGGTTCTGAATATTGGAGCTACTGGACATAAACTTAAACATAACAATGCTCACAAGGTTAATAGAGACCAAAGGCAAGACTGAATTTTAACAGGGGATCTGAAAATATAAAAAAGGACAGAGCAGAGTCTGTTTCTTTTTCCCTAGAATTTCTAGAATCCTAGAATTTCCAAAAAGAATTAGGAATTTTCAAGATTTAGGAAACCGTGGGGTGACTCCTGATCATGGAGAGAGATTTTGAGGTCATCCTCACCTGAATCCCAGGAAATGGGGTCTCCTCAAGAAAGACAAATAGAAAGAAGAAATGTTAGGCCACCAAGAACAATCACTGCCCACCAGAAGGCTTTAAAATGACAATGACAGAAAGTGGATAGCTAATAAAATTAAACACAGGGACATGCAAACTTTCAGGAAGATTCCAAATTAAACTTAACCCTAGTAAAGAACTTCAGTGACCTGTATTTTCCACTCTGTTCAGCCATGTTTTCTTCCTACCCAGCTTCTGCTTTTTGTTTTCTTGGGTTACTGTTTTGAGTCTCTGGAACCCAGACCCCATCTGCTCCACACTGTTCTGCACTCAAAACCTAAGCTCCCACAAGGTTCCCACTGAGTCATCCAGTGGAAGGAGCCTCTGAGTCGGCAAGTGGGTTGATGGAACAAGGCCCTGGGCACTCCCCCCTCACCCCAGGCCCCACGATCTGAGCTTACTTCCTCACCTCTGGAAAGAGCAGAACACATTTCTTCTCCTTCCTCCTCCTCTCCTTTCTTCCACTCCTTCCCTCCACCACCCCATGCCCATCAGTGAACACCAGGCCCTAGGGGGCAGAGAGCTTTCCCAGGCTCCTGTGAGGTCTCTAACATTCAGGCTTACGGAGAGGATCTCCTTCCATCTCCTGAGGGAAGGAAAACCCCACAGGGCTGTGCTTGAGAGGGGAGAGGGCTGGGTCCCTGAGGCCACAAGGTGGGGACATAACAGAAGCCCCTCAGTATGATGTGAGTATTTATTTAACTTTAAAAATGACCCAGGTGATATTGTAAATCTATATGTACTGCAAAAATATCTATATCGAGGTGTATACAGAGCTGAAGTTAAGGGCTTCTTTACTCTCCCCACTCCCAACTCATTCCTCCTCCTCAGGGATATTGGTTTCTAACAAACAAACAAACAAAAAAGCCCTCTCCCATATGTATGGGCATACACGTATTTATCTCCATCCATACCTCAGGCGCTACCATATCTGAGGGGTATCAAGTGTGCATTTATGTATTTAAGTTCTAGCTACTGCACTATCCAGGCTACAACAGAAAATCACTTTTATCTGTCTGTCACCATACAACAAACCACCGCAAAACTTAGCGACTTCAAAGCAATGACGACTCACCATTTTATTTAGTTCACGGTTCTGCAGTTTGGCCATGCAGTTCTCTTCTGGGCCTAGCGGCACATCCTCGTGGTCAGCTGGGAGGTGAGCTGAAGTTTTCATTCACATTTGGCTGGGTGGCAGGTGCAAGGGCCCTGCGCCGCACCAGCCTGTCCCAGCCCCACGTGGTCCCACGGGTTAGCCCAGGCTTCATCACATGGTGAGCTCAGAGCTCCCAGCGCCAAAAACCGCCAAGCTTCCCAACGAGCGCTCTTGGCTTCCGGGTACGTCTTGTTAGCTAATGCCCCATTGGCCAAAGCAAATCACATGACCAAACCCAGCTTCTGGAGTGGAGAAATGGACTCACGGCTTGATGGGAGGAGCAAAATTACATTGCAAAGGGAACGAATTTGCAGCCTCTGGACCCACCAGACTTCTTGAGGGCACGTGTAGGGCCCTTGGGAATTTCTAGAGCGGTCTCTCCTGGAAGCTGTATCATCTGGTCAGAAGCGCGAGAAGCACAATGTTTAGGTGGAAAAGCACACCCTTCTTCAGATCCTCTGTGCTCTGGATATTTAAGGAAAAATGTCTCCCCTCAAGTGCCAGACTCAGGAGAGAAGGCGGACAGGAGTTCTGGTCTGAGAGATGGTGGAGCCCGGGACCTGGGCTGGGGCAGTTATGTTGGGAACCGACGGGGCTTCGAGCTGCATGTTTATGAATTGAAGGAAGTGGCACTTAACAGAGAGGGAGGTCTTATCCTCTCTGCCAAGCCCAGGGCGGCAGCCTCTCTCAGGTGAGTTAATTTAAGGGCTTAAGTGACGAACTGGGAAAAGAAAATGTGACTTTTTTCCCACTAAGTTTATGGAGTTTATAGTAATTATACATATTTTAGTTGATTTTTAATCATTAAAACTTGTCCTAGGGGCACCTGGGGGGCTCAGTCGGTTGGGCGTCTGACTTCAACTGACGTCGAGATCCCATAGTTCGTGGGTTCCAGCCCTGCACAGGTTCACTGCCGTCCTTGCGGAGCTTGCCTGGATCTTTTGTCCTCCCCTGTTTCTGCCCCTTCCCCCTCTCAAAAATAAACATTAAAAAAATCCTGTCCTAATGTGTTTACTCTGAGCAATTTGCCTGCTGCACACTTACAATTTATATACTTTTCTATGTGCATATTTGAATTAAAAGTTTGTATTTTTAAAAAATCACCCCAGATTGATCATAACAGCGCTAAGGACACTTTGGTGTTTTTTGTGAAGAAAACGTTGCCCTGGGAACTAGATGCTGCCACTGACTAGTTCTGGGTGGACATAAACCACCAAGCTTCTTGTAGCCAGAGGTGCTCACCTGTGAAATGAGGGATTATAAATTATACCTGAAGCTCATTTGATTTTATGTGATCCAGCTCCTTTTATTAAATACCTACTAGGCAGTCAGTACACACTGGAGGACAAGACAGATATGTTTCCGGCCCTAATGGAACTTACAACCTCGCAAGTACAGACAGACAAACACACAAGCAGAAACTGCCTGTGATCCGCACCATCTCCTGAAAGGAGCAGCACAGGAAAACGGGGGTGCAGGGGGAGCGTGTGGAACTCATGATGAGTGAGCGAGGTGAGTGAGTGAGGTGAGGCGTGTGGGCAGAGCACACGGGTAGTGGGAGCAGCATGCCACCAGTCCTGAGAGGAGAGATTGCATGTGCATCTAAGGGACGCGAAGACGTGGGTAGAACCTGCACACAGGAGTGGATAAAGGTCTTACATGACACAGCTGGAGAAGCAGGGGCCGGCAGCTTGTTAAGTCAACCTGCACCTGAACCCGGTGCACCAACAGAAGTCCCCGACAGGCCAGAGGGAACCTGTAAATACCACCCAGAGTCCTGAAACCCCTTCAAAGGGCCTCTTTGGTACAAACAGGCCATATGCCTTATTCTCCCCCATTAAACCCACAGTAAGAAATAAAGCAAGATTTTGAACCTCGTGGCAAGTGACTCTTGCA
Organism: Suricata suricatta; assembly: GCF_006229205.1. NCBI lineage: Eukaryota > Metazoa > Chordata > Mammalia > Carnivora > Herpestidae > Suricata > Suricata suricatta. Next base: position 111,385,448 of record NC_043704.1, read on the forward strand.
TGTTTAAGGCCTAATGCATTATCAACACTTACTTGAGTCAAAGGATGAAATAAAAACTGTAATCCAGAAAATAAAGGGAAAACCTGTCCATATCTCCCCTGCTCACAGACATTGTAGCTCCACCACTTTCCTGCGTATAACATTCATCTAGAATCAACTGTCATTTAGTAAGTCACCCATTTGCTAAAAACCACTGGGACAGTAGAGAGCTAACAAGTGGATGAGAGTCTGACCCAACAAGCAGTTTATTATCAACCTGTCACTTCCTTCTCAGGCCATATACACTTGAGTATTTATTATCTATTCCTTTAAGTCACTCCTTTCTTGACCTCGCTTATTTTTTGGATCACTGACAAGCTTTGGAAGAGGCATCTGCATGACTGCCCCCACCCACAAACTGGTACTCACTCTAAGTGCAAGTCTAAAAATGTAAATAGAGGGGCACCTACGGGGCTCACTTGGTTAAACATCTAGCTCTTTTTTTTTTTTTGAGGGGCTGGGAGAGAGAGAGGGAGACACAAAATTTGAAGCAGGCTCCAGGCTGTAAGCACAGAGCTCCACACAAGGCCTGAACTCATGAACCACAAGATCACAACCTGAGCTGAAGCCAGGTACTTAACCCACTGAGCCACCCAGGCACCCCAAACATTGAACTCGTGATTTCGGCTCATGTCCACACTGGGCTCTGCGCTGACAGCATGGAACCTGCTTGAGATTCTCTCTCTCTCCTTACCCCTCCCCTGCTCACACTCTTTCTTTCTCAAAAATAAATAATAAATTTTTAAAAAATGTAAATAGATAATGCAATATTTACAATGTGCCAGGAGCTGTTCTGAGTTACTACATAATTTACTTATTGAACCTTCATGACTGGCCTATAAAACAAGTATGAAGACTATTAGTGCCCACTTCATGGGCTTGTCAGGAGGATTACTTTCGCTCCTGTTAATAGTTAAGAGTCTCCATGTGCAGACTGAGGCATGGAGAAGATAGATGTCTTAGGTCATGAAGCTGGTCAGTTTCAAACCCAAGTAGGATTTAAACCCAAGGAGTCTTGCTCCTCGCATCCACGCCCTTAACCATTTTACTATTGTCTTTCTCAGTAACACCGCCTGCCAAGTGTTCTAGGGAGCTCCAATGAGTGCTGTGAGAAGGCCACGCCCCAGCTCCAGGAGAGAAGTCAGGGGGTATCATGAAGCGAAGGCAGACTTGAGCACAGTCATGGCAGCCATGAAATGCCCTGCTCACCCCCGGCTGCTAGGGGAGGTTGGAGGGTGGCAGCACTGTGAATCTGATACCAC
>NC_043704.1:111386848-111460870 GCF_006229205.1 Suricata suricatta
CTCCTCTGGATCCCTACCCAGGAGCATCTTGTCAAGCTCTAAGACATCCTCTGTGCCTGTCTGGGAGTAGGCTACTCGCTTCAACTTCTTCTATAGTTATTTGGGAACTTGTCACATCTCCCCTCCCTCCATCTCCCCTACATCCCCCTTCCCTCTCTTCTTCCCAAGGGCAGGGGTCTCCCTTACTCATCTCTGTATTCCCTGCAGTATTTCTTTGGCCCTGGGGCTGTACCTCAAACATACCACCCATTACCATAACCTTTTACCTTTATTCTATTCTCTATTGTATCCTATCTATTCTCCCTGACCTGGCTCTCCCATGATCCAGTGAGTCTAGCAGTCAAGTCTAAATGAAACCAGGCCTTGCTCAAAGCCTCCAATGGCTCCCCAACTTCCTTGCAGGAAAAGCCAAAGGCCCTTCACAATTGATCACTTGCTTCCTCCACTCCAGCAGCACCACCCTCTTTTCCTCCTCCCCATGCCTGAAACACTTTTCCCCCTCTTCTCAGAGATTGCCTTGACTCGCTCCCTCACTTACCTTGGCCTCTGCCCAAATATCATCTTACTAGAGAGGTCTTCAGTGCCCACCTCCATAAAAAAACGATTCCTGCCCACAACTCTGCACCCCCCTACACACATTCAGTTCATGTTTCCCCATAGCACATATGACCTGCAGACATACTATTACTGTACGCTCCTCCTCCAATCTAAGCACTGTGAGTGAGAGCAGAAACTGTGGACATTGCTGCTTCCCCAGGGCCTGGGTAGTGCCTACCATACAGCACGCACTCAACAAATATTTTTTGAATGAATGAATGACTGAATATACTAACTGAGAATGAATGGATGGATGGGAAGTTGCACAGGAGGCAGGAAGGGGAGGACGGCCAGGAGTGTCCGTTTCAGCAAGGAAGGGCATCTCCTTCTCTGTAACTGGCAGGGACAGTCCAGAGACAAGAAACAAGAAATAGAGTTAGGCTTACAGATTGAAAGGGATGGAGTCAAAAGGGCTCCAAAGCCAAGCTGGACCTCAAAAGAACTCGTGAGAAGATATGAAACCAGGGAGGCGAGAGTAGGAGGATTTAGGAACTTGGGGTACAGACAAGTGTTTTCTACGGCACCTTTCCCAAGGCAGTCTCTGCTGCATGCATAGCAATCAGGGGAGAGCATTTGATATAAAAGGTTAAAGGGAAAGATAAAGTAGATGTCACTGCTAATTAAAAGGCATTAAACATGCTTTCAGAAATCATCCTTTGAAAGGAGTTTGTTGGAAAGCAGGGGGGATCTGACATTTACAAAGATGCCCCTTATAGCTCATTATTATGGTCTGAATGCTGTGTGCTCCCAAAGGATCATATGTTGAAATACTAAATAAAGCCCAATGTGATGGTATTAGGTATTAGGAGGTAGGGCCTTTGGGGGGTGCTTGGGTCCTGAGGGTAGAAACCTTGTGAATGTAACTTGTGTTCTTATAAAAGAGACCCCACAGAGCCCCTTCTCCTTCCACACCTGAGGACAGAGCAAAAAATCCAGAGGTCTATAAACCTGGAAGCTGGCTCTCACCAGACACAAAATCTGTCACCACCTCCATCATGAACTGGCAAGGGTTTAGTACTCTGAGAAATAAATTTATGTTGTTTATAAGCCACCCAGTCCGTGGCATTTTGTTACAACAGCGTGAATAGACGAAGCCACTAATGCAGCCCGGCTCATTCTTCATCAGCCCTGACCAAGGCTGTGGTTCTTTGCTATTGTTCCTTCACTGTGAATGAGCATTGCTTACCCAAAGCTTTCTGAAGAGACCCTGTGCTTTCTCTCTGAACTGAGAGCTATCTATCAAAGATTCTGCATGCAAATATTGTTTGCACTGGGCAAAAATTCTTCCTCTTGCCTTCCTCAGAGTGGATGTATTCATGGCAGTCTTCGGGGAGACAATGGTAAATAGAAAGTGAAATAATACACCAATAATTAGTGACAACAGAGAACAATTACATAGAACTCTATACTTCTGATAGGAAAAAAAAAGTTTTAAATCAACTCAGCATTGGAAGCACCTAAAACGTTTTACAGATTATAAAAGTGACAGTAGTTTCTAAACAAAACTATGGGGGTCCAGAGGTAAAATACAAGATTAGTCCTTAATAAGAAAACAATTTTAATAACATATGTATAACATAAAAAAATAACAAATTTTATCTCAGAGTAGCCCCATGAATAAGGCAGATCAGAAATCTCAGATCTCGGGGCGCCTGGCTGGCTCAGTAGGTTAAGCGGCTGACTTCGGCTCAGGTCATGATCTTGCAGTTCATGAGATCGAGCCCCATGTCAGGCTCCGTGCTGACAGTTCAGAGCCTGGAGCCTGCTTTAGAGTCTGTATCTCCTTCTCTCTCTGCCCTTCCCCAATTCACACTCTGTCTCCCTTTCAAAAATAAACAAACATTAAAAAATATAAAAAAAAAAAAGAAATCTCAGACAGAGGCTTAATAAGCTGAGTCAGTTAGCGAGGAGTGGTGCCTGCGTCTCAAATCCAGTGACCACTGGGGAAAAGGGGAAGGGGTGGCAGGGAACAAGAACGGCCTAGTGTCATCTTGTCTCTGACTGGCCAAAAGAGAGAATGATGTTCCATTAAGGAAAATAAATTATTCTTAGATGAGTAAGTGGATCCAAGGGAAGGGGTTCCTAAGACCTTCAGAATGGCCTTAACAGAGGGTCTAAATAAAGCTTCCTTAAAAATGAATTCACTACACAATTGCGAAGATGCTGTAGCAGCCACAGAACCAAGCCAGGGGGGCGGGGGGGCGGCAGTCAACTCAGAACCAAGCTGGGGGGGGGGGGCGGCAGGCAACTCATAGTAACTGCAAGCGTTTTTACCCTCTCAGCCCCTGAGCCACACCCACATCCTGATTTCCATTCTGCTCTCTGAGGACCCTGGGGACAAACAAGCTTGCTTCTTCTAGAACAAGTCACTTCCCCATGTACAAGTAGCTGGTCAATTTCATGACCTCTAAGGTCCCTTCCAGCATCAAAATGCTTTTATTGCTCAGAAAAGGGTTGGGCTTTTTTTTTTTTTAATACCACTTATCTTATTTGTACCTCGACCTCTCTACCGCATCTCCCTGTGCTGGCTCTCTTTCCCTGCCCTGAACCTGGCTGGAATGTTTTTGAATGCTTTTCCAACCACATTTTACCCTTCCTTCCGGAGCAGCTTGACTGTCTTCTCTCTGTACCAACTGCTCTGCTAGCCTATGAGATCTATCCTTCTTCTGACAATATTCTGTGTATTTTCTGACTCTCTGGAATACATGGCCGGTTTTGTGCCTTCACTGGCCCTGCTCCATCCCAGTGCCCCATAGCTTGCCAGACTCCTGCTACATCCACAGGTGCCCCAAGAGGTTGTGAGGGACCATGCCTCTCCTATTCACTGCTGTGGCGCAGAGGGCTAACTCATAGTGCTTGTTAAATACTGGACAGTCACAAAATATTGCTTAGTGATTCCAGACACCTAACTTCTCACTTCCTGCTTCCTGAGAGCCCTGTGAGTACAAGTCTCCTGGGCTGGAAAGCTCATACATGCAAGTCCCCGATGCCAGGAATTGACCTAATATTCACAGCTCGATCTCATTATTATTACAAACTGGTCTGACACAGCCAGGCCATTTGATTCTCTTGTTGGACAGAACCATTCTTGAAGAATCAACCTTGGACAAGATGCTATAGTCTGCACGTGTCCTCCTAAAATTCTTATGCTAAACCTCATTTACACTGTGATGGTATTTGGAGGTGGGCCTTTGGGAGGTGATTCGGTCAAATGGGGAGAGTCCTCATGAATGGGATTAGTGCTTATATAATAGAGGCCCTAGGAGTTCCCTTGTTCCTTCCGCCACATGAGGACAGAGCCAAAAGACAGAGGTGTATGAACGAGGACAAAGATTCTCACCAGACATAAAGTCTGCCTGATCCTGTTCTTCCCAGGTTCTAGAACTGTGAGAACAAATTTCTGTTGTTTGTAAGCCACCTCACTGATGGCTGCTATCCGGCCCAAACTAAGTAAGACACAGTTTACATAACACCATAAGATGAAACAAAGCCACTTCATAATTTTGTCTAAGCATAAAGATAAGATCACGGTGCCACCACCAAATACTGCATCAGAGAATTGCCCTGCTCTGACAGCATCCAATTTAGAGCCAAACCCTGCTTGCTTAGACCATCTCCCAAATCATGTAGCCAAAGCCCAAACCTGTCAGGTTCTTTCTACCATTCTCTCACTAAGAAACCTTGCTGTCAGAGGTGATAACTTATTTAACTACATGTGTGTTCCTGGTGGTGTTTGGCTGAAATGCATTGACAGTTGTAGGCTGTCATTGCACATTCACAGGTATCCACAAGCAAGTTAGGGGTAAAGTATTACTGTTCCCAATTTACACAGAGGGAAACTGAAGCTGAAAGAAGTTAGGTGATTTAAGAGCTCATACAAGGAGATTTTTAGGCCTAATACTGTTCACTTAATATAAGAATCAGTCCAGGCTCTTTTTACAACACCCTGAAATCCTCAGCTACAGAGAATCTTTGCTTTCTTTCCCTTAGAGGTGAAGCCAAACAGCACTAACACAATCCCTCCCGCCAGGAACATTTCTCAGTCTTGGGATGCCTTTGAAAAAAAGCTGAACTCTGCAATGAAGATGTACGTTCCAGTTTGGGTAGTAAGTAAACAGATGTCCATTATATATTATACTGTATTCCTCTTTGTGTGTATACAAATATTTTTACAAAATACAATGAACTGAAAACAAAGACCCAGATCGACATAGGTGTTACCTAGGTAGCCAGATGTCACAGACCTTGCAACAAGCTCACTGGGTTTAGAGGGAGACACCCATCTGGGGCATAGAATTTAAGGGGCATCAAAAATCTCATTAATCAAGATAAATATTTAAGGCAATATTAAAAAAATCAAATCAGCAAACTATACTGGTTTTGTAATAAGATTTTATTGTTAAGTTCCAAGAAAGATGTGTCTACTGAAAAACCAAAGTCCAGCATCCGCAATACCAAGTGGCCTAACAGGGTCCTTCTCTAGTAGCCCCTCCCCCTACCCACTCAAGCAAACAAACAAAAACGCTCCAAAGGAGCTAAGAGGAAAGGGAGATCAGTTCGCCACATGCTATTAGGGGTCTCTGTGACCCCAGAAAGGAGGTGAGAAAGAAGCAAGCAGAGGGCCTGGCTCCTTAGCAGCTCTCCGCCTCTTCCCACACCTCGGGTTCCGTCCTGCCGCTTTAAGTCCCCCGGGGTTGGCAGCGCGCGGCGGGCCGTTGCCCCGGGAGACAGACGCGCGGCTTGGAGCTCGGCGTCAGACTTGGTCTGGCCGCTGCACCTGCCACTGCGCTAGCGGCGACCCCGCTTCCCGCCAGCCATGGCCAACTCGCACCCGCGTCGTGGCTCCAGACAGCCAGCGAAGGAGGAAGGCCCGGAGGAAAAGGAGGAGGAAGAAGAGTTGTCGGTGGAGGAAGAGGAAGCGGAGGAGAAGACAGGGGACGCGGAGAAGACGCAGGTCCCGGGGACTTTCAGCGAAGAGTACTTCTGGAAGAGTTTGGACATCGGTGACATCAATGATGAAAACTCAAAGACCTTTCTTGCCCGATTAACCAGTGTCTCCAGCCCCAGTCTGAGCCCGACCCGGACGACGTTCAGCCAGACGTCGAGCCTGTCTTGCAGGGAGACACCTAACTTGAGCTCACACTCGAGCGTCTCCTCCCAGAAAAGTACAGCCCCTGCCTGCCCCTTCCTCTAAGGCTTCCCTGGCCCAAGGGACCGCTGGTCCCGCGACGCCGGAGCGTTGATCTACCCGGGTGTCTGATTTCTAAATACATGCACCACTCCACACACAACCCAGTCCATCTCGGTCCCTTTATTCAGAGGCACTAGAATCTTGGCAGAGCCGTTCTGTTGGCTCCCATTTAGGACATCGGTGTAACGCTTGGTGAGACTGGAAACTTGTGCTGTGCCTCACGGAGCACATTTGTAATACTTCTATGCGCATTCAGACCGTGATCGTGTTCACGCCCTCCTCTCCCCCTCTCTCCCTCCCTCCCTCCTCTCTCCTTCTCTCTCTCCCCGCTTCCCGTCTCCTCTCTCTGTCTAGTCCTCTCTCACCCCTCCCTCTCCTTGTGTCTACCTCTCTCTTCCTCTCTCTCCCTACCCGCACCCCTCCCCTTCCCTGTCCCTCTTTCTCTCTTCCTCAGAAACACACACTGGAACATGCCACTCCTGGAAGAACAGCGCCTTCAGGGTGTTGTGCTACCAAGACAGCCCTGTAAAAAACAAAACAAAACAAAACACCCTCATTTTTGTGTTTAAGTTCCTATGCTAAAACCACTTCAGTCACTTCCTTAAAAAGACAGAGCACTTATTTAGAGTATGGACATTTCTGTCAGGACCATCCTTTGTTGAGCAGACGGTGGGAGGGGGCTGCCCTGGCATTATAGGGTGTTTACCAGCATTTCTGGCCTCAAGCCCTGGCTAGGCCATGAGTTCCCTCCCCCCTCCACTCTGATTTGGGACAATCAAAAATGTCTTTGGGGTGCCTGGGCACCTCCATCAGTTAAGCGTCTGAATTCGGCTCAGGTCACTTGAGGCCCCACATAGGGCTCTTTGCTGTCAGTGCAGAGCCCACTTCCAATCTTCTGTCCACCCCCCTCCCTGTCCCTCCCGGCTCACGCTTGTGCTCTCTCTCAAAAATAAATAACCATGAAAAAGATAAGAAAAAAGTCTTCAGAGTTGCCAAATGTCTCCTGTGGGGCAGAAAGTGTACTTTTGAGAACCACTGATTTAGAAAGAGTGGCTAAATTTTTTTATGTTTCATTCAACAGGTTTTCCTAAAATATTTCAGACATTTAGGAAAGACATATCTGAAGTAAATTTAGATAGGTAAGAAAATGTTTTTTTCATATAATTTTTTAAAGTTGATGATGTTTACTTTTACCTCTTGGATAAATATGTCTGGAATAGAGTAAAAATAATTCAGGGCACTTACAATCAATTTATTAAAAAAGATTTTTAAAAACTTATACTGTTAAACACTTTGAGGATAGAGACATAGTCCCTGCCCGTCTACAGCTTATTATCTACCTACAGAGAAGCCATGGCCACTTGATAGAACATGAAATAATAAGCACGTGTGCAATAGCAAATGCCCTGAACGTTTAGGACATAGCCCTCTATTGGCGAAATGAGACAATGATTAGACACACTTCCTGTGAAGTAAAGTGAAAATTATGGTCTTATTTTTTCCCCCTCTCTCCTTTTCTTGTTGTTATTGCTATTGGCCTCCAAGAACAGAAAGACACGCAAGAAATATTTTCTGGAACATCTTTATAAATCTTTAAAAACCTGAGTCCACGTTCTTGAATTACTGTTCACCTAAGCATTGCTTTTACAAGCAACGTTTAAATTCCTAACCATAAGGAGGACTGTTCTGTCTCACTCTCCTGTTCTTATTTATCCTTTTAATTCCATGTTTTAATAAAAATAATATACGTACATGGTTAGGATATTAAAGTATACAAAGGTATAAAATTTTTTAAAATTCCATGCCCTTCTTCACCCCCACACTCCCACCCACCAGGGCTAACATATTGTTAGCAGTTTACTTTGTTTCTAATTTTATTTTTATTTATTTATCTTAAAGATTTGATTTGATTTGATTTTTTAATGTTTTTTATTTATTTTTGAGAGACAGAGAGACAGCGCGCGCAAGCAGGGGAGGGTCAGAGAGAGAAGGAGACACAGAATCTGAAGCAGGCTCCAGGCTCTGATCTAGCTGTCAGCACAGAGCCCGTCGTGGGGCTCAAACCCATGAACAGTGAGATCACGACCTGAGCTGAAGCCAGACGCTTAACCAGCTGAGCCACCCAGACGCCTCTAAAGATTTTATTTTTAAGTAATTTCTACACCCAACGTGGGGTTCAAACTCACAACCCCAAGATCAAGAGTTGCATGCTCTACTGACTGAGCCAGCTAGGCACCCCTCCAATATAATTTTAAGTAGCATATTTTTTTTATTTTTTAGCATATTTTAATTCCCCAATTTATCAATTTTTGACATAATTATGAAAGATGAGGAACATAACACACTATTTCCTTCTTCATTTTTGGTCATTATGTTATTTTTAGTTTTTCTAGCCTTTAGGACTTCAAAGTATTTAAACCTCTACCATCTCATTTATCAAGTTTAGTAACTCATATTAACTATATCATGAAGAAATAACACATTAATGCACTCCTCCTTCCCTCTATCTCTCCTCTCATCCTTCTTTGCCCAATTAACAGCAAATGATGTGCATTTTATAACAAACTATATGAATATATAATGTATATTCCTACGAAGTCATATTACTTTGCCAAGTTTATGTTTGTATTAAGTTTTATAATCACAACTCAGTACAGGTTAATTCTGAAAATGAAAACCAATCAACAATACTCACAATTTTATGCTAAGAACCCAATAATGTGATTGGATTCTGTGCAAAACCCCCAGAATCCTATGTCTGTAAAACTTGGCTCCTAAAAGGAGAACTTTTCAACTCTCAGTTTTTAATTGTCTTCAGCTCTCCTGAGTTGGGTTAAATGGCCACACTTTCCTGATTCCCATATTACTTCCTTTCTTTTATTCCTTTTCTCTTTGCTGGAGAAACTCCTCAGGTAATTATTTCATGTAGATCTCAGGGGTAGTCAGATTTCTTAGTTCTCGACTGTCTGGAGATTTCTTCATTTTTACCCTCATACTTAATCAATAACATAACCCAGCATAAAATACATTTGAAACCATCTTCCTCAGGGTCCTGGGGTGGCTCAGTCGGTTGAGTGTCCGGCTTTGGCTCAGGTCATGATCTCATGTTTCAGGGGTTCAAGCCCCGTGTCGGGCTCTGTGCTGACAGCTAGCTCAGAGCCTGGAGCCTGCTTCAGATTCTGTGTCTCCCTCTCTCTCTGACCCTCCCCTGCTCATGCTGTCTCTCTCTGTCTCTCAAAAATAAATTAAAAAATTTTTTTTTTAAAAACCATATTCCTCAAAGCTATGCAGACATTGCTTCTTTGCCTTTAGTATCTAGCATTGCTGGTCAATCTGATTCTCAAATACTTCTGATATTTATTTCCTCCCCTTCATGTGTCTTCTTTTCTTTAGAACTCCTACTAGATGGCTATTGGCCCTCTTGGATATCAAGATTTTTTTGTATTTATATAATCATATGCAGCCCTTCTACAAAAGTTTTTGTTTTGGTATTCATATTTGTAATTCCAAGAACTCGTTCTTGTTCTCAGATTGTTGCTGTTCAAATAGTTGTTTTTTTAAATCTCTTTTAAAGGTACTCTTATACTAATGTTTTTTTGTTGTTGTTCTTTGAAGTCTTTTTTTTTTCCCCAGAATTAGTTCTGTTTATCTTGGTCTTTCTCTTCTATACTATTGATTGCCCTTAAGCAACTGGTAATCCTTGGTTATCAATTTGTATTTATAAATGAATGAGCCGGTAGGTAACCAGAATGGAGTCCTTCTGCAGCTGAGCACAGGGCTTGCCTGGCAGGTTGGCTGTGAGCCCTATGCGGGTGGAGGAGGGATGGCAGAGGCGGCCGCTTGCGGAGCGTGGGTAGGAGCAGGCAAGCTGGCTACCCCACTGTTACTAGAGTTTGGATAAGGACACTTCGCTGTGTAGTTGGAGTTCTTCACGCGTTCCCCTTCTGAGTGGGGTGTCCCTTCCTCCTTTCTCACCAAGCCTACTGGGCAGCTTCTGTGCAACCTCATACTGTGCTCTGCTTCTCTTTCAGACCGACCACTTCCCAAGACAGAATACTCTTTGCAGGAAGCAGTTTAGGGGGCTTTATCTGAAAATAAAAAGAACAGCTGCCTGGCCAGCTGCTCTGAGGTGACTCCTTGAACTCGCCTGATGGCAGGCAGCCCCCTCCTCTCTGCTTTGGTTGAGTCTGAGGGAGGGACTCTGCTCTGGTTTTCCATCACACTAAAGCCATTTATTGTCGTTCTTGAGGGGCTTCAATATTACTTGTCTACCGATGACACTTTTCTTATTTTCCAGGGCTATTTTGTATTTGTTTGTTTTTGTTATTTCAGTAAGAGCTTAGAAAGGAAGGGAAGGAGAACTGGGTGCTCAACCGCCATCTTGACCTGGACTTCCTATTATATGGGAGCCTCCTTTTACTCCTCATAAATCTTCCTAAGAAGATGCTTCTTTTATATTTCAAAGCATTCTCATGGGGCACCTGGGTGGCTCAGTCGGTTGAGGGTCTGACTTCAGCCTCAGGTCATGATTTTGTGGTCCATGAGTTCCAGGCCCACATCAGGCTCTGTGCTGTCAGCTCAATGCCTGAAGCCTGCTTCAGAGTCTGTGTCTCCCACTCTCTCTGCCCCTCCCCTACTCATGCTCTGTCTCTCTCACTCTTAAAAATGAATAAATGGTAAAAAAAAAAAAATTTTAAGGATTCTCTGGTGAATTTGGTGAGGTTGTGTTTTTAAGGAAATCTGTCCTTAAAAGTCATAAAATGCAATCAATATTGGCTCACCTTCAAAGTTTTACTGCCCTATTACTATTCTGGTTGAAAATGGGGCCAACTATATGTGGCAGATAAATGCAGAGAAACACAGGTTTTAAAGCCAAACGGGTCCAGGCCCCATGTGCATCTACCACAATACAATTCTTCTAGGTTCCCTAGAGCCTCAGTGTCCTTGCCTGTAGAGGAGAGAATAGTGATACATGCCTTGATTAGTCTTTGTTAATATCAATAAAATCATGCGACTAAAGCAACCACTATGAATGTACCACTACATAGTCAGTCCTCAGTAGATGTTAATTTTGTTAGCCTCGGCCATCTGCCATCTTTCCGCAGAATTTCAGCAACAACCTTTGGTGTTGGTATAAGGAAGGCAGAGAGACCCAGATGAAAAATGTAGGTCTGATTTTGTTAACCACTGAATTGGAAAAAATGCCAAATGCTAAACATTGCCTAGGCTTGCTTCTTAATATTCTTCTTTATCCTCGGTCTTTAACTTGTTTCCCTGGGAGGTTAGACAAAAAGGACTCCCCCAGAGACCCACACAAGTGGCTTTGGTGGAGTCGTTCTTCACTTCTTACAAGATACAGTCACTTTGGAATTTAAAAAAAAATTTTTAATGTTTTATTTATTTTTTGAGAGAGAGCGTGAGCAGGGGAGAGTCAGAGAGAGAGGGAGACACAGAATCTGAAGCAGACTCCAGGCTCTGAGCTAGCTGTCAGCACAGAGCCAGACACGGGGCTTGAACCCACAAACTGTGAGATCATGACCTGAGCTGAAGTCGGACGCTTAAGGGACTGAGCCACCCAGGCGCCCCCATTTTGGAATTAAAGCACCCGACTGATGCAATGTGCTGAGGAACAAAGCATCAGAAAAGGAAGGTGGAGACAGAACTAAGAAAGGTGAAAAAGTGACAACCCTAAAATCGACTCAATCATTTGAAAAAAGATGATAATTTTAGAAGATGTCGCAAATTATTACAAAAAAATTGAAATTCAAAGAGGCAAAGTAAATTGAAGCACTAGTTATTACTGTTGCCAGTAACAGTCATTTTAACTAGTAAAAGTCAATACATATCTGCCTTCCTATCAGGTCAATGATAACTCAAGTAACTGATTGAACTACTTTTAGAAAGAATACAAATACTACAAATTGTTTGATTACAATGCATTTAACTTCAATCCTTTTAAAAAAATTTGGGGTTATTTTTTATTTCATTGGGTCACCTGGCTAGTTTAGTTGGAGGAACATAGAGCTCTTGAACTCGAGGTTGTGAGTTTGAGCACCACTTTGGGTATAGAGATCACTTAAATAAATAAAACTTAAAATGAACATAAAATGAATACTATGTCTCATTTAAATACAGGTAAGTGTTTTGGGGCACCTGGGTGGCTCAGTTGGTTAAGCATCCAGCTTTGGCTCAGGTCATGATCTCACAGTTCATGGGTTCGAACCCCACGTCGGGCTCTGTGCTGACAGCTCAGAGCCTGGAGCCTGCTTCAGATTCTGTGTCTCCCTCTCTCTCTGACCTTCCCCTGCTCACACTGTCTTTCTCTGTTTCTCAAAAATAAATAAAAAAACATTAAAAAAATTTTTAAATACAGGTAAGTGTTTAAACACACACCATCACCACCACCAGCAGCACACATGCACAGATAACTGTGGTAGTAATTTATTTGCTGGGGAGAAAAATATGGCATTGGGAGCCTCTGGGACTTAGAAAGGAGTATTTTCTTTGGGCTGCAAATAAACTATGCCTGACTTTACTGAGAGAGAAGAATGTAAGAAAATATTTCAAAGAAAATAGAATCTTCTATGGATGTACGTTAACTTGATTGTTAGATGTTCTGTATCTGGAAGTCATGCTAACAGCTAAATAGGCATACTCACAACATTTTGTCTAACTTCAGGACCACGTATCATGGTTTACATCCCGGAATCCCAAGGTCAGTACAAACAGAAGAAAGCTGGCTTCAAGAATTATCTGGCAAAAGAGAGAAGCCAAGTGAGTAGTTTGATTTCTTAGCTTTTGCTCGGAGATGGGATGGCACATTGGGAAGAGCATAGCTGGAGGAGCCGGGAAGAGGCAAGTTTGAATCCCAGACCCACCCAAACTGACACAGAGATGATGGCCTCCAGAATCTCAGGTTCTTCCCGTATCGGTAATAATAATAACAATAACAATAATAATAATAATACTTCTGTCACAGAATTGTTATGAAGAGCAAAATGAGATTAAATATCTAAACTCTTTGGCCCTTCGTCTGTAATAAATACTAATGTCTATGTTCACATAAAAAAAAAAGCTGCCATTCTATTTTGATACCTATCTTTTTTTTTATCAAAGTGGTAACATGCGCACTGTAGCCTAAATGGCAACCTTTGAGACAGAAAATACAAAAATTAAAATTTTACTTTATCTCAGTATAAGTAATTATGAATAGCCTTTCCTGTTAACTTTTATATTTGCTTTATGTCACTTATTCATCAGATGCTTACTGAGCACCTGTCACATGCCAAGCACCCATGTGCCAGTCTCTGTGATCTGATATTAAAGTATGGAAGGTGGAGGTGATGGTGAGAGTGAAAATAAGTAATAAGGAAAATAAGGAAATATATATTACATATAATTAGGTGATAATATATGTATTATATATACATTACATGTAATACACTAAGTGCGAAGGAGGAAAAACAGAAGAAAGGATGGAAAATGTTGGGTGGGGGGGATGCAAGTTTACACAGGGTGCTCAGGGAAATCTTCACTGAGAAGCTAAAATGTTTGCACAAAGACCTCAAGGACATGAGTGAGCCAGGATGATCTTGGGGAAAGATTATTCCAGGCACTCCGACTAGCAGGTGCCTCCTCCTAGAACAAGGAGACAGTCCATGCGGCTGCAGTAAAATAATCAGGAGGAGAATCTGAGGGGGTGTAAGGTCAAAGGAACAGCTGAGGACCAAATCTTTTTCAATGAAGTAGAAAGACCCCGAGGATTTGCACAGAAGAGTGACAAAATCCAGCATAAAAATGGACCAAATATCAAGAAGATGTTACGAATTCCCAAATTTGTCTACACAGTCAGTAGAATTCTGATGGGATGTTTCAGTGGAATTTGACAAGTTCATTTGTCGCCTTTGCTCAGCAGTGTTAAGAGACAAACAGGTATTTCCAGGTTTCTACACTTGAGCGAACATGAATGGAATGGAGCAGTGCCAAATGAGAAACGGGTAGGAGTGCTCCCCAGACAACAGCAAGGAGAGACTTTTACAAGGACACCGGAACAAAACAAGGACAGTTTTTGATCAGCTATAGCTTAAGGGGCCATATTACTTGGGAAAGCCTGCTTGGCTGTCTGTTCCTAACTGGAGGCATTTACAGAAATGGACTCTGGCTCAGACTTCAGTTTGCTCTTCGAGGCCACCAAGGAAGGCATTAGGACCCCCTCTTCTGATGGCCATTTGGTTTGATTCCTTTAACAGCAGGACCCTAGTGTACCTCTCCATTTCTTTCTGATCTTTCATAGTTTCCCCCACACCCCATATAGGATAATACAGCACTTGCTAATTTATTGTTGGATATTTTATAGTCTTGTATTGATGTAACAATTGGAAACTTTTTTCCTGTTATATTTACTAATTGGTTATTGTCAATGAATAGGAAAGTTATTGATTTCTATGTATTAATCTTGTATCTGACCCCCTTGCTGAAATTTCTTATTCTAATAATTTGTAAGTTGAAAGTCTACAAAACAATTCTATCTCCTGTGAGTAATGGCAATTTTATCTCTTCTTTAATTTTTTTTACTTAGCAGCATATTATGGACATCTTTCTATGTCAGGAAAGATTGCTCTAATTCAATGAAACAACTGCACAATAGTCCCTTATATACAGTTACTATACCTTATGTAATAAAACTGATTGCTAGACATTTCAGAGTTGTTTTCGTTTGGTTTGATGTTTTGAGCTCTTCCCTATAACAAATAACGCCTTAATAAAAATCTGTGTGCATTCAATTTTTTTATACCTGTGCTGGTATTTCTGTTGGACAAAATGGCTAGAACATATTAAAAAATCTTTCAGATACTCCATGTAGGAAGTGCATCACTTTCTGAAACCCACTCCTCCTCCGGGAGCCGTCCTTGCTGCCCATGGCCCTGTGAGGAAATGGGCCAGCCCCTCCCTGTACCTCTGCTCCATTGTAGGTTGATCTCATTGGTTTTCATCATTCCAGTTCTACCAGCTTAAAACTTCTAGACAGTTATTCCAAGTTGCTGATGTCCACCTCCCCCACTGTCTTAAACTAGAACCTCTAGCACCATTCTACCTAAAAACTCTTCTACAAAATAACAGATATAAGGTGGACAATGTAGTACTTATAAAAAACAGAAAATGGGGCACCTGGGTGGCTCAGTCGGTTAAGCTACCGACTCTTGATTTTGGCTCATGTCATGATCTCATGGTTCATGATATCCAGCCCCGCATCAGGCTCTGCACTGCCAGTCTGGAGCCTGCTTGCGATTCTCTCTCTTCTCGCTCTCTGCCCCTCCCCCACTATACTCACACACGCTTTCTCTCTCAAAATAAATTTTTTAAAAAGCAGAAAACAAGAGTCTGCAAACTGTGCATAGTCAAGTGAAGTAGGCATCTCTAGGATGCTAGAACTAGAAAGGAACAGGGAAACCTTTTTCAATGTGATACATCAGTGGTGACTTTCCTCTGTTCCTTATTGTTGATAAAACGTTATTTGGAAAGGGCAAAAAATAAAGGCCAAACAAACACAAATAAGGGCACTTATTTTTCCAAAAGGCATATTTTCTTTTGTATTAAACTTCTTTCCTACTTTGTCAGGATTGATAAGTGTACGCTCGTTTTACAGGGAAGAAAACATCCTCTAGAATTAAGGAAACTGAACATGAAAATCTGGCTTCTAAGCTAAGAGGTAAATGGATATTTAGAGTCCTTCCTTCTGCCGGCAAAGGCAAACCAGCCTTAACTCAGACTGAGCCCACCCACTTCTAGAAAAGCCTTCCCCTGAGAATATGCTCAAGAAGATGGTGGAAAGGCTTCACACTAAACTAGTGTGGTGTGTGTGTGTGTGTGTGTGTGTGTGTGTGTGTGTGTGTGTGTGTTTGAAACAGGGCAGTAGAGAAAGGAGAAAATGGAATACACTGTACAAAGGTTTTAAACTTTCTTTCTAAACGGATGCTTTTCTCTGCAGAAAAATGGGTAATTGATCCAGAAGAGCAAAAAATGAATGTTTTATGTGAGCTGGAGGTAATGAATGTTTATCAGTCCAATAGTGCATAGTGTTCATTGTAAATACCACTTATTCAAATGTCAATTTTCTCTTTTTAAAAATGTAGTTTAAAGAAGACTTCATGACACTGTTTGAGCCAGTTCTGAAAACGCTGCCTAGCATTGGGCCACCCTCCATTCTGAAATTCAAACGAGAGAGATCCAACATAGGCCTTAACTTCAAGGTGATTTTAATTAACATTATTTTTAAATTTTAAAATGTTATTTATTAATAAATGATGTAATAAGCCACATAATGATTTGCACAGAAGACAGTGAACATACTTTTAAAAACATACACAGGGGTGCCTGGGTGGCTCAGTCAGTTGAGTATCCGACTTTAAATCAGGTCAGGATCTCACGGTTCGTGGGTTCGATCCCTGCATCAGGCTCTGTGCTGACAGTTAGCTCAGAGCCTGGAGCCTGTCTTCAGATCCTGTGACTCCTCCTCTCTCTGACCCTCCCCTGCTCACGCTGTCTCGCTGTCTGTCTCGCTGTCTCTCTCTCTCTCTCTCTCTCTCTCTCTCTCTCTCAAAATAATAAAGACATTAAAAAAATAAAAATAAAAACATACACGAAGAGCTCAAGTATGTGGAATAGCACTTCAGGTGGCTGTGTTCATTTCCTGAGGCTGCTGCATCAATGTCCTGCAAACTGGGTGGCTTAAAACCTCAGAAACTTCTTGTCTCGTGGTTCTGAAGGCTAGAGGTTCAAAATCAATGTCAGTGAGTCCAGCTGACAGGGGAGTGTCCTTCCTTGTCTCTTCCTAACTTCCAGTGTGGCCATCAACACTCGGCCTTCCTTGGCTTGTAGCTGCTCCATCCAATCTCTGCTTCAGTCGTCCTGGCACTCTCTGCGTCCATTTCCAAATGTCCCTCTTCTCCAAGGACACCACTTATATTGTTATGATCTAATGACTTCGTCTTCACTTGATTACATCTGCAAAGACCCATTTCTAAATACAGCCCCATTCACAGGTACAGGGGTTAGAACTGCAGCCTATCTTTTCAGGGGACACAATTCAACCCAGAACAGTGGCCAAAAAGCCCGGAAACACAGGTGAATGTTTGCCATACTTGATTGTCTTAAGTGACCGATTTATGCCTGTGCTTGATGGGCAAAGGAAAGGCCACCTTAATAATTCCAACAGGACAGGACCCCACCCTGCTGCACCAGAGCAGTGGAGGACCGAGTGGGGGTAAGATTATTTCCAAACTTGGATGACCTGGCATGTGGAGAGAGCTGCATGTGCCCCAGAGCGGTACCCCGTTATTTCTTTTGGGCCTGCTAAAGGTGCAGGCCTAGTCACTGGAGATAAGAGCCGTCAATTGTGTGAGGCAGTGCCCCACAGATGGTAGGCACGGTTGATGGGAACACTGGACACACTAACGTGCTGCTGTCGCCACTTTGCATGGCACATTAAAGTGTGCAAGTCTAAGGGGACACACTAAATATGTCATGTAATATCAGTCAATATTTACTCTTTATATTTGTTCAGGTTTCTCAACTTTATGGTTACCCTATAGACTCTTCAGGCTGAAATTCTTTCATCCGAACCTAGCTCCTTCTTCTTTCTGAACCACAGAAGTTTGTGCCCAAGGAAGTTTCTCGAGTTTTCTTCCGCTGACACCCAGAGATGGTCCTACATATGAGAAAAGCCTTGTAGCCTTTCTTCCAGGGAGTCGTCCCTGCACTGGCACCAGGGCAGGGCTGGCTTCTCCTGGATCTTGGGCAGATCCTTCAGGCCCGCCTGGATGGGGCTTTGACACAAGCGTAGTTCAGGGGCGGCAGTACGGGCTTGCCGGCTCTCCTCTTAGCTACACTGTCTTCAGGTCCGGACTCCAGCCCCACTCGCGGTCATTGGAAGAACCTCCACCTTGCTTCCCCCATAGGTGAACAGATGAAGGCGTGAAGGGACAGTGGGCTAAGGAGCTCATTAGCAAGACCCTCATATGGAAGGGTCGTAGATGGCCTGGCATCGCTACATTCTCTTTCTGCCAGCTCTGTCACTCAGGAGATGAACTAGATGTGTCACCACTTGTGTTTACTCTCTAAGGGTTCTGCTCTCAGTGATGTGCAGTACTTACCGCTGGGTAGTTTCAGCAGCCTCAAGATATTGGCCATCACTCTAGTGGTGGTTGTCTGGCTGCACTGGCCACCTAACCACCCTTTGGCCCCACTGTGGCCATTTTGCTAGCCCCAGAGAATGGCAAATACTGTTGGCTTGGTAGTGTTTGTGACCTGCAAGTCATACGTGCCGTGGGTTTTTCCTGGAGGCTTGTGCTAAGGCTGCTTGCCTGCCCAGAAACCCCTGCAGTCACAGTCCTGACCTCAGAACATAAACACGGCCATAGTACACCAGCCCTTGAGCCCCTAACTCCCAAGTGTCCTGTTGCTTCCCCTGGTCTTCCCCCACTGCTTCTGAATTATGTTCACAGCACATTCAGAAGAATCCAGAGCCCCAACCTGGGGCTAATGCGTTATCCTTTGTCTCTTGCATCTAGTTACACGCTGTAGTGCCCCTCCCCTCTCCCCAAGGAACTCTGATGTCAATAGTAAAATCCTTTGTGCAACCTTTTTCTTGCAATTGAGGAGACATCCTAAGGATCCACAGCTAGTTCAAGGGGCCCCAGGGATTCTAACAGGAGTTCTCAAGCAGGTTGGCACATGCCGCACTCCACCTGCTCTCCTACTGGACATTTGCTGGCCCTGCCCAGAGTCCAGCAGCATCTACTGCTCCCAGAGGCTCTGGGCCTCCTTGTGGGCACTAATTCATTTTTGTTTCCCTCTCTCTGAAGGAAGAAGAGGAGGAGATAGCGCCCACATGTGAATTCTGTGGAAGCGATCTAAAATCATTTCTTTCCACTATGGATGTTTACTGTGATGATGCTAGCTCTCAACCAATAGAAGATGTGAGTTCTAATGCAGGTGTACTGAGGAAATGGTATTATGTTTAAACATACCAAGTATTTTCTCCCCTGCACTGCATTTCTTAAAAGAGCTACGTGTTAACTGTTGGAGAAATGCAAATCATCATCACAGTGGGATACCATTTCATGCTCCCCATGATGGTTATAATAAAAAAGACGGGTAATAACAAGTGTTGGCAAGGATGTAGAGAAACTGGTACTCTCATATACTGGAAAGGAGAATGTAATATGGTGCCACCACTTTGAAAAACGGTCTGGCAATTCCCCCAAAAGTTAGAGACATAGTTCCCTATAGCCCAGCAATTATACTTCTAGATATATACTCAAGAGAATTGACAACATGTACCTACACAAAAACTTACACACAAATGTTCATAGTAGCGTGATTCATAACAGCCAATGTGAAAACAACCCCAATATCTATCAACTGATGAATAGGTAAATAAATGTGATATATCCATACAATGGAATATTATTTAACCAGAAAAAGAAATGAAGTACACTTATATGTTACAACATAGATGAACCTTGAAAACAGTATGCTAAGCAAAAGAAACCGATCACAAAGTACCACAATTGTAGGATTCCACATAGATGAGCCGTGAAGAACAGGCAAATCTATGTAGACAGAATTTAGATTAGTGGTTTCCAGAAGCTGAGGGAGAGTTGGGGAGGGTTAATGGATAAGAGTTCATGTTCTAAAAGTTGGCCACAGATATGGTACAGCTCTGTGGATATACTAAAAACCATTGACTAGTACATTTGAAATGGATGAATTGTATGGTATGTGAATTCTAGCTCAATAAAACTGTTACCAGGAAAAAGCTACCACAGATTATTATCCGAATTTCATTAGCCAATTCCCTCCCTGTAATTATCATCATCTAGGACTGATGAGATAAAAATGACCTCTTTGTTTTTCAGGTCTCCTGTTGCAGTTATTTTCAAAATCTGATTAACTACATTTTTCAGGAAAAACAAAAAGCCCAAAGCTCTGAAGCTGAATTAATCTGTATTGACCCTCATGTAGCCCATTGCAATGAGGTTGATAGACTCAAAGCAAAGGAAAAATCCCTGAGGAGGTAACATTGAGCTTTTGATATTGAAACTCAGGCCAGCTTAAGTAGGGAGCTTTTTGTAAATGAACTTTGTTTTTTCAAAATATTTAATTTTGAAGATGTGTTCTCAGTAATGAAATAAAAATTGGTTGAAGAAAACCTATTAAAATTCCTGGTGGGAGCACCTGGGTGGCTCAGTTGGTTGAGCATTAGACTCTTGATTTCAGCTGAAGTCATGATCCCTGAGTCATGGGATAGAGCCCCACATTGGGCTCCAAGCTGAACATGGAGCCTGCTTAAGATTCTACCACTCTCCTACTGTCCCTTTCCCCAACTTGAGCTCGCTCGCTCTCTCTCTCTCACTCTCAAGTAAATTTTTAAAAATTTGTTAAATGAAAATAAAATAAAATTCCTGGTAGATGTTATTGAGATTCAGAAACTCCCAGAAACTCTGGAAACTCATCAGTTTAAAGTAGAAATTTACCGGGGTGCCTGGTTGGCTCGGTCAGTTATTGTCTGACTTCTGATTTGGGCTAGGGCTGTGATCTCAGGGTTGTGGGACAGAGCCCTGTGTCAGGTTCTCTACTGAGTATGGAGCCTACTTGGGAATCTCTCCCTCCCTCTCTCCTTCTCTCTGCACCTTCCCTACTCATGCTTTCACTCTCTCTCAAGACAAACATTAAAAAAAATAAAAATAAAATAAAGTAGAAATTTAACAATTGCAAATCCCCAAGGCAATGTGGAATTCCCATATTGGAGAAATTTGTTGCCTAAAGAGAGTAGAAACTTATATGTATGGATTAAATGCCTGAATTCACAAATAATAATAGATAAAAATAATAAGGGATGGTATTGAAACAGTTAAAATTTGTACTAAAATTGTTTTAAGCTTCAAATACATTTCAGATTTATACAGCAGATTTTTTTAATTTTGTAGAAAACAGGAGCTACAAGTGGCCAGACAATTTGCACTAATAACAAATGAACAGAGTGATTTATCTGAAGAGAGTGAGTTACTCAATGCTGATGTTATAGGTAAGTTGTACATCAGAAATCTCAGATGTATGATCAAGAGCTAAAATTGGTATTTAAAAAATAATATTTAAGATGTTCATTTTAGTTAATGCGTCCGTTAAAATGGCTCAGAAAGTCTGGTGTTTCAGTCATCTGACTTTTGAAGTTTTTAGTCTTCAGCTTACTACTACTAGTGACAAATAAATTAGCAACATCTATAGAATACAGATAGCTGAAAAGAGCTTATTGAATTCGTTGTCTTTTGTTTTATTAAGCATACATTCCCTTCTATTTTCAAGCTGGGATACGGAAAAATCTGTCAAAAATAAATCAGATTACTTTCTTCATATATGGACTAGTATGGCTACAGTGTGCGTGAAATGGAAAGAGCATTGATTTTTGGAATCAAGTTCTTGATTAATGTAGTTGCTTTTCTCCTAGATAGGCTGCACAATTTGGGGTAAAGTACTTAATCTTTCTGAGCATGAGGCTCCTCCTCTACCACTCAGAGCTATTGAAAAGATACTTAGAGGGGTGCTTGGGTGACTCAGTCGGTAAGTGGCTGGCTCTTGATTTGAGCTCAGGCCATAATCTCCTGGTTCATGAGTTTGAGCCCTGCATTATGCTCCCACTGGCAGTGCAGAGCCTGCTTGTGATTCTCCCTCCCTCTCTCTCTCTCTCTCTCTCTCTCTCTCTCTCGCTCTCTCTCCCTCTCGCTCGCTCTCCCTGTCTCTCTCTCTCTCCCCCATTCCATATACTCTCTCAAAATAAACTTAAAAACTTTAAAAAGAAAAGATACTTAGAAAAGATATACATTTGTTTTGGTTTAAACTAAATTTCTGGTATAAAGTTCCTTAATATTCAACTACTTCCTACTAAACATAAGGCCAGAAAATTCTACCTAATGAAAATTATCCTTCTTCACTTAACAAAAGAATGTTTTTATTTTTTAACAAAAGAAGACACTCACTTTAATTTAATGAAAAACCTCATTTTTCTGCCATTAAAAAAAAAAGTCAGACGAACTAATACATTTGTAATAAGATTTGAAATTTCATTTTAGAAGAGAGGATTTAGAAAATTTAAAACAAATATGTGATTCTTTTCCCATTAGAGCCAAAGCAGTTAAAAACAATATCTTATCAACTTTCTGTGGATATTCCAAAAAAGGAGATATCTGATGACAGCTTACTTGATTTCCAACTAGAAAACGGAAACATATCCATTGTCTGTTGTGATGCTAGAATAGCATGTGGAAAGGTAATTATCTTGTCATTATTTTTACTTGCGACTTTTTAAAATCAGTTTTACCTAAAGTTGTAAAAGCTGTCAAAATGAATAGAATAGATTGGCTACATGACACATTTAACTCTTTGTCAAGAGGAAATGGTACAGATGTGGATTTTTAACTTCTACTAGACTTTAAAACAATGCTTTTACATGTTTTATGATAGGCTATTTTGGTTAAAACCTTTTTATTTTAAAATATTACTGTTGTACATTAAAAACTGTTTGGAACCCTTAAAAAGAAGAGCAGAAATATCACCAAAAGCCTCAAGCACTTCCCCAAAATCACTGTTAATATTTCAATATTAACAAACTGTAGAACACCCAAGGAAAAAAATCTTGAAAGCAGCAGAGAAAAAGAAGTTCTGTTTATATTTAAAGGAAGAAAAGAGTTAGAGGGGCATCTAGGTGGCTCAGTCAGTTAAGCGTAAGATTGGCCCAGGTCATGATCTCATCATTTGTGAGTTCGAGCCCCGCATCGGGCTCTGTGCTGACAGCTAGCTCAGAGCCTGGAGCCTGCTTCAGATTCTGTTTCCCTTTCTCTTTGCCCTTTCCCCTCTCACACTCTATCTTCCTCTTCCTCTCTCAAAAATAATAAATAAAACATAAAAAAAAGAGAGAGACTGTCAGATAACCTCCCAACAGCAACAATGGAAGACAGAAGATAGTGGAATGTCTTCGGTGTTCTTAAAATAGTGGTCAATCCAGAAATTGATAACCAGCTAAAATATTTTTCAAGAAAATGTGACCCCCCCACAAAACAATGTCTGGTAAAGCCAAAGATAATTTGTCACTAGTAGCCCTTTATTAAAGGAAATTATAAAGAATGTGCTTTGTGTCATTGGATGGTTTGAGATTCAAGAAAGATGAAATGAAATTGGTACATAGTATAACGGATAAAACTAAAAGTTGACTAGTAACAATAATAATAGTTTGTGGCATTTCAAAAAATGGAAAATAAATTATATATTTAAAAATAGTGCATGATGGGAAGAAGGTTAAATGTAATTATAGTGCTCTAAAGCCCTTGGTTTGGGAGAAGGGCAAATATTAAAGCTTAACTCAGACTTGGATAAATTAAGTTTACTTGCTGAAATTTCTAGAGAAGCCTGAAAAAATAACAGAAGCAGAGAGTGTAAGTTCCAAATGTGTAGAGGTAAAACAAAAAAATAAAATGATGTATTTTAATTATTCCCCCCTCAAAAGACAAAAATGCCTAAGGGGGAAAAAAAACATAACAGGGAACAAATAGAAAATATCAAGGAATGTCAGTAATTATATGTAAATAGACTAAATACTCCAGTTAACAAAGAATGTCAGATTAGTTCTTTTTTTAAGGAAAAAATTCCAACTATATAGTTTATAAGAAACACACCTAAAATATAAGGATGCAAGAAGATTATAAATAAAAATGATATATCATGAAAGTACTAAAGAGTATTACTAGAGATAAAGAAGATTTCTTAATTATGATAAATGTTTTAATCCTCCAGGAAGATATAACATTACAAAATATTTTTCCCATATTAAGATAGGCTCAAAATATGTGAAGCAAAATTTCACTAAAGGAAACATTTTAAAATCCATAATCATAATACAATATCTTAGCCTACCTCTCTCAAAATTGCAAGGGTTGTTAGATCGAAAAAAAAAGTAGTAATACAATAGAATATTTGAACAACTCGTGTAATAAATTTGACCTAATATTCATGGATTTAAAGATTAAATATTTCAAAGATGACATTCTTCCCAAATTGACTTATACATCCAATGCAACTGCAGTCTATTGGAGTAGAATTTATATACAGTAAAATACACTTTTTGTGACATACAGCTCTAAGAATTTTGGCAGTTATATAACCACTACCACAGTGTATTGAATCTTTTCATTGAGCTAAAGCTGATTTTTAGTCTCCTGTTTTGTTTCTATAATAAGATGTGAATAAAATAACAATTTAAAAAAAGATTCAAACAGATATGTGATGTCAGATCTCTGCCTAAAAGGTTTTTTCAAGTTATCTACAGGGGTTAGGAATAACCTTTAATGATTCCTAAGGATTATTCCCTGTCACTGTTGCAGGGCCAAAAATTTATTTATTTTAAAACATTTTTTTAATGTTTCTTTTATTTTTGAGGGAGAGAGACAGAGTGTGAGTGGGGGAGGGACAGAGAGAGGGAGACACAGAATTCAAAGCAGGCTCCAGGCTCTGAGCTGTCAGCGCACAGCCCAACGTAAGGCTCAAACCCATGAACCATGAGATCATGACTTGAGCCAAATCGGACGCTTAATCAACTGAGCCATCCAGGCATTCCCCCAAATTTAAATTAAGAATTAGTTTGTATCACTGTCTAGCAGGCAAAGGCTGCCTTTTACTATCATAATTGATGCATTATATCTGGAACGATGAACAGTTAAGTGTCCTTTCATTTTCCATGGGGCACAGACCATGAAGAATGAGCTCGTAGAGAAGCACTACAAACATGGGAGCAAGTTTCTGACTTCATTTCCAGATGGAACAGCACAAATATTGTATCCTTTCTACAAGTTATTTTTATTAGTTTTATATCTTTACAAAAAAGATAAAGAAAAAATATGTGGAAAGCTATAAAGAAAAAAATATTCCCCAAATCCCACATCTTTTTCTAACACTTCCCTTACTTCTTTATATGAACATATATACATATAATTTTTTTAATTTTTATTTATTTATTTTTGAGAGAAAGAGAGAGAGCACAGGTAGGGGAGGGACAGAGAGAGGGAGACAAAGAATCTGAAGCTGGCTCCAGGTTCTGAGCTGTCAGCACAGAGCCCGACATGGGACCTGAACCCACAAACTGTGAGATCATGACCTGAGTCAAAGTCAAACATCCAAATGCCTGAGCCACCCAGGTGCCCCTATATAATTCTTTAAAAATCAATTCTTCAACTACGTATTCATATTTTACAACTTTCCCTCTTTGTATTATATTATATAATAATGTTATGAGTATATAATATGCAATAAATATAGAGATACACCACCATTTTTATAACCATAGATATTTAATGATATGGAGGTATTATAATTCATTTAACCTAACCACAAAGGTGATTTCACTTTTCTTTTTGCTATTATATATTTATTTTTGCTAAATGAACTGCTCTGTGCAAACTGCTTTGCATACTTATAATTTATTCCTTGAACTAAATGCCTAGATGCCTAGGGGTGGAAATTCTGGGTAAGAAATTACAAAGTATTTGGGGCACCTGCCTGTCCCAATTAGTAGAGCTTTTAACTGTAATTCAGGGATGTGAGTTCAAGTCCCACATTGGGTGTAGAGATTACTTAGACACACACACACACACACACACACACACACCCCTAAGGAAATCTGAATAAATTATTAAAAAAAAAGAAATTACAGACATTTTAAAGCTTTGATAGTCCCCCAGAAAATGTATATCAATTTACACATCTGTGAGCAGCACATTATTTTCTAATACAAAAATTCAACATCCATTTTATGGAACACTAAGTTATTCATCACTTGAACTTCCAATAACTTCCCCCATCTTTTATTATCATTTAATGCCCTGGCTTTCATTCTTAATTCTCTTGAAGGCCATGGCTACTTTTCAAAATGATTCAGAGTCAATCTTGTGTTTACTTTACCTCCAGGCTTCTGATCAGCTTAGATAGGACTGAGTTTTAAAAGTTAGTAAATTATCCTCAGTAGACTTTATTCTTCTTAATGCTGTTGTAAATGGAATTATTTTCTTAGTTACACTTTCAGAATGTTCACTGCTAGTATATAGAAATACAATTTATTTTAATGTATTTGTCTTGTAACCGACAAACCTGCTGAACTTCTTTGTTAGTTCTAATATATTGTTTTGTGGATTCCTTCAGATTTTCTAAATACAAGCCCATGTCATCTACATATAGAGATAATTTTACATCTTTCATTTCCAATCTGGATACCTTTCATTTCCTTTTCTTGCATAAAATTTCCCTGGTTAGAACCTTCAGTGTAAAATTGAATAGAAGTAGGGAGAATGGACATTTTTGTTTAGTTCCTGCTCTTAGGGGGAAATCAGTCTTTCACCATTAAGTATGATGTTAGCTGTGGGTTTTTGTTAAACACTCTTAGATTGAGGAGTCTCCCTTTTTTTTTTACATTTATTTATTTTTGAGAGACAAAGAGAGACAGAGCATGAACAGGAGAGGGGCAGAGAGAGAAAGAGGTACAGAATCTGAAGCAGGCTCCAGGCTCTGAGCTAGTAGTCAGCACAGAGCCCGATGCGGGGCTCAAACCCACAAACCGTGAGATCATGACCTGAACCAAAGTCAGACACTCAACCGACTAAGCCACCCAGGCACCCCGAAGGAGTTTCCCCATTTATTCCTAGTTCATTGAGCTGTTTATCATGAAAAGGGGTTAGATTTTGTCAAATGCTTTTTCTGTGTATATTGATATGATTTTTCTGGCTTTTTATTCGATCAATATAGTATATTTCATTGATAGGATTTTAGATTTTAAGCCAACCTTGCATTCCTGGGATAAATTCCTTTTTATCATACTAGATAATCCTTTTTATAGGTCACTGGATTCCATTTGCCAGTATTTTGTTGAGGATTCTTGTGTCTTGTAAATATACTTTGATCTCATAGAAAGCATAAAATCCTTTTTGTAGTAAGAGTGGCTCCTATTCTAGAATGGTTTCAAAAGGCTCTCTCATTAACTGAATTTATCCCTAGAATAGTCAAGGACCATTAGAACAACTTAAATAACCTTATTGAGTCTCAGCTACCCATCTGGAAACCTAGCCATCATCCGAGTCCCCAACAAAATAAATGGCTTCATTTGTATCGTCCAAGCAGACATGCCCACTGACCCTGCGATCCTAGCATTGCTGGATTCTTCTGGCACAAGCTCCTGCTATCATCCCAATGGAAATGTCTGGTAAGTTTCTAAGTTTCTCTTGGTGCCATTTGGGAGGGAGTTATGAAATTTTTTCTTTTCTTTTTTCCAGTTCTGTTGAGATATAATTGACATACAATGTTGTGTAAATTAAAGACATAAAATGTGTCGATTTGATATCCTTAATATATTGCAAAATGATTACCCCATTGCGTTAGCTAACATCTCCATCATGTCACATAATTACCATTTCTTTTCTGTGTTGAGAACATTTAAGATACACTCTCTTAGCAACTTTTAAGTATATATACAGTACTATTAACTATAATCTCTATGTTGCACATTAAAGCCCTAGAACTTATTCATCTTATAACTAGAAGCTTTCTTTTTCCTTTTAAATGATAAAAATGGCTTTAAGATTTAAGTTAGTCTTTGGTAGCAATGTTCAATTCAGAGAAATTTTTTATTTATGTCATTCCATTTGCTTTCCAGGCAACTAGGTAAAACAAAGCTCATCATATTCTTTCTATAAGCAGCAAGAAACGAACTATGTTATTTCAGTATTAGGGAAAAAAATCTCCCAATAAATTATACGGTCACTCTAAGGATTTGGGATATGAATCCAGTGGTCTTCCTAGAGCCCATGCCCTGATAATATTATACTGATTCATCTACGGAAATAATTTACAATGGAAAGCTGCTACACTGTGTTGTTATAGTTTGTGTGTGTGCGTGTGTATGTGTGTTATTATAATTTGAGATATATTTATAAGTATTCCTATATTCCTATAGCCACAATCAACAACAATAACATACAAACAAAATCTCTAGAGAAATTAAGATCCTGATCCAATTTTGACCTACTAACTTATTTACTCTATGACTTTACATTTTTTCATTTACCCTGAAACAGTGAAATTTGGTTCTAACATCATTTAAAAATGTTTTATTCTAATATTTATTTGAGAGAGAGAGATATAGACAGAATGTGAGCAGGGGAGGGGCACAGAGAGAGGGACACACAAAATCCAAAGCAGGATCCAGGCTCTGAACTGTCAGCACAGAGCCCAGTGCAGGGCTCGAACCCACGAACTGGGAGAACATGACCTGAGCTGAAGTCAGAAGCTTAACCAACTGAGTCACCCAGGTGCCCTGGGTTCTAACTTCAAATGCAGTTCAAACTTTTTGAGTTTTCAGAAAGAGATATTCTTCCCCCTTTAAGTTATTTACAGGAATAACAATCTCATCTTGAGAAACTCTGTCAATAATTGACAAAGTTTGGACATTTTGCCAGTATTTGAGAAACTTAGGACATTTGTGTTTTTTAGGTCCAAAGTAGTATTCAGTCCATTATCCCTATATGTATTACTGAAGAATTTCTACTCATCCTTCAGCATTCGATAACAATGCTCTATTACATCTGGTGAGGTTCTGTATTAATGGTCACCAAATATTCATTGGTTTCTAGGACTTTTCCCTTGTCTATGAAGTCCCCTGACCCACCAGCTGAACTCATGGCCCTCTGATGAGACTTCCGTACACTCTGACAGGCCCCCTCTAGCTGCCTCTTGGGCAACAATCCCCTCCCCCTGCTGGACCGATGTTCTTTGCTTTTTGTTTTTAAATTTTTTTAACATTTATTTATTTTTGACAGAGACAGCGCAAAAGGGAGTGGGGTAGAGAGAAAGGAAGACACAGAATCTGAAGCAGGCTCCAGGCCCTGAGCTGTCAGCACAGAGCCTGACATGGGGCTCAAACTCACGAACAGCAAGATCATGACCTGAGCCAAAGTCGGACGCTTAACTGACTGAGTGACCCAGGCACCTCTAGACCAATGTTCTTTGAAGCCACATTCTGAATTTTTACTACTACCAGCATGTATCTGCACTCACAGAATGTTTATCAAATGAACAATCTATCTAGATAATTTTAGCCAAATATTATTTTCATTCACATTTCGAGATGAAACCAAACCTTCCTCCTCCCAGATACAATAAGATAATTACCTCAATTTCTCATTTGTACTTTTGTTATTAGATTACTACCACTAACTGATAGTGGGGAAAGAAGATGTCAATTATCTTACTCTAGGGGTCCTCATGGCCAATTTATCTTGTTAAAAAAGAATAATTTATTATCAAATTCAGCCAGCCCTCTTTCTCTTTTTTAAATGTTTATTTTTGAGACAGAGAGAGACAGAACTTGAGGCAGGGAGGGGCAGAGAGAGAGGAAGACACAGAATCCAAAGCAGGTTCCAAGCTCTGAGCTGTCAGCACAGAGCCCAACGCGGGGCTTAAACTCACCAACCATGAGATCATGACCTGAGCCGAAGTGGGACGCTTAACCGACTGAGCCACCCAGGCGCCCCCCAGCCAACTCTCTCAATACCCAGAACTGTACCTATTCCCTCTCCTCAAGAGAGGGATCATGATTCAAGTTGGAAGAAGGTGAGAGAGCCCGAGGAGGAGATAACTAGCAGAAGGGCAGTCATTGGTGCCATCAGACCCCACACTGGGCCAGGCCCGAGATGTACGTAATGACATAAAATGTAGCGTCAGTTGTGCTGAGACTGCAGAGGCCAAAGCAGCCTCACTTCCACCTAGTGCTCCGTCACAGGGCTCTTCAGCCACGCTCTGAGCCATCTCAGAGACGTCCCCTGGGCCACTCGTGCTCACACCCAGCCCTGACGAGAGCCCCTCTGGAGGGACTCCGGGCTCCCAGTTGCTGGGTGCTATGGGAACACAGCCATCCCATACTGAGGCCAGTTAAGTTTCCCCCAGAACTTCTACGTGCTGGTCTTCATTTTGTCCTGGGGAAAATCCAAGCACTGGTCCTCTCCCCTCCTTCAGGGATAGCCGGTCTCCTAGATGTCTGCTTGTCCAGACTAAACCTTCCCGGCCCCACCTTCATCCTTCCCAACACATAGTTTTCCAGACCCCTTTACCATCCTGGTTCCATCAGTTTCGATCCACTACTTGAATTTTTATTATTTTAAATGTTAGTATTAAATTTACTAAAATTTACTAAATTTAAAAATTTAGCATAAAATTTATTATATTAAATTTTAGCATAAAATTCATTCACGGTATGACCACGCCAAAGATGACCTGCGGTTTTGCACTCTCCGTACACTACTTGCTAGCAGGAGCTGCTGCTCCCCTTGGCAAGCGAGTGACAGGGCTAATTTCAAGGTTGAATTATAAAGTTATCATTTATCATTTTGAATTTCCTTTCTGCCCAGGGTATACATCAATATCTTGGGAGGTCAATATTCAGATCAAGCTGGCAACAGAGTAAGGGCTTGGAATTGGTCCAGTTCTATGCCTTCCTCACCCTTTGTTTCATTTAAGCCTGTCTTTCTGGCTTTGAATCATTACATTGGAGTTCACATCTTAGAACAAGACAAGATTTCAATCACTTTTCTAGCAATGGGCCAACAGGCAAGAATCAATGTCGGGACCAAGGTGAAGGTATGTACATTTTTGGAAACAGTTCAAAGCATTTAGAATAAGAATAAATGGCTTTTGTTAGTGTTATTACTCAGATTATACTTCTGTGTAATCTACCGTCTACTAAGAGTTTTGGAATTCAATGAAAAAAAAACCCCACATAGTGAAAATTTCATGTGGAAATGAGGCAGCCTTATGGTTCATTCTTCAGAAATTCCTTATAGTTTCAACTTAGATCCAACTAACATTTGCTATGTTTACTCTGAGACCAAGGAGTGTTGCTTTGGGGGGTTGGTTTTAGAGTTCTGTACTGTTTTTCCACTATGGCCTGGACTGAGTCAGGAGACCTGGGTTCTCGCCATGTTCAAGACCACACACGAGTCCCATCTCCTTGGAAATGCTTCCCAGACTTCCTAGTCCTTTGCCCAGTCAGGGTCTTCACAGCCTTCTCTGGGTCGTCCATATACTGTCCTCTGTCCCTATGCTTGCTGAACCATGATGCCTTCTATGCCCTGATGGCTGCCTTTCCCACTGGATAGTGATCCCAGAAGCACAAAATCTTTGCCTTACTGATTCCTCTAACCCACCCAGGGCAGAGCTGAGAGCATACTCTCAGTGACTGGCAATGGTTAACAGCATGAAGTGTCATACCTCAACACCGCCACTTAGCTTAGTGGGTGAACTTGAACTTCACTGCCCTCATCTATTAGATGTGGATAATGATTCCTACCAAATAGATGGCTGTGAAGATTCAAGGGGAATGCAAAGTACTTAGCGTAGTGCTTGACACTTAACTACTCAGAAAATGATAGCTCTGTATGTTTGTTAATTATACCTCAGTAAAATTGAAATGTATATATAGGTACAGAGATAGAGATAAATAGAGATCTACGGGGGAACCTGGGTGGCTCAGTTGGTTAAGCATCTGACTTCGGCTCAGGTCATTTTCTGTGTTCGAGCCTCCCATCAGGCTTTTTGCAGTCAGTGCAGAGACTAGGAGACTCCTTCCTCTCTCTCTGCCCCTCCCCCGCTGGTGCAGGCTCACATTCTCTCGCGCTCTCAAACATTTAAAAACATACATTTAAAAAAATAGAGATCTAGGTAGCATGTCTAGTGTGTGGCTCTGAACACGCCCCTTCAATTCTGAGGCCCTTCGTTTCATCAATGATTAAAGGAAGAGATTGCTCTAGACTTCAAAGGTGTTGTCAACCTCTGAAAATTCCACACTTTTAGGTAAATGGAAATATGACCTCAATATTCAGCACAGGCAGGCATATCTCATAAACACCAAACAGAAGGGAGACTTCAGATTCAGCTAACAGGGACGGAGGGGTCTACAAGGTGCTCAGCACTATTCCTGCCACTTCCCATCAGTCCGGCTACTGCAGTCAGCTGTTCGGGCTCCATACAAGCCTCTTTATTAGTTAGGTGTTTACAAGATAGCCTTCTTCTGGTACATCATATTCATGGTAAATGTATTCTTACCAAAAATGTAAAAGATGTTCTCTCTCCCCCACTCCCTCCTTAGAAATGAATTTTAACCAGAAAGAGTCATTTTGATGCAAAAATTAAAAAAAGAATTCAATGTCAAAAGTTTTTCCATTTCTCATTGTCATCATGATTACCCTTTTAGGTTTTTAAAAACAAAAAAGTAATAAATACATTCTCATATTTGAAGATTCAAGTAGTACAGAACAAGAGATTCCCTCTTTCATCCTATTGTCTATTCTAATACCAAAGGTAATCACCACCCAAAGTTGGTGTGTCTTTCTCTTTTAACATTAATAATTTATAAATTATTCATATACTTTTTCAAAATAAAAATTGGATCATATTGCTTATATTGTTGGGGGGATTCTATTTGTTTTTGTTTTCCATTTAATGGGTATTAAAAGTTTTTCCACATCTACATTTCCAGGCATATTTATTTAATTTTTAATTGCTACATAGCATTTCATATGAACTAGAGCTAATTTCTGCTACACCAAGTGACCTCCCAGGGACCCTGGACAGTTCCTCACTTCCTCCTCCTGGAACCATTTCTTGCCTTACTTCCAGGACCCTGATCTCCTTTGATTTTCCTTCCACCTCAGTGACCTTCTCATTTTTCTTTGCTGACTTTCATCACCACCCCATTTTCTAAATATTAAGAGGCTTCAGGCCATATCCCGAGGCTCATCTTTATCTGTACCCACTCCCTGGGTGATCTCACGGAGTCTCCTGTCCTTAAATACCATCTACATGTTGATGACCCTTTCATTCTATCTCCCATGAACTTATAACCTTCACATCTCTGATTCAAACCCCATATCTCCATTTGTGTGTCTAAGAGGGCATGAAAACCTTAACATTCCATTTCAGAGCTTGCTCCAGCCTCAGTGTCCTCCATCAGAAAATGGCATCTGTATTATTTCTTTTGAGTTTACTTATCTTGAGAGAGAGAGAGAGAGAGAGAGTGCACCAGAGGGAGAAGCAGAGACGGGGAAGGGAGGAGAGGGAATCCAAAGCAGGTTTCACTCAATGAATGCGGAACCCAACACAGGGCTGGATCTCGAGTTCATGATCTGAGCTGAGATCGGGAGTCTAATGCTTAACCAACTGAGCCACCCAGGCATCCCAGCAACTGTATCCTGTCAGTTGCTCAGGTCACTCTGGAGAAACACTCGCCGTCTCTGTTTCACGGAGGCACACCTGTTCCCTGCAGGCTCTATCAACCCTACCTCCAAGACACATCCAGGCTCCAGCTCTTCTCACACCCCCCAGTACTATCCCTCTTGTCTGCCTCTGGTGCCTAGTCCATCTCTTGTTTAAGTTTTCACAGTAGCAGGGCGCCTGGGTGGCTCAGTCGGTTAAGCTGCCGGCTTGGGCTCAGGTCATGATCTCACGGTTTGTGGTTCGAGTCCCACGTCGGGCTCTGTGCTGACAGCTGGCTCAGAGCCTGGAGCCTGCTTCAAATTCTGTGTCTCCCTCTCTCTCTGACCCTCCCCTGCTCGTGCTCTCTCTGTCTCTCAAAAATAAAAGACAAAAAAATTTTTTTAAGTTTCCACAGAAGCTTTCTAATGAGTCTCCCTGCTTCTGGTCTTCCCAGAGTCTAACACAATAAGTACCATCCTTGTACAGCCTTTGCACTAATGTCTCTGTCTTGTTCCAATTTGAGTATATGTGCTGCCAAAAAGGGCGTGAGTGATACTATGACAACAAAAGCCTGGTTCCAACTATCCAGTGGCTTCTAGCCCTACTCAGAGTAAAAGCCCACAAGAGACCTGCAATCTTGCACATACTTTGGACTTCCTTCTTTTAATGTTCCCTCTGTACTGCCCTCTCCTCCCTCACCGTGCTCCAGCCACGCTGGCCTTCTCACTGCTCCTCAACAATACCAGGCATGTCCCTGCCACCGGGCTTTTGCACTTGCTATTTCTGCAACCTACAATATTCCTCCCCTATTTAGCACATAGCTGCTGCCTCACTTCCTTCAGGCTTCTGCTCAGAGTCCTCTCTCCAGCACCCAATCCAGACTAGTAGCACCTCCTCCCCGCCTCCACCCTGCCCTCTCTGTGCCTCTTTGGCCATATGGAGTGCTCTCGTTTTCTCTCACTTCTAAATAGTCCTATTCGGTTTCTTCAACTCCATAGAAACTGAATTTTCAAATAGAGTTTTAAAATTTACTATCCTTTCCTTGTTCATTTCTAAATGATCAAGGAATATGGCTGGCACTTTTCCCCCCTGCTGTTCAAAATGTATTGATATTTTATTTTTGGCTTATTACATAATTTTTGGGACTGTTGCGTGTACATTTGACCCTCCAAAAAGTGTACTGCTGTCACAAGCCTCCATTTGCTCTTCTCTAGCCTTTTCTTTTTGTATCATTGGTTTGGTTCTGAGAAATGTATGAAATAGGACTGTGGACTTATTCGTTTTTCCCACTATTTCTATGAGGTTTTACTTTCTAGATCTTTATAAATATAGGTTAGCAAAGTAAAGATGCTGACCCTTCTTGGTGTGCCGTACTTCCTACCTCATGCCAGCTCCGTCTTCTGCCTCACTTATTTGCTCTTCAGCAGTGCCCATTATGTGACTCAGTGTATCAGTGAAGGTTTTTCTTTAAAAAAAAAAATTGTAACATATAAATAGGTGCTGTTCCCAGTTTCCCTGCTAGTAACATTTGCCTTAAATGCTATTCTAGATGATGTTAAATTGCCACACCTGCTTTCTTCTTAGTATTTGCTTGGTACATTTTTTAAAAATTCTTTTATACAGTTTTAGATATGTCTCTTGCAATCAATATATAACTGGATTTTGTTGATTTTCCTCAACCTATTAGACTTGATCTTTTAATACTGCATTTTAATAGTCACTCTAAAATTATGTTAACACATTTTTATATGCATAGAATTAATTTCCAAGTCCTCTAGTTATTTCTTTCGACAACAATAATTCTCTCAAATCCCTCATAAAATATTAATCATATATATTCCAAAGCCTCCCTCTGGCTACTAATGCTGTCACCTTGAGTACTAGTATCCCTGATAGGTAAATCTGGCTTCTCTTTCATGGCCCCAATTTTCCTCAGATATTTGGTGATACCTGGCCGTGTGTTCATTTTGTATTTGAGAATACCGGCCTTCTCGCATGTTCTGCTTACTGAAGTTTGTTTGTGGGACTGTGGGAAAGTGGTATGTCCCGCTGAGGGGTAGGAGGCTGGCTCCAGGGCCAGACTTCCAGCCCCAGCCTGGGGGTGCCATGGTTCAATGAGGAAGGTAGGTGAGGGGCTGCCTCCCAGCTGGTCCTAATATATACCTCAGGGCCCCTCCTGCTTCTCACTTTTATTAACTTTGATCTCAGAATGTGTGTGTTTTGGGTTAGTGGTTTCATTTGGTCTTTTATCTCTCTATGGATATGGTCCTGTCTGCTTTATGATTTTCAGGAATTCATTAAGATTGTTCCTGCTGATCAAAGTCTCTCCTATTTCTTTCTATTTCTTTCTTATTAAAAGTTATTTATGTTTATTTTTGAGAGAGAGAGAGAGACAGAGCATAAGTGGGGGAGGGGCAGAGAAAGCCGGAGACCCAGAATCCAAAGCAGGCTCTGGACTCTGAGCTGTCAGCACAGAGCCTGAGATGGGTCTCAAACTCAGGGACCATGAGATCATGCATGACCTGAGCAGAAGTCAGACGCTCAACCAACTGTGTAACCCAGGTGCCCCCAAATCTTTCCTATTTCCTAGAGCCATTATTGTTTTACTCTCTTAAAAAGTTTTCTGTCATCTTATGGAATTTGATATTGAAGGGAAGGTAAAAACGCTGGTCCATTCTTGTTATCCCTCTGTCCCTCCCTCCCTCCCTCCTTCCCTCCCTCCTTACCTTCTGATTCAGGGAGGGATGAAAATGCTGGAGTTCTTGTGTCTCTTACAGGTAAGTGGTCACTCTGCTCGCAGAAGGTAGTAGTTGAGCTTGTGTTTAGCCCACCCCACTGAGGCTGGCCCTGAATCCACGCCCTGGAAACACTGCCCTGGAAACACTGAGGCAAGGCTGTTTGGACAGAGGCATCCCCTTCCCGCAGCTGCAAGGAGACCCCATCAGCCTGAATCAGCAAAGGCTGTGAGGGAGGGGGAAGGGCAGAGGCCAAGCAAGGGTCATGGAGAGATTAATGCAGAATGGCTTCCTGGTAGTAGGGGCACATTCTAGAAGGAAAGGCATTTTAGCCACTCCAGTCCTTGAAAACTCAACTCAGGTGCTACCATGTCTGAGGAAGGCCCCCGGCCCCGGCGCCCCCCCCCGCTCCCCCCAGGGCCTTCCTAGCTCCAATCCAGCACGGACCATGCCCTCCCCACAGGGCTTCCCCGGGGAAGGAACTGTGTTTGCAGCGTCTTTGTGCTCCCTCATAAATTACTTGAATAAGTTGTAAGCACTTGGAAGTATCCAAATTCTTTTTGGTCTGGCCTGCTCTGGGCTCTCAAATCTCCACAGCATTCCAGCCCATTCCTCCTCCAGATGAGAATAAACTGCCACTGCCGCCTTTTGTAGCTAATGAGACTCCAAATTAGCACCTGCACGCGATGGCCCCTGCCTCCCTGCTTCCACAGATGGACCCTGAATGCCCTTCTCTTTCTCTCTGCTGCAAAGCTGACTCACCCCGAGAAGATTCCAGCTCTCCGATACCTGAGTGGGGATGACCTTCTTCTGCTGGCCAACTTAATAAAGATTCGACGCCTGTTTCACAAACTTGAAGGATGTGTGAATTTTCCCTCCAGCCAGGTTTGGGAAAAATTAAAGCAACCTTCCTACCTTTCTTCACTTACTCTAAAACTAATTGCCCTTTGTCACAATTCTGGTGTAAGGCAAGATATAATAAGAACAATAGCAGCTATAATAAATGAAAACATTTAATGCTGGCACTTTCATTTGTTTTGTTTATTTGGGGGGGAGGGGTGTGAGAGATTTCAAGAAAGTAGAATGACTATGAAATACCAAGAAATATGCTAATATGCTCTATTATAAATTGAGAACACATCCTGAAGTCATCAGTGGTTTACATTCGGTGTAACTCCGTCACTTTTCAGGACGCCAGAGAATGAGCAAATCGCTCGTAAGCGTCCATTATCGGTTAGAGTTCTGTCAGGACACAGAGCAGGGAGGAGGAGATGTCTCCCAAACCACCTGAGAGGCTCAGGAAGGAAGGTCAAGGAGACCCCCTGCTGGCTGTCGGGACATCTGGAAGGGGAGGAGTCTCAGGAAGCCATGAAGCCAACGGCACCAAAGTGAAGGCAGGGGTTCTCGGGAAGGGCTACAGCCTCGTACCGGAGTGTCGGGTCACAAAGTGCCATGTGCCCCACACGCACCCCTCCTGCCTGAGCCAGGCTGTCGCTTCTCTCCCACCTAGCAAACCTGAGACCTCTCCCCGGAAGTCAACAGAGGCTTGATCAATGTTAGATGTCTCTCTTTTTTTTTAATTTTTGCCTTTTCTCCTCTTCCTTTTCACCAATGAGTGAGCTTTCAGTTTCTATCAAGTGAGACAAATATTAGACGAACTGAAATAATATGTATCCACATAGCTCTGGAAAAATAACACACAACAGTACCACACAACAATCACAAAAGAGCCTTAACTGAATCTGTTTTTGTACACAGTAAGAACTATTTTGGGGTGCTGAACCCTTAGTGGATACTGAATAAAAGCCTAATTGGAGACTGGAGAGATAACGAGATGACATCTTTTACCACATTGTTTCATGTTTAGTGACATAATGTTATTTAAAATTATCTTTACTTTAGGGACACCTGGGTGGCTCAGTCGTTGAGCGCCCGACTTTTGATTTCGGCTCAAGGCATGATCTCAGGGTGGTGTGATCGAGTCCCCCATTGGCCTCCATGCTGAGTGTGGAGCCTGCTTAAGATTTTCTCTCTCCTTTTGCCCTTTCCCCCTCTCACGCTCTCTCTCTCTCAAAACAAATTCTTTTCGAGAAAGGACGCCGTCGTCATTTGGACTTGCGGTTGCTCAGGAATCCAGATAATTTGATGTGGGGATCGCAGAGGAGCCTCACCTAACAGGGGCAGTTGACACTTTCTTTGGGGTACTTTACTTGGCAGGGAGAGTTGGAAAAGTGGGTGACAGATGCTCTTTTTGTGAGTTAAGTCTGGAGGTTTAGAGCCTTGAGCACATAGGACTCCTATTTAAAACTACCCTTTGGAGAAAATAGAGGAACAGTAGGGATTTTAAGTTTGAGAGAGCAAGTGTGTGGGAGGGAGGGATAGAGAATCCCAAATTATATGGAATAAAGAAATGGATGTTGCTTCTTTAAAAGTGTATTAAAAATAAAAATATTTCCAAGTGAAAAATATTTGTATTTACATCTATTATTCTCGTAGGGTCATATTTCAAGGCAGTTTTATTTTAAAAATTTTTAATGTTTTATTTATTTTTGAGAGAGAGCATGAGAAGGGGAGGGGCAGAGAGAGAAACACACACAGAATCCAAACACAGGCTCCGGGCTCTGAGCTAGCTGTCAGCACAGCGCCCAACGCAGGGCTCGAACCCACAAACCGTGAGATCATGACCTGAGCCAACATCAGAGGCTTAACGGACTGAGCTACCCAGGCTCCCCAAGGCAGTTTTTTTTTAATCTATTTTTAATATCTATATTTTGGGGTATGCCATAGATTTTATACACCAACATCTGCTTTTCCATATGTCTATTTTACATAATCTCAGTTTTAGTATATGTGTTGCCTAAGATCACAAGATAATCTCAGTTTTGAATAAATCCATTCTGCTAACTCATGGGTAGTTTTTTCTTTTTTGTTTTTCACAAAACCTCTTCAAAAAAATTAAATTCTTACAGCCAGAAGGTTGTCATATACTAGTTCTGCATAAATTGAGGGAGAAGAAAACACTTTAAATGTGTAGGTTTTTCCAGATGTAAACATTAAAGAAACTACTGATGTACTTAAAGCTTAAAGTAGTACTACTCCTCTTTGCTCTCGTTATTCCTGACCTCAGGATGATGACTTTATTTTGTTCGTGCATATTTCAGATTTTGTACATTTTTTGACAGACAAAATGATCATCTTTTAAGAAGATACACGTATGCACTTCAATGTAACCGATTAAGTAAAGGAATTAAAACTCTCTGCTCCAGGTAAAGTTGGTACCAAAGCATGTTCAGTGAAGCCCTGCCGGGATCAAGATGTAAAACACATGCCCAGTGTATCAGCCCGAGCAAATCTTTTACACTATGTGAGCCAGATATTTTAAAGTACATTTCGTTGGTGGCCTTTTATGCTAACAAAAGTAACACCAACTCACTGTTGAAAATGTGGGAGATTACAGAAAAGTATAAACACATCTTAAAAGTGCTCATAATCCCACCCCATGGTGAAAGCCACCCCCAATACTGTGCTCTATTTCTTTTCAGGCCCTTATCTGTATTTGCGTATGGTCTGCTTTGGGGGGGGAAAAATTTAAGCAGGGAAATTAGTCATTGCCAATAAGAATTTTGAAAGGAAGAAAATAAATTTCTACTCCCCAAAGAAAGTTTAGAAAATTAAGTGGTATTAAACAGAGAGCTTATCAAATAAGCCAAATAAATTAAATACACATTATGTGTTAGTAAAGAAACAAGTATCTTCTGGAATTGGTAGTATTTCCATTTTCACATATAAATTTTCTATCAGCTTATAAAAAATAAATGAACAAATAAAGCAAAACCTTTTAGAGTAATGGAGATGCTAAATAAAACTGGTAACGTGGGATGCCTATCACATATTTACAAGCAAATGTGCTTAACAATTTTTTAAAAACACAGAAAGGCACTGTATTTTCCTCTACATTAGATAATACACAAAAGGTTTTGAAAAATAGATTTTAATTCAAATTAATTTATTATGGTTATTGTATTGTTTCATTTTCCTACAAGACAACAAATATTGCGTGTGTGTATTTTATGCTTTACTTTATTCCAGATGCAAGGTATGGAATCTTTCAGGAATATAGTCAGCACAGAAAAAATAAAATAATTTTAAAGAACATAAATACAATGGAGGCAATATGAAATGAGTTAAATGGTTTCAAAGACACCTCCCTTAATCCTCTTGCTAAAGTTGGCACAGGATGATCTATAATGAAAAGATAACTCTCTTCCAACTTTACACATTTCTTTAGAGGCCGTGTCTTATCAGATACTACACTGCACCTTAGCCCAGAGGCCGAGAAGCAAAGGGGGCTGTCTTTTCAGTTTTTCCCCTATGACACAGAGTGAAATCCAGAAATTAGGAACACCCAGATTTGAGCCAAACTAGCAAATAAAAGCAGGTGATAAAAAGACTATATTTGGAGCACGTGGGTGGCTCAGTTGGTTGACTGTCCAACTTACAGCGCAGGTCCTGATCTCACAGTTCATTGGTTCGAGCCCCACGTCAGGCTCTGTGCTGATCGCTAGCTCAGAGCCTGGAGCCTGCTTCGGATTCTGTGTCTCTTTCTCCCTCTGCCCCTCCCCTGATCATACTCTGTCTCTCAAAAATAAATAAACGTAAAAAAAAAAAAAGACTGTATGTGTGTCCACAGCCAGAAAGAGAACCACTGAAGTTCACCTCTCCTGGTGACCCAGCGGTAGACAACGCACACAGGAGTCTAGGCCGAAAACACCACCGCTATTCGCATCCACTCTACACCCCTCCCTCGGGGCCAGCACTGGGAAACAAAGACAGCAGTGCATCCTCTATCTGGATTCTTCAGAGATGATGCTCAATTGAGACATTGTCCGAATAACAGATGTGTCCTCTGTGTTAAACTATTAAGCAAAGTGACAACACCCT
Organism: Suricata suricatta; assembly: GCF_006229205.1. NCBI lineage: Eukaryota > Metazoa > Chordata > Mammalia > Carnivora > Herpestidae > Suricata > Suricata suricatta. The sequence continues at coordinate 111,427,652 of NC_043704.1, forward strand.
ACTTCTTGCTCCTTTGTTCACGGGAAAACATATAAACACTTGACAAAAGTTGAATGAATACACACAGTGAAATCTCTACCGGGGATATACATGGGTGTGGAGCAGAATTCTGGGTGTCTGGTCGCTGCCCTATCCATGCTTGACAGTGCGGGTTGAGGACAGACCAACGGTGCCTCATTCAAAGTCTGACTCTTGCCTCAACAGTCTGTGGAGAACCTGGTTTTCTCTGTGGCTGAGCTGACACGGGTTACAAATTTCCATCAGATACAGAGCTGGCACTCTCTCTATATATAAATCAAATGTCTTCACAAGCCAGGTTTTCATTCCAGGTCTGGAATTCACTCCATCTACTTATTTGTTCATCTGCTTAATAAACATTTATTAAATAATTATTTTGTGCCAAGTACTAATGAAACAGAGCTTAAAACCATATTTCCTTCTCCTCAGGGAGAAAGAGACCATGACGAAGCAATGAGGTAAGTACAGCAACTGGACGGAGTACAGGGAGAACCCAAAAGAGACTTCCTGTCCCAGCCCAGGAACGAGGTGTCGCGAGGGGTACAGGGCCTGAAGGTGAGTGAGTCAAGTGATCAATCTCAGACTAATCATCGGATTTTCTCCCAGAAGCAACAAGTAATCCTTTAGTAGGTCAAGTGGATGCAGGAATCACAGGTGACTCAAATGCTGCTCACAAAGTCACCACTACCCAGATGACGAGTGAATAAATACATGCTCAACCCCTTGAGGAGTCTTCCACACCATCATTTAGCAAGAAAGGCCAGAGGTGACTCAGACAAACCTCATCCTCTACCAAGCACTTACGGAAGCCACAATGACCTCGAGAGATGGAGAGGGAAGGATGGTAGTCATTGGTTCCAGGCACTGAGGGTGGGGGGATGGCCTCATTTTAGTCCAAAGAGAAAGGTTCAAGGGCACCTGAGTGGCTCAGCTAGTTGAGAGTCCAATTTCATTCTGGCTCAGGTCATGATCTCATGGTTCATGGGGTCAAGCTCCACGTCGGGCTCCATGCTGAGAGTGTGGAGCCTACTTGGGATTCTCTATCTCTTCTTCTCTCTGCCCCTCTCCTGCTAGTGCTATCTCAATCTCTCTCAAAATAAACATTAAAAAAAGAGAGAGAGAAAGTTTCAGCTGTGGATAGATTCAATGCATGAGATCCTGGGACATCTCAGAAGGACATAAATGTTATAGTTCAGCTTATGGAATGTAATGGGTTAAACTACTTATGGAATGTAATGGGTTAAACTACTTATGGAATGTAATGGATAGTTTGTTGCAAACTGCTCCCCCACCCCTCTTCTATGGTTGCTAAGATCCAGCCAAGACCATGCCTCGAGAAAATTTGCTCAGTCACTGTCTATGACTGGTCATCTTAAAAGAGCAAAGAACTACATTGAGAGGTTCCTGCCAAAACTATTGTCTGTGTATTACAATGTAATTGGCTACCATGGAATGCGGTGTATGTCTATATAATCTCACTGCAACCGTTGTGTGGGGCCATTCTCTGCTCCTTAACACCAGGGAGATCAGGGTTGGCCTGGCCATAAATAAAATTTTGCCTCGCTTCAATTTGGCGTTTGGTGGTCTTTTCAACATCACCCTGTAACAATAAATACCACTGGACATGGTGTCTATACAGGATACTATCAGGGTCCTCTACATCCACCCTAGTCTCTACACCAGTGTTCAGCAAATTCTGGGACGGTGACTGCAGGAGAAGTGACAGGAAGGGGCAACGAAGCATCAATGTGCCCATTCATTCACTCAGCAAAGATATGGCACCTGTCAGGCATTGTATGTGGCTCTCATGGCACTTACCTTCCAGTGAGGGAAACTAAATAATTTCAAATTGTGACAAATAGAATGAAAAAAAAAACCCCACAGAGTAATGTGAATGAGAGCCATGGGGTAATTAAGCAGACAAAGAGAGGGGCTACTTTATAGTGTGGCCAGAGGAGGCCTCTCAGAAGGGCTGATATATAAAGGCTGAGAAGAAACCAGTCGTGCAATGAATTGGAAGAGTGTTCCAGGCAGACAGAACATCGAGTTCTGAGGTGGGAATGAGTTTGCCTGCATGTTCTAGTCGTAGAAAAAAAGGCGACCCTGAGTGAGGGGAGGGGAGGCCGGAGAGGGTGGCCAGGTAAGAGGAAGCCAGATACGGCAGGGCTGTGTGTGCCCTGGTAAGGATTTTATTCCACCAACCTTTTTCCTTTTCTTTACGGACAATTTCAAGTCTGCAGAGTTGATCTAACTGCTCATCGTCCTGTACTTTCCCTAGCTGGGAGCAAGAGTGAGAAAGCAACACTCAAATAACCTTTGGAGAAAATGTAAATGGGCGGCATCACTTTGGACAATCTACACTATCTAGTAAAGCAGAGGACATGGGTACTCCACACATGGAAGTTCCAGCCCTACACAGGTAAGTCCTAGAGGAACACGCTTACACAAGGAGACTGAAACAAGCCTGTGCTTGCAACCCTGCTGGTAACCACAGAACACAATGTCCAGCAACAGAAGAACAGGTCCATTGTGTTGTGTTAGGGACTGAATGTGTTCCTCTGAAACGCCTATATTGAAATCTAATTCCCAGTGTGGTGGTATTTGGAGGGAATGGGGGCTTTTGGAGATAATTAGGTCATGAAGACAGAGAGCCCTTAAGAATGGGAATAGTTGGGGCACCTGCTGGCACAGTCGGTTAAGTGTCTGACACTTGATCCCAGCTCAAGTCAGTCTCACGGTGGGCTCTGTTCTGTCAGTGCAGAGCTTGCTTCAGATCCTCTGACTTCCTCTACTCTCTCTGCCTCTCCCCCATTCTCTCAGTCAAAAAGAAAATAAATATTTTTAAAAATGGGAATATACCCTTATCAAAAGAACCCAGAGAATTAGCTCACATTCTTTCCTCCATGCGAGGATAAAAGGAGAAATCAGCAGTCTGCAACCCAGAGAGCTCTCACCAGAACCTGGCCATACGTACACTGTGATCTCAGACCTTCCGGCTTCCAGAACTGTGAGAAATTAACTCATATTGTTGATAAGCCATCTCGTCTCTGGTGCTTTGTTTTACCAGCTTCAACTAAGAAAGGTGTATCCATAGAGTGGAATTTCATACAACTGTGAAAGCGAATGGACTAGAACTCTCTGAATCAATATAAATAACCCTCAAAGATATTCTCACTTTGAAGGAAAAAATCAAAAGGGCAGAAGAATACTTCGGTATCATGCTATTTATATAAAGTCTTAAAGCATGCAGAACAATGCCTTATATCCTTTAGGTAGGCACACCTATGCTGGGAAAATAGAAAGGCGAGGGAGGGACGGACGTCAGGTTTCAGGCTGGTGCTCCTACGGGGGCGGAGGGGACGGGAAGACGGGATGGGAGGTTTGACTATGTCTCAAGCAAGGTGCTAAGTTCATAGGCCTTCGTTAATTATTCTTTACATATTTTTTCATATCCAAAGTTGGTCTTTTTTACTTTGTTTACATGACTGGCCAGAAGCAGGTGAGCAAACACAGAAGGCATTTGAAGCAATTCTTTAGGAGAAACAATCTTTGAGTCAGTAGAAGCCGTAGCTGGATTCTTGAAATTAGAGTAGGGAATCAGGCTGTGTGTACTGGAGTTTAGAAATTTCTTCTCTCCTCATCTGAATGAAGTGATGTCCCTTTAATGCAAATGGTATTCTTGTTGTAGTTGTTGTTTTTAACTCTACCCTAACAGCATTCTCCAGAGATAAACAGATTCAGAGCTTAAGGTGAACAATTTAGGCATTCTCTACTCAAGATCGTTCAATTCATGGATTATCTGGAATGCACGCAGGTAATATATTTCTATCTAAAATGATGTGCTACATCTTTCTGGGTCCACACTACCCGACTCCTTTCCCCAGGGCCAAAATCAGGCAAGGACACTATACATATCCATGCACGTCCAAGCTTTGACAATCCATTCACGGTAGCATTCAGCAGAGATGGGGGAAAACAATCTCATTCCCAATTCCACAAAATCCAGTGATGTTTCATGAATGCCTCTGTGATCAAAAGGTGATATGATGGTTTTTCACTAATTCTGCAACAAAATAGGAACTAGGAAACAGGATAAATGAATCCTGTCATACTCATATACTGCCTACAGGATATATTTTTAACTTTTTAATGTTTATTTATTATTGGGACAGAGGGAAACAGAGCATGAGCAGAGGAGGGGCAGAGAGACAGGGAGACACAGAATCTGAAGCAGGCTCCAGGCTCTCAGCTGTCAGCACAGAGCTCAAAGCAGGGCTTGAACCCACAAACCATGAGATCATGACCTGAGCCAAAGTCAGACGCTTAACCGACTAAGCCACCCAAGCACCCCTACTGACTACAGTTTAAATCTCACATGATCCTGCACATTTCGAACAAAAACACAGACTGCAAGATGCTAAACGACTTACTTAGCTCACACAGCTGACCAGGCATTGAAACTAGAAAGCGAGCCTGGTCTTTAGATCCCGTCCAGTGTTCCTTCTGTTACTCACCTGGATGCTCTCTGGCGAGAGCCAGAGCCCGGAGAGCTGTGCGCTGAGGGACAAATCATCGGTGAGAGCACACAGGGGCAAGTCCTCTCCACCAACTAGCTCTGTGCCCTTGGGCTAGCTCCTTAACTTGCATAAGCCTCACTTCTCTCAGCTATGAACTGAAGTAGATAAAATCAACTTCCCGCACTGTAGTGACCACTAGAGAGAACACCGGTACAGCTGCCCGGCATGCAGTGAGCTGTGCTCAGTGACGGGAAGGAACCACGTGATGGTTACAGAGACCCAGCATTGCACGTGCACAGATCCCAGCAGCCCATTTGCACGGGCCTTCCCAATCCAGGATAGGACCTCACCTCTCTTCTGAGGATTAATGGAATTAGATCAGAGTTAGGTGAGATAATTTTATTTTTTTAAAGATTTTGTAAAATGTTTTTTATTTATTTTGAGAGAGAGAGAGAGAGAGAGAGAGAGAGAGAATCCCAAGCAGGCTCCATGCCGTCAGGGCAGAGCCCAACATGGGGCTTGATCTCACAAATTGGGGGATCATGACCTGAGACACAATCAAGAGTCAGGGGCTTAACTGACTGAGCCACTCAGGCACCCCACAAGATAATTTAAAGTACTAATAGGAAATGAACACTGATTTCAGAAGAGAATGATTTCATTATCACTATTAAAGTAAGCTATATTAAGAAGTATTAACAATAGTAAAAGTAACTTTGGGCCACACAGACATATGTGTTTCTCCATTGCCCACGGATTATATACAGAAAGTGCCAGGTCCAACACAGCCACACAATTCCGTAAGCACACATTTAAGTTTCTGCAGTGCCTAGTGCTCATCAATCCTAAAACGGATGCAGTTGTAAATTACAGGTCCATTTCTGCTTCACTGACTATAATGACAAGGTTTGAAATAAACTATATCCTAGTGAATGGCCCTCAGCCCTCCAGAAGGAAGAAAGCAATCCATCCAGGCTGGTGACCTTCGAACTCTTCCCTTCTCATGCTCTTAAAAAATATGTTCTTAATACACGTTCTCCCTTGCACAATTTTCATCTCATACCTATGAGGACTCATACATTTAAGCGGTTGTGAAGAATGTAATTTCTCATGTACTGTAAACCTTGACATTTTGAAGTAAAACATTACTTTCTAATGAGATTGATGGGACTCTAAATGCCACAACAATAGGATGCCCACCTTTATCCTTTCAAAAAATACATAAACTCACTCTTCTTTAACATACTACCTGTTCAAAGATCACTATTCTTTTCACTTTGCTATATATTTAAAAGTTCAATGTGATAAGTAAACACACACACACACACAGAAAAAGAAAAAACAGGGGTACCTGGGTGGCTCAGTCAGTTAAGCATCAGTTAAGCGTCCAACTTCTGCTCAGGTCATGAGTTTGTGAGTTCATGCCCTACATCAGGCTCTGTGCTGACGGCTCAGAGCCTGGAACCTGCTTCGGATTCTGTGTCTCCCTCTCTCCTTGTCCCTCCCCTGCTCATGCTCTCTCTCTCTTAAAAACAAATAAAAACATTTTAAAAATTAAAGAAACAAAACAAAAAACAACACATATCTATACATCCATATTTTATATATGCATATTCTTTATATTTATACACACACATGCACACACAAAATCAGAGGGCCTGGACCCACCAACAGATTCTAAATTTAAATTGGCCTGGTATGAGGATAGGATTTGGTATTTTTTTAATGCTTCCCAGCTGATTCTAAAGAATGGCCAAGCTGATAATGACTGGATTCAGGCTAAAATAATGGAGAAAAAATATTTCCCTGCAAGCATCATGATCAGCACAGACTCGTGCCTACACTGTAGGTGGGATGAGCAGGACCTTAGTTCTGTCCTTCTTTGCACTGGAAAGAAAAATCACCACCTCTACTCTGAAGAACTCTAGAACACAGTGGCTGTCTAGGAATTCAGGGACAGAAGGGTTTCTGCCTGGTAAAGCACACTGTCTCATGCAGACATCAAACTGACCATCTCAGACTCAAAGGAAATTTTTTTGTTGTTGTTGTTTAATCAACTTTTAAAAAGAATCAATGCATCCATTATAAGTGTAGTGCTATTCCATTATCTTCTGTATTGCAGGGTTTCCTCTTCCTCTGTAAGCAATGTGTCTTGTTTTCCATTGGCTGCTTTAAAGACATTTCTCTTTATTATTGACTTCCACAAGGGGGAAAAGCAGTAGGGGGAAAAAAAATCAATGAGACCGAAATCTGATTCTTTAAAAAGACCAACAAAATTGACAAAACTTTAGCTAGACTAGCCAAGGGAAAAGAGAGAAGACTCAAATTACTTCAAACAGGAATAAAAGAGGGGACGTTTACCAAACTTACAGAAATAAAAAGATTATAAGGGAAAACTATGAACAACTGTATACTAACACATCCGGTAGTTTCAACGAAATGGAGAAATTGCCAAGAATACACAAAATACTGAAACCAACATAAAAAAAAGGGGTGCCTGGGTAGCTCAGTCGGTTGTGTCCGACTTAGGCTCACGTCATGATCTTGCCGTTCATGAGTTCAAGCCCTGTATCAGGCTCTGTGCTGACAGTGCAGAGCCTGGAGCCTGCTTCAGATTCTGTGTCTCCCTCTCTCTCTGCATCTCCCCCACTTGCAATCTCTCTCTCAAAAATAAATAAACATTAAAAAGATTTTTTTATAAAGGAAGTGGAAAATGTGATTTGGTTTATACTAAGAAATCAAATTCGTAATTTTTAAATTTCCACAAAGCTCAGGCCCAAAGAAAAGAAAGCACTGATGAATTTTTACCAAACATTCAGAGAAGAATTAATATGAATTCTTCACAAGTTGTTCCAAAAAAACAGAAGAGGAATAGACACTTCCTAGCCCATTTTATGAGGCCAGTATTACCCTGATAGCCAATTGGAGAAAAAATGCACAAGGAAAGAAACTAAAAGGTCTATGTTGCTTGTGAATACAGATGTAAAATTTCTCAACCAATGCCAGCAAACCAAATTCAGTAACAGATAAAAAGATTATACACCATGACTAAGTGCAATTTATTCCAAGAATACAGGCTGGCTTAACATCTGAAAATCAATTAATGTAACAGCAATAATACAGAATAAAGAGGAGAAAATACGACCTAATTATCATTGTATTGCAGGTTCTCTTGGAGGTGATCAAAATACTCTGTGATTTGAGGGGTTTGAGGGAGGACAAAAATGATCTAAATTTAAGTTGCACAAGCCTGTAAATACACTAAATGACATCAAATTGTATACTTTAAATGAGTGAAGTGTATGGCATGTGAATTATTTTTCAACCAAACAGAAACTTTTTGGAACATTTTTTCACCATTATTTCTCATGTTTTCTTCTCCCTGCCCCCTCTAAAACTTGGTTACTCAAAAATTCTCTCATGATATTGCCCCACAGATCACGGATGTTCTGTTCATTTGTTCAGTCTTTTGTCCCCTCCTTCAGTTTAGTTACTTTTGCTATGTCAAATTCACTAATCTTTTCAACATCTAATCTTCTTATAAGCTTTTCCAGTGAATTATTCATTTAAGAGATTGCATTGTTTCACTGCTAGAAATTCTATTTCATTCTTTATTTTATACATCCAATTTCTCTTGTCATTGTATTCATGTTTTAAAATATTTGACCATATGTATAAAAACTGTATTAAAATCTTTGTCCGCTAATTCCATCATTTTAGTCATTTCTGGTTAATTTCCCTTTATTGGTTTTTCTCCTGGCTGTTACTCACATTTTCCTTTGTCTCTCCGCGAACAGTCATGTTTTGTTAAATCAGCACAGCAAACTCTATATTGGGGAGAGTTACACTTCATTGTCTCCTTCATAGGGCACTATGAGTGTTCTGTGAGGTAATTAGGTTAATTTTGGGTCATGCCGAGCCTCTCAGGGATTGTTAGGAAGCTTACAGGTGTGAAGTGAGGGCAGTCTTCACTCTGGGCTAGTTTAGCCCTCCTGCCAAGGTGTAACTCTTCTGCAGTCTTTACTCAACACCCTACACAGAGAGCTCCCCATTCTAGCAGCTCAGAACATGGTTGATTCTCGGCCTTTCTGAGCTCTGCAAATTGTGCTCCCTACAACCCCCCATTCTTTCACAGCCTCCTGGGGTTTCAGCAATACACTCAAGAGAATGCCCATGGAGACTTCCAGAGGAGCTCCCACCTCTGTGGTTTCTTTCCTAAAATTCTAGCCAGTTCCTTGAACTCCAATCTGCCTCCTCAGCTTAGTAAAATGACTGTGCTCTGCTTAGGACCTCTGCATGTTGGTCTGGAAAGTGCCTCTGTTATGGACTGAATTGTGTTCCCTCCGATATAGTGAAGCCCTAACTCTTAATGTGACATAGTTAGAGACAGGGCCTATAGTAAGGTAATTAGATGGGGTACTAATCCTATAGGACTAGTCTTGTTTTTTTCCTTTAAAGAGAGAGAGCACACACACGCAGAGGGGTAGAGGGAGACAGAGAATATCAAGCAGGCTCCACACTCAGTACAGTCCGACATGGGGCTTGATCATGACCCTGGGATCATGACCTGAGCTGAAATCAAGAGCTGGATGTTCAGCCAACTGAGCTACCCAGCTGCCCAGGTTGACGTCCTAAGAAGAGACACAGGGTTCTTTTTTTTTTTCCTCTCTCTCTCTCTCTCTGTGGGCACAAAAGAAAGATCCTGTGAGGCCACAGTGAGAAGACAGCCATACACAAGCCAGAAGGGAGGCCTCACCAGGAACAAACCCTTATTGCTCCTCAATTTTGGCCTCCTTTTTCATAACTGTAAGAACATAAATTTGTTCCACCCATAGTCATAATCATAATCACAACATTTTGTTACAGCAGCCTGCACCAGTACAGCCTCTAAGAGAAAGCCTAGACCACTGTATGCAGTTCCTGGTTATTTTCCTCTTAGGGATCAAGGTCCTGCACTGTCTGCTGTCCAATTTCTGATGATCGTCACTTCACATATTTCATCTTTCTCTAGTTTATTCAGGAAGGTTCAGTCCCAGTTAATCCCAACTAAATGAACTTCTGAGAAGAGAAGAAAATGGGAGAGTCACAACCCCACCGTGCGGGACACTTGAGAAACCTTCAGTCGTCACCCACTATTCTCCAAGGAGAAAACAAGTACATTACACCATTCTGATTGGGGTGGGAGTGAGGATTCTATACCCCTCAGGTGGCCCAGCAAGAGTCCTAGCAAGGTTTCAGATTTCATCAAAATCACACTTCTGGCCCTGTTCATACTTGTATCAACATGGAGTTCTCATTCAGTCCAAGAGAGTATAATCAGTTTACTTTCCATCATACAATTTTCCTTGGAATTAATAAGAAAAATGAACTTCCCAAGTGAATGTCTAGGCTCAGTGTCCTTCCTGAAATCAGTGATCATAGGACATAGATTGTAGATGTTAAGATTATATCCTGGGCTGGGCCACAGAGGGCAAGGATGGCATCTCAGAAAAACAAGAAAGAACAATCACACTAAACCACTATGCACTTTAATTACAGTGAATTTCATGCTCTCAGGGAGAAGGGAGGCGCCTTAGGCAATGAGCAGAAAGATACTGAGAGGAATGTAAATGATACCCAAGGGTTAAAAGCTATATTGTAAACAAGAAACTTTAGATTTAAAGGAGGAGAATTCTGAGGGAGTCTAGTTTCAGCAGGACACTGAACGCTGAAGTAAAAGAAAACTCTGGAATACAAAGGGAGTGTAACCACAAAAGCTCACATTGCTTTTTTAATTGAATACATTTCTGTATATATTTCCAAGGCCAAAGATGTCTAAAGAAATGCTAGAATGCCAGAATAATGTTTTTGTTAGAGCTTCTGGATATTTCTTTTCCTTCCCCTGCCTCCCATCCATTCCCACCCTCGTATCCTCACTACAGCCAGAATCCCTTCATTTTTAAAAAAAATTTAGTTATTTAAATTCAAGTGAGTTAGCATACAGTGTAATATTGGTTTTAGGAGTAGAATTTAGTGCTTCATCTTTTACAGAGAACACCCAGTGCTCATGCCAACTGTGCCCTCTTGTAATGCTCATCATCCACCATCCCCCCGCCCAACCCCCATTACCTTCCCTCCAGCAACCCTCAGTTCGCTTTGTACCTAAGAATCTTATGGTATGCCTCTCTGCTTTTATCTTGCCTCCCCTAAGTTCATCTGTTTTGTTTCTTAAATTCTACGAGTGAAATCATATTTGTCTTTCCCTGAATTATTTCAGTTAGCATAATACACTCTAGTTCCATCCATGTTGTTGTAAATGGCAAGATTTCATTCTTTTTGATCGCTGAGTAATATTTCATTGTATATACATACCATATCTTCTTGATCCATTCATCAGTCGATGGACATTTAGGCTCTTTCCATAATTTGGCTCTTGTTGACAGTGCTGCTATAAACACTGGAGTGCATGTGCCTTTCTGAATTAGCATCGTTTTATCCTTTGGATAAATACCTAGTACTGCAATTGCTGGGTTGTACGGTAGTTCTACTTTTTTTTTAATGTTTATTTTTGAGAGAGAGAGAAAGAGCATGAGCGGGAGAAGGGCAGAGAGGGAGACACAAAATCTGAAGCAGGCTCCAGGCTCTCAGCTGTCAGCACAGAACCGATTCAGGCTTGAACCCACCAATAGTACAACCATGACCTATGCCAAAGTTGGTCACTTAACTGACTGAGCCACCCAGGTGCTCGGGTAGTTCTGTTTGTTTTCCAGAGTGGCTACACCAGTTTGTGGAGAATGAGAAATACTTTTTGCACTCTTGGTGGGAATACAGCCAGACTCACTTCTTAAAACCCAGATCTAATCTCACTGCTCATCCACACAAAAACCTTCTGTGGCTATCATCCATAAAATGCCGCCCAATTCCTCAGCTTTTAATGCCCTCAATTATCTTCCCCCAACCCCCCTTCCAGCCTATTTCCCACTATATCATCATCCCTTGTTCCCTGTCCCTCCCCCATATGCCGTGCGCCAGTGCCCTTCCCTCCAGGAAATTACCACAGAGACCCTGTGCCTCTGTGCTTTCTGATCTCTAAAATGCTGTTCCTTCTGTGCCTTCACACCCATCCCTCTCTGCTCCCACGGCTGTCTTGTGAGGCTTCTTTTCTCAGGATTCAACATGCTTTGCCATGTTTAACATTTTGGGCCTGCCTCTCCTGCTCTAAGCTCCCTGAATGCAGAAACTGTTACACATCTTCACAACTCTGCTCTTCCATAGAAACCCCTCCAAAAAAAAAAAAAAGCTTTTAAAAAACTAAATGGAAATCTTATCATGAAATTGGAAAATTCCAAGAACAGGACTGACTTACAAGTGTGGATTTGCTTGGCTCTCAGTGCAGATTCCAAAGCTACTTCCCCTGCCTCAGTCAGCCTAAGGAAAGGTAGAAGCCCAGGTGATTAAAATACATTTTAACTGTCGGAAAACAGTTCTGGACTCCAGTGGTCTGCAATGTTATCACTTCCTACCATCCAAATCATTAATACAAATGCTTCAGGAAGGGGGGGGATTACCTCAAAGTCAATCTCCCCCTTAACCCTCCTCCCTTTGGTTATGTATTTCAAAGTTTCACTGTCACACACATTCCAAGGAAACAGGAACTTCCATAGGAAACACTGAAGCATTCTGTACCCTCTTCTGTCCTCTGGGGTGGCCCACTACTAACAGGAAGCAAAGTTCTGGGACATCTTTCCCTATTCAAAGAGAAAAAGGATTTAATAAGAGCAATTTCTTTTTGTTGGCTTGTTACATTTGACAGTCTTTCCCACGAAAATGTTCGTTACTTTCAATTTAGCCTTTGTCATTCTTGGAATGAAAGGCTTCCTCTGTTAAGGTAATTTTAAACGTTAATACACAAAAACTTCTCAAAGAGGCAAAGGGGATGCTTTGAGACTACATTAAGACCTCTCTGACAGCAAAGCCCTTTCAGGCCTGGTTAGAAAAGAAGCGCTGCCCTCCCCCACCCCAGGGGCAGGCTGAGCTAAGGCGCTTCCCCTCCCAGGTCCCAGCTAGAGGCGGTGGTTGTGAGGCTCCATTGCAGGACTCCGAGAGGCCACTCTGCACAAGAAGGGGTCACTGTTCAAGCACATGTCTGAGCACGTGTCTCCAGACAGTTAAGTCTCTGTCGCTCAGTCTTCTTCCCCTTTCCCAGCACCCTGGTCCCAGTCCCCAAGTTCTCAACACCAGCCCTACTGACATTTTGGACCAGAGAGATTATTTGTTGTGGCGGGAAGCTAAGACATGGTAGGTTATTCTGCGGACTCTCTGGCTCTGCTCACGGCTGCCAGGAGCAACGCACCCCTGCCTCCCAGCGGTGACCGTCACAAGCATCTCGTCACCAACGTCCCCTAGAGAATAAAACTCCCACAGCTGAGAACCACTGCTTTAGAACCCATTCATTCATCCACCCACTCGTCCACAGGCAGCGTCACTGGGCTACCATTTTTGCCTCCCTCAAGGCTTTGAGAGGCTGCTTTTCAGTACGTTTGTCATGACTTTGTACGGTACTTACTTAGCTGTATGGCATGGTAACTCTCTATCGTTTTACAACTCAGTTGGGCTTCACGTGATCTTTCCACGTGCATCTTCTGGGTACAAATTTCCTGGAACATATTCCTTAAGTCACTATAGTAATTCTTAAGCACAGTGCTTTAGCACAGATGATACAGAAAGTTTATAGAAGTTTAAAGGAAAGGAGCCTATGATATAGCTCACTTTGTTTCCTAGGAGGATGTGCACACAAGCGCGCTCCCCCAAGAAAAACAAATGGCATGGAGAAGTTATTACACAGCCTCAGGAGAAACATGATTTTTTGAGAGTATGAATTTCATTTGAAGCTTTAGGAAGTTAAAAATAAAATGTTTTATGGTACAACCAACATGAACAATTTGGAGGGAAATGAAATTTTTCACATGGATTGTAAACTAAAAGATGTCAACAAAATTGTTTTGCAATGGGTCACACTGAGCCCCATCCCAGACAGACCTGTTCTTCAGCAGAGGAACTAAGAAACCTGAGTTTCATGGAAGGAAACATCTTCCCTGCATTAAAAACTCAAGAACTTGAAGAAAACATAGGATCCAAACTCCAGCCCAGAGGCAGGGGTGGTGTTTTTAAACTCATCATAGACGAGGTAACCTCTTTGTCTAGGACATGTTAATGGAAATCCCTCAACATGCTTTACAATGAGCACATAAGCAGTGAAGGGTAAGTGGTCAGAAAAACTGCAATTCATAAATCCACTTTTAGGGAAGGGTCTTTCCAGGTGGGGAAACAGGCTGAATCAATCTGTGGCTTTCATTTGCTTATGTGAGGATAAGAATTTGTCATGTAAACTTGCCTTTCCTCCTGGTGTCTCCTGCACTCCCTCGCCTTTTTTTTTTTGGTTTGGTTGATTTGGAAAATTCCAATTCATCCTAGTAAAAGCTAAAGTAAAAGTAACTAAACAGTTGTGACATGAAACGGAGATTAAATTTTGAAGTTTGCTTTGTTACTGTCTCTTCTCTTCTAACCTGGAGCAATCTCTTAATGAAGCCCTCTCTGCTTTTCACTACTCCTTCCCCAAGCCTCACCCAGGATAGAGCTGGGGATGGGGGTGGGGAGGGGGTTTCTTTTTGTTTGCTGTAGCACTATCACAAGCTAAAGAACCATGGCCAAGATATTTAACCTCTCTTGATCTTCCTTTGAAGTACTGATGTAGATCTGAAAACCTTTCACAACACCAAGTTTCCATATATCTGTACATTAGAGAGTTTTACTGGGAGAATCAACAATAGGTATAACCTATTGTTCAAATATATTAATACCTTATGAAGTAGTGTCTCATCTCTGAGTTCTATGGGCTATCAAGAAATGAAATCCAGCAGATTTTCATATACTTAGAAAAAGAATGTGTAAGGGAAAATGGCATCAGCACATTCACCTGCAGCCAGGCGTGCTCTTAGCAACTCAAGAGTAACAATAAACAAAGGAGCAGTAGTTGTTTTTTCCCTGGTAAGAGTTGCTAGTACACAGGGTAAACGAGCGTTGCCAGTGGCCTGAGGGAATACGGGGAGCAACCTGTAGCACCGGTATTCAGCAAGCCTGGGGACACAAGGCTGGCTCTATCCATTCCAGATTAACTGCCAAACAGCTAAGCACTTCATCTGAGCAGCTTATAACTACAAAGCCATAAACTCATCTTAAACAATTATAATCCTGAATAGGAAGGAGGTTGAATGGAGGGAGAAAGGTCACTAATTAGAGGAAAGGACAGGTTAACAGAGGACAGTATTTTTAGCCTGTTTTTCAAAACTTAGGAACGTGAGGCGCCTGGGTGGCTGTTGGTTAAATGGCTGACTTCCGCTCAGGTCATGATCTCACAGTTAGTGGGTTGAGCCCCACGTCAGGCTCTGTGCTTGGAGCCGGTTTGGGATTCTGTGTCTCCCTCTCTCTCTCTCTGACCCTCCCCCGCTCACGCTGTGTCTCTCTCAAAAATAAACGTTAAAAAAAGAAGATAGGAACGCGACCCAAGCTCCACAGAGCAGCTTCTGAGGCTCCATCTGTGCTCTCGCTCCTCCCTCGTTCTCCCCAGCCCTGGAAATCTCCCCAGTTCCGGGGAAGGCTCGTGGCTTAGGCTGAGAGTTCTGGTAACCACATTCTAATCCCTGAGGTCAACTCTACACTGGAGTTTTCAGTTACATGAACCAATAAATGCTCTGCTTTGGTGGAGGGGCTTAATTCTGATTAGATTTATTATGGTTTGACGAGTTCTATTCTGATTACTGTAATAAAACAAAAAGTATCCATTTTCTCTACTCAGAATTATAAGAATTTAAATAGATTTATTTTATGTAAAAAAATGAAGTTGCCACTACTAAATATAAGCCTATTGCACTCACGTTGCCGGTTTTGTGCTAAGAAAATCCAGCAATTAGAATCAATCATAGACTCAAAGATTTAATATTTTCTTTTAAAACATCCATCTGAAAAGTTAAAAAAAAAAACCATTTTTAGTATTTATTTATTTATTTTTGAGACAAAGCATAAGCAGGGAAGGGGCAGAAAGAGAGTGTCACACACAGAATCTGAAGCAGGTTCCAGGCTCTGAGCTGTCAGCACAGAGCCCAACTAGGGACTTGAACTCACAAACTGAAAGATCATGACCTGAGCTGAAGGTGGATGCTTAACCAACTAAGCCACCCAGGTGCCCCTACAAAGTTTTAAAATATGAACCCAACAAAGGATAACTACACAAATATGCTGTGATAAAACAGATTACTTGGGACAATGAAGTCCTCGATGTTTTTTAGAAACATAATCTTTCTCTCTTCACATTGTTTCCTCTTTGACTTCCAATTTTACTGAATTCTTACTGAGTCATTCAAAAATGTGAAGCAAATGGACACCATTTTCTTCTGTTTCATGAGGTACACTTCTTCCAGGTAGAGTCTTAAGTCTTTTGCATCTGCTCTATGGGGCACTGCTTCTCAGGGTGGACCACGACTGACAGCACCAGCATCACCAGGAGCTGGTCTGAAATGCAAAGTACTGGGTCCCATCTCAGACCAACTGAATCACAATCTCTATGGATGGAATCTAGGAATTTGCCCCAATGATTCTTAGGCACACAAAACGTTTTAAAACTAAGGCTGCAGTATGTTTACATAATTACCACGTTCCTTTTTATTTTGCTCAAGCTTAACACAGACAACAGAAAACATTCTAAAAGCTTTGATAGAGAGCAGGCAACACTCTTTCCACTCTATCTAAGACCAGGTCATATTTTTCTTCAAGATAAATTCAGAATGGAGTCTGTATCTATTTGCTTTTCTGAAACCAAGGGAAAAAGAGCCACAGACCATGGAATGGAAAAAGCCTCACCAGAATTTAAAAAAAATATCTGAACTTTGCTTCCTCTTGTGAGATTGTTAAACTGTCTCCGTCAAGAGGGAAGGTCCTCATATTGTTTTTCTCCAGATTGGGGAATGTCAGTTTACTTTCTCAGGAATTCTGGAGGTTGGGGTAATGACGGACAATGATGTAAACTGTTGCTCTCTGCTCCAACCCAGCCCAGAACTGGACCACAGACCTGCTGTTAGCTCAGCCACACTGAAACACAAGGGGACCAGAAGGCTTGAGAAGCAGCTAAAAGTCCAAGAGCAGTAAGACTTGAGTGCCAGACCGAGAGGGAGGAGGTGAAGTGTTAGCGCTGGTTGGGTTAAAAAGGCGTTAGAAAGAGAACATACTCTTCGATACCAACAATTTTTACAGAATAAAATTTCCTAAATACAGTCATCATGTGAAATGCCCTAGCATAGATTTAATTCCACAAAAGAGGGGTTCCTTTCACATCAGCTCAATATAAGTTTATTTTCACAATGCTATTGTAGTAAGCCACTAAACTTTACAATCCCTTGCACTTTTCTCAAGAGAGTTTTTTTAAAGCCTTAGTATTAAATATCATCAAATCATGCTTTAAAAATCTGCAGGCTAGTTTTAAAATCCGAATTACTTAAAATTATGACAATGATAAAATACCAACCAATCAAGGTCCCAAACTAGTAACATTCAAAGTAAGAAAGAATCATCATTGGAATCTGTTGTGTTTTGGTAACGGTCAAGGCTGACCAACTCCTTTCATTAATATTAATGCCATAAAAAACGGATTTATATTCTGAAGCATATTTTTTGTACATCTTGATACTGAGGTATAAAGCATGTTTTGCCAACATTTTTTTAAATTAATCTAACAAGTAATTTCGTCCACAACAGCAACTGTGGGAAAAACCCCAATAACATTAGCCAAGCTGCTGTAATGTTCTATGGTCTTCTAATTAACATAGCACATAAACATTTATAAACAACACAGTCACACCAATTTGTAAGCAACTAACAAATTCTGAAATGTTAGGAATATAATAAACTAATTCTAAATACTTTCTTTTTAACTTTCCCCTTTGCCTTACTGTGTTTATATTCATGCTTCCCACATATTTTTTCACTAGACTATTAAATCCTAGATTTAAATAAGGTCAAAGATAAAACAATATTGAGATGAGTGTCAACAAAATAAGACACTGAGTTTTATAGCGTCTAAGCCACTTAAAGCTATTCTCCAAAAGACAAGTTATTCACCCAAGACAAACATGAAAAAAAGTTAAAATTTAACCTCAGGTTCTTCAAGGTTGACCTGTCAGATACATGGGAATACCCAAAAATTGAGCCTGGAAAGTCTAAATGCCAAAGGTTAACATGTCACTAGTGGAATGGCCATCAGCTGAAGAAAGACCTTAAACACACTGAGCACGGTGTGCATCCTGCAGAAGACAGGAAGTCTGGGCTAGTACCAATTAAGTTAACAAGGTTTTAAGCCCTAGGCAAAGGTAAAATATTACACCTGAATAATAACCTCTTAGAAACTTCCAGCTTGAACTGTATTGACTCTTGCCATTATAGGAACTTAGGCTAACAGTTCTGCAGTCTTAATTAAAAGGATAAGCCATTAAATCAATTTCCTGAAGTGAATTATCAGGCTAACTTCCCATTAACTAGAGATTACAGTATGTTCCACCTTGAGGCCATAAAATCATGAGGATTACCAGACATTAGTTCAGTGATAAAAGAACTATAAGGTTGTGCTAAGTGTTTGGTAAACCAAATGTTGAATTATCTCATAATTGTTCCTCAAATCACTTTATTTCTAGTAACAAATCTAGACCTACCATTCCTATTCCCATATGGAAGCTAAGATATGCTAAGACCGTTGCTATAGGACTATTTTTCTACATTATGATGCTATTTCTGCTTAATTACTCTTATAGTCTATCAGTTTAAGTTTTTTGTTAAAAAAAAACCTATCTTCTTATAACTCTGGAAAGATATGAAAGTCACTGAATAAAAAATTTTTCAATTTTGTTCCTTAAATATAATAAAACTCTGATATATGATGGTAAACAAGTTAAATTATTAGGCAAGTAATCTCCATTCACTTAAAATTAATGTTGTAAAGAGGTTCAACTGAACTTTGAAATGAGTGAGTTTCAATTATCCTAAAAAGGTAAATGATTTATTATTTGTGTGTGAATCTAAAGTGTGTTCCTTATGAAATAATAAAAAATGAGGGAGACAATTTTAAATATAAGGTTAATAGGTACGCTGGGCAATAAATTCAAACTTTTTATTTAACTTACATCTGCTTAGTTTTTTTTATTGAGTTAAGTATAAAGGCCCAGTTAATCAACTCATTAGATTGGTCAAGGCAAGACACTTGAACTACATAACAGTATTTAAAAAGCAGTTGGTCTTTTAGTAATTCTCTGGTGATCACACACACACACGCACATACACACAAACTGGTAGAGTACTCTAGATATAGGATTTCCCCCCATAATCTCATATAATGCACTGTTCACAATCTGCAATGTTTTGAAAACTATATAAATTGTTCATGGCCAAATTAAAGATGCCTGATAAACTCTTATAAAGTTTTTGGGAACTTCAGCTGTATTCCCAAAAAGATCGATTTTTAAACTATAAAAAAGGAAAATTCATATAAAATCACAACAGATTTAACAGACATCTTTGAAAAGCAAGTCAAATTGTAACTCAATTTTCTATTTTCCCAAATATGACTAAGGAAAAAAAGGTACAAGTGGTAATGTCTACATTTTTTCAAAAATATTAACTGAGCGGATTTGGGGAAGAAAAAAAAGCTATACAGTATTATTGCACTCCACGAATGTGCAGAATTCCAAAATGTGCCAGCACTGAAAAACTGTCTTGCATTGAGGTTTTCCAAGAGGTACAACGAGCCTGCCAAGAAAGCATCTGGTCTGTACTAACAGCTCGCTGTCTTCAGTACAGGCCTTCATAGTGTCAGCCACGCTGCTCTTGCAAAAAATCCCTTAATGTCTGAAAGACATAGACAGAGAAGAATACTTTATTTCAAAACTCACTCTTATAAAATCAACTCATTAATAAGGAAAGAACTGAGAACATCTCTGCTAAGCCAAAGTTAACCAACATTCACCTCTGTGTTCACACACATTTGCTTATAAATTTTCTATCTTGACCATGTTAAAAGAATCTGCATACTCTTAGCAGCTAGTTATTTGCAGGTAAAGGGAAGATATGCATATAAATATTCTAGCGTAATATACCAATTCTGACCACTAGGCATTCACAGTCCAAATAACGTTATAGGCCCAGCTATTATGCCTTGAAGATAAAATTATTAGCACAACCCTACCTTGTTTTGGCAGGTCTAAATGCTCTTGATCACTTAATAAATCTTAATGAAGAAAACATCCATCTATTAAATCTTAGGCTGGTAACTCAGGTGATAATAGATACTACAATATCTAGTATCTTGCTGATTTGTGATGAGAATGATACCTATAGTTATTATATTTTTAAACTACTTACAAAAGAGTTTTCAGTGCTGATAGGTGGGGCTATGATCGGTGATGTGGGATTGAATCCATATGCACATTGAGCTTCATTTCATTGTCAAGAATTTGAACAAGCTGTTGCATGGATGGGAGGTGACCAGATTCCAGCTTGGACCACACAGGAACATCTACAAAAATAAACAGTACCACCCCCTAAAATTAAAGATGCGTCTATAATAAATGTTCATTCTACAAATATTTATTGTCTACATATGCAGCTGGGGATCCAGATGTGAACCCAAGAATTACACTTCTGTAATTACACTGTTACATAATTTACATTCCAGTAGGGGAAATAAAGTGCTATACAAAACAGCTACAATCCACAACTATGAATTAAGAATTAAAACCAGAAGATGCTGAGGGACACAGTGGAGACTAGAAAGACTAGAAAGGAGACTTGCACTTTATTGTTATTAAAAGTGAGAAGTATTATTAAAATTGAATGATACCACTAAAAGTAAGAGCTGAAATATAGGAGAAGGGTGGTCCAAGAGAGGCTGGAAAGGTGAGTGGGGACTAGATCAGAGACAACAAACTATAAAGAGACAGGCAGTGAACATTTTCAGCTTGAGAAAGCATACAGTCTATCACAGCTACTCAGGTCTAATCGTAGTCTGAAAGAAGCAAGAGGCAAAAACCATGTTGGCATGGTTGTGTTCCAATAAAATTTTATTTAAAAAACAGGCAGCAGGACACAGAGTCTACACGGCCATGGTTTGCTAATCCCTAGGCTGCATCATACAGGACCTTGTGGCTATTTTAAATGTTCTGGTCTTTATCTTGAAGACAAAGTAAAGCCACTTAGTGAACAACAGGCAGTGAAGCAATGAGATGAAAATGATGTACATTAAAAAAAAAATCATTCCACAGTTTGGAGCAGGTATCAGCAGATTTTTCTGTAAGAAGCCAGATAATAAATGTTCTAGACTTTACAGATCAAGAGGCAAAACCCAAGATATCACAAAAGTCACCAGAGAACTAAATTTCCACAAAATTTTTGATGAAACTCAAAACCTCAGGTATAATAAACACTAAATTTTGAATTTTATTTATTTCCATGTGTCATGAAATATTCTCTTGATGTTTTGGAACCGTTAGAAAATGTAAAAACTGCTGTCTGCTCGCAGGTCATATCTGATCATCTCTGGCTTAGAGAACATATCGGAGGGCAACGAAGCAATTACGGCTTGGACTGGGATGGTGGTGATAAAGATAGAGAGAAGAGTTTTCAGAAATGTAGAAGGCGGAATTAAGAATCAGACTTAGTAATCCATTAGATATGGGGGGTAAGGCAGAAACTGAAGTTACCCCAGGATTCTGACGTCAGTAACTGCCTAGGAGGATAATGGTGCCATTATAAATAAGTGAGAAATGCCATGGAAGGAGCAAACTGGAGTACACAAGATTTGCAGGAAGCAGAGACAATCAACAGTTTGGGAGTAGGAGTTTACGATTCCCAAGTACAGCACCTAGAAGAAAGATCTAGAGCTCTGTAGAGGACATTCAGGAGTAATCATATGGATATAATTCTCAAGCCAGGGGAGATGAGGCCCATATAAAGTGATACTTCTGCATATTATGGAAAACAGAAAAGCCTAAAGGTCATTATAAATCATTTACAATGTGTTAACAGAATGCAAATTATTCAGAACCCACCATTCAAAGTTATCTCAAATGCACCTGTTGACATACACTGGTTCTCAATCATGTTGCTCAAGAAGAAAACCATCATACATGCATAGACCTAAAAGAAAATATAATTAAGTACAACAGGCAACATTATTTTACAGACAAAACATTACAACTGAAGATACAGTAATCTTTTAAAGATACCATCTCATTTTCATTTAGTAATGGTTGTTTTTAAATCTCTTTTAAATCTATTAAATAAGACTATTATTGCTCTTCTGTATGTTCAGGTAGCATATACAGAATGAGAAAAATGCAACATTAATTCACAGCTTTATGCACACTGAAGAATATATATCCAAAACGTAGAGACAGAACTTCTAGAGATCTCATAATAGCCTTAATAAGTTAAACAAAAGAATACCAGCAGAAGAAGGGTTTATTTCACCTTTTTATAATAAAAGGTATGAATTCACAAGAGACTAGTGATGCAATAAACAGCAACTCCACATATTCAATACAACCTGTCCACATTCCAAACAAATCATTCTGAGTCAAATAAGAAAAAATCGTTAAGAGAAAGCACTCGCATATTGAATTATATTCACTTTCCTTTTGAAGGCGTATCTATACCCTTTCCAAAGAGACTAGACTTTCCTTGGTGGACAGAAAAGTTTAATAAAATCATCTCACTAAATAGCAGGGCAGTGAAAATAACAATTCACAGCAAGCTGTTTCAAAAAAAGCTAATAAAAATGCCCACTGCAAAAGAGAAAGAGCCCTCCTCCCAGTCCAACTTGAACTAGGTGGGCTTTGATTTCATAGAGGTTACTCTCACATTTGGAAACATACGTCTACTTTCATGGGAATAATACCCAAGGAGGTTTCATGAAAGCTACAGCTTTCAAGTATATTCCTCTTCCAGAGATCAACAATTTATATGTCTTCAGAAGTAAAATGCACTAAAGACGGAATCAACAGAATTAATAAATATAACACAAAACATTATGAGTACTTAACTTCTAATTCTTAGTCTTATGCAAATCAATCTTACTAATAACGGGGCAGAGACACAGTTCAGTGAGAGGTGGCATCTGATGATGTTTATTTTAAGAAGCCTTGCCTTTTACTGGAAATAAGTGGGTCCCTAAGAAAAAAAAGTATAGCTCTGTAGGGGTCCACTAAAAGTAGTTTCAGCCTAAGAACTAGAGAACAAGACCAGAAACCAGACTACTTCTTAGAAGGAACCTTAAGAAGCAATCTCATCCAAGAGAGAAATAACACTAGTATTTCTCATAGCAGAAAGACCCTCCAGAAACAGCGATTTTAAGTAAAACAAATGAAAGAAATCTAAAAAGAATGTATGCTACAGCAAGACCCTGCAAAGGAAAAAAGAAATAGCACAAGATTTGTATGTATATTTATACTGATTGAACAGAAGAGTCAAAGGACAAATAAAAACAGAAAATTTTAGTAAGAACAAATCAGTGGAAATCCCATTTTTAATGTGTATAAATCCATTAATACCCATATTGTTTGGTATAAAAGACTTACAGTCTATGTATGTTTTTCTGGATATGATTTGACCTAACCTATATAATCAATATCAGGTATTAAATTATTTTGTGCTGAGGTTCTACTAAAGTCACGCCTCACTATCCTTCAAACAGTAAAAAGATGTGGCGCCTGGGTGGCTCAGTTGGTCAGCATCTTTCGATTTCAGGTCAGGTCATGATCTCACAGTTTTCAAGTTAGAGCCTTGCATGGGGCTCTGTGCTGACAGTGCAGAGCCTGCTTGGGATTCTCTCTCTCCATCTCTCTCTGTCCCTGACCCTTACCCTCTCTCCCATCAAAATGAATAAACCTA
Source organism: Suricata suricatta (assembly GCF_006229205.1). NCBI lineage: Eukaryota > Metazoa > Chordata > Mammalia > Carnivora > Herpestidae > Suricata > Suricata suricatta. The sequence continues at coordinate 111,451,150 of NC_043704.1, forward strand.
AAAAAAAAAATATTAAAGAGATAAGAGCTAGTCATTCTTAATACATAAACATAAAACTAAGGCCAAGAAAAGAAAAACAAATACAAACAAAAAACTAAGGCCAAAAATGGGTAAGTGTCTTGCCCAAAGATTAAATAATGATGGACGCTGAAATAATACATGTAGACAGTGAATCAGCAGTAAATACTTAAAACAAGCCAACAATCCAGTAACTATTTCCACTGACAACCCAAACTATTAAGGTACATACCTTATTTTCTTGGCCCCACTGCCAGATGCTGGGAGCTTGCATGCCAAAGAAAGCAAAAGGATCCTTGCCAACGATTATTAAGCCTATTAATACTAGTTTGAAGACTGACAAGAAAGATGCTATGTGTCTATCAAAAGAAAAAAAAATACACATTCATCAGAAGCCATATTTCTCACCTAATTCAAAAACTTCCTAACCCAAGTATATGGATACAGACATGTTTTAGACACCAAATCTAAAAGTTACTCATTACAACTAGTGAGAAAGATAGTAACTAAAGTTCATTGTGGAGTTTTAAAACAAAATGCTGAATACCTTTTAAGTCAATCAAAAATTAACTTGTAAAATTATATAGCTTTAGCCTTTAAAAATCCTATTAACGCACAGAATTTTATACCACTGACTTTGTATAATAATTTGGGAGTTCTTCATCTACTTCCAAAATAAAAATTATATAATAAGACACATCTTTAGAAGGCTGCTACCTCTGAAAAAAATCCTCCTCTTTTCCTTCTTTCAGTAAAATTCTTCTGTATTTGGATCAAGTAAACTTGCTATTTATAAAAGAGTTTCTCTGTACATTATAACCAACTAAGAAATTATAATAACCAAGAAAAGTTAATTGAACCAATTCACAGAAGTTTACTCACAGAAGTGAAAAAAATCCACTTAAAAATTTTTTTTAAAGTTACTGAAATTTACTTACCTATATATGGGTTGAGGGAGGTAATTTTCTCCTTCAATGCGGATGTCTGGGTACCGCTGGCTTATAACCCGCATGTACTCCTCAAACACCCGCCTGTAACCTCAGGAAACACTGCAGAAAGATAAAAGTGCTTCTGTTAAGTGCTTCAGAATATGCCTACACTTATTTTGCATTTAGACAAAGTCTACATATTGCCAAGGTTAAAAATGTTTCTAACGAACAGTGACAAAGTAATAATGATTGATGTTGGATGACAGCAACATGGAGGTGTTTTCCCAAATCCCATATATTTAAGTCACCTTCCCCATGTATATCCAACTATTATAGAACATTAAACGTTACAGATCTGGGTTACTGTTGGGCAGTAGCAAGTATCTACTCACATATGTCGGCATATTCCGAGCTCTCAAATCACCTTGCTTTTTGGGGGGCTATCAATAAGTATAAACACAGAAATGAAAACAACTCATACGTCTGAAATAGAGACTTGTACAACTGGGGCACAGAAAGCTTACAAAATACCAATGCATGAGACATAAAACTTTGGTTCTCATTCCCACTCTGCCCCTAATGGGCAAACATGCCTGCTCAATCACAATAAAAGTAACCTAAGGAACTCTTAAATCACTTCTTAATCTAAATTTGCTTCTACTTTCCAAAGGAAAATAAAGATTGGGAAGATAATTTTCAGCAAAATGACAGCAATCCATACCATTACTCTAGCAATTAAGTCAACAACATCCAATACTGCCATTAAAATTTCTGAACACTACACTGTGCATATATGACAGACTTTTCCAGTAAGGGAAAAAGACCACCAGAGTGCATATATGGGGGAAAGGAAAACGTTAAGACATTGATGAAAAACACTGAAGACACAAATAAATGAAAAGACATCTCGTGTTCACAGATCAGAATTCATCTTGTTAAAATGTCATTACTACCAAAAGCAATCTACAGATTCAATGGAATCTGTGTAAAAATTCCAGAAATAGAACAATCTTAAAATTTGTATGGCATCACAAACAGAACAGAACAAAATAAAACAAAACAAAAACACCGAATAGCCAAAGCAATCTTGAGAAGAAAGAACAAAGCTGGAGGTACCAAGTTTCCTTATTTCAAACTATCTCACAAAGCTACAGTAATCAAAATTGTACAGCAGTGGCACAGAAACACACACACAGATCAATGGGACAGAGTCAAGAGCCGGGAAATAAACCCACACAAATATGGTCACTTGATTTACAACAAAGGACCCAATGCTGACAAAAGGATAGTCTCTTCAACAAATGGTGTTGGGAAAACTGTCAGCAATATACAAAGAATGAAACCACTATCTTCCACCACACACGAAAATCAACTCAAAACGGGTTTAAGACCTGAAACCATAAACCTCTTAGAAGAAAATATAGTGGGTAAGCACCCTGACATTGGTCTTGGCATGATTTTCTGGATTTGATCCTAAAAGCAAAGGTATCAAAAGCAAAAAATAAACGAGTAGGACTACATCAAATGAAAAAGCTTCTGCACAGCAAAGGAAACTATCAACAAAATGAACAAGTAACCTACAAAATGAGAGAAAATACTTGCAAATGTGGTTATCTGAAAAAGGAGGTTAATATCCAAAATATATAAAAAACTCATTTAACTGAATAGTCAAAAGTCAATAATCTGATTAAAAATGGGCAACCAAGGACAGCAAAAAAATGGCCAACAAAGGGGCACCTGACTAGTTCAGCCGGTTAAGCGCTGAGCCCTTGATTTCAGCTCAGGTCATGATCTCAGTTTGTGAGATGGAACCCCATGAAGGGTCTTGGTATTCTCTCTCTCATCTCTCTCTGCCCCTCCCCTGTTCAAGTGCACCCTCTCTATAAAACAAACATACAAACAAACAAACTTTTTTTAAATGGCCAACAGATACATAAAAAGTGCTCCACATCACTAATCAACAGGAAAATGCAAATCAAAATCACAAGGAGATATAATCCCACACCTGTTAGGATGCCTGTTATCAAAAAGACAAAAGATAATAAGTGTTGGCAAGGATGTGGACAAAAGGGAATCCTTGTGCATTGTTAATGGGAATGTAAATGGTGCAGCCACTATGGAAAACAGTATGGAAGTTCTTCAAAAAATTAAACCCAGAACTACCTTATGATACAGCAATTCCACTTCTAGGCAGATATCCAAAGATATTACTATCTTTAAGAAGTGTCTACATCCATCTTCATTTTAGCATTACTTAACAATAGTCAAGACATGGGGGCCTGGGTAGCTCAGTTGGTTAGGCATCCCACTCTTGATTTCGGCCTGGGTCATGATCTCACAGTTCATGAGTAAGACTGAGCCCCATGTCAGGCTCTTTGCTGACAGTGCAGAGCCTGCTTGGGATTCTGTCTCTCTCTCTCTGTTCTTCCGCCACATGTGTGTGCTTCCTCTCTCTCTCTCTCTTTCTCTCTCTCTCTCTCTCTCAGAATAAACAAACATAAAAAAAATAGTCAAGATATGGAAACAAGTGTCCACTAACCAGATGAATGGATAAAAAAAATGTGGTATAAATACATAAAGGAATATATTCAGAAAAAAAAAATTCTACCATTCACAACAACATGGATGAAACTTGAGGACATTATACGAAGTGAAGTAAATCAGAGAGAGAAACACAAATTGTATAATCTCATATTTATGTGGAATCTAAAAAAGCCATGCTCAGAGTCAGGGAGACTGGGGGTTGCCAGGGGCTGTGGAACAGGCAAAATGGGGAGATGTTGGTCCAAGGATACAAACTTGCAGTTGCAAAACAAATAAATTCTAGGGGTCTAATTTACAGCAACATGACAGTAGTTAACAAGACTATATTGTATACTTGAAAGTTGCTAGGGGAATAAATATTAAATGTTCTCAACTAATAAAGAAGGTAATTATATGAAGTAATGGATGTGTTAACTAACCCTATTGTGGTAATCATTATATACATGTTTATGACATTATCACAAATATACATAATTTCTATTTGCCAATCATACTTCAATAAAGCTGAGAGAAAAAAAGGAGGTAGTACCACCAAGTCAACAGAAGAGCTTACAAACTCAGGTACGATTGTTAAGCATTTAAGTACATTAAATTCTTAGGTAAGAACACAGAAATATAAAGCAATGAAAGTACAGAGGAAGCAGAATCAGTAATTAAGTGATAGTAAAGTAAAATGTAAGGTGCCAGCTTTGCTAAGGAAAACCACTGTCATCAAGAAAAAACATACCAACCACCACCACAGGCGTCAGGCATTAACAGTACATATATTAGTAGATCTCAATTTAAGAACACTCATTTTTCAGGGGGGAAAAAACACAGAAATTCACCTGTTTTCTTTACAATTAATACTTCCTGTACATTCAGAATAAAAATTTCACAAGTGATTAAGTCCCCTAAAAAGAATGAAATTTTTGCAAAAGGAGACAAATTTCTAGAGCTATACTGAAAAGAATTTAAAAATCTCCACATACTTTACTAAACAATTACCTTATCTAATATTTTATAATTACTGTTGTTAGATTCACCAAATAGTAATACTTAGTCACAATTGCTTTCTCTATAAGAAACTTTTAGGGGCACCTGGGTGGCTTAGTCGGTTGAGCCTCCAACTTCAGCTCAGGTCGTGATCTCAGAGTTTGTGAGTTCAAGCCCCACGTTGGGCTTTATGCTGACAGCTTACAGCCTGGGGCCTGCTTTGGATTCTGTGTGTCCTTCTCTCTCCACCCCACCCCTGCTCATGCTCTCTCTCTCTCTCGCAAAAAAATAAACTTTAAAAAGAAAAAGAAAAAAAGAAATCTTTAATAGTGCTTTTATTTTGAGGATATTACAAAAATAATCTAGCTCACCTATATACCTATATGCCTAACTACCTCAAAACCAAGATATGCCCCCTGATTTCAATGCTCTCAACTTTGCATCAATGTTTACAATGGAGTTAATTATCTAAAACGATATTCTCTAACTTTTAATGAAACATTCTGAGAGCAAGAGACAGAGTTAACTGAGTTCAATCTTCCTTTTTTATAGACAAAGGGGAAAATATGAAGCTCAGAGAGATGAAGGAACTTTTCCACAGTTATACATTCATATACTATTAATTCACCCACTCAAATGCTTACTGAATGCCTACTACACATCAAGCACTGTATCAGGCACTGGGTATGGGATTACGAGTGTCACAGATATGGTCCCTGCTCTTACTCAGGGCTGAGAGGCTAGAACATAGACTGTGATTGGAGATCCTAGACCCTTCCACTCGACTCCAATAGAACAGGCTAGATGACACAGAGCTATCCTTCCCTAAGTCCAGGAAACAATTCCCTGTGGTGACAAGGCCACGAGCAAATACCTATACAGTCCAACTCCTGGTGACACAGATCTCCAAGGTTCTTCCATGATGAAGACCTATAGATTCTCCCTCTGAGAGAAATAAAAACTTGTGAGCCCCAAGAAGTCCCTCATATTGCTTTGGAGTTCCAATCCTTAGCCAAGGGAAGCCTAAAGGGGCCCCGCTAGAGAGGTGTACTTAAGTCCAGGCAACATTTCCGGTCAGATGCCTCCTCACCCACTTTTCTGTCTAATGTGCTCAGAAGCCTAATTCTATCCTTGGTTCTTCCAGTCCCAAGTCTTCAGTATAGTCTCAGACCTTCAGATCAAAAGCCAAATAGAGTCAGCTCATACTCTTGAAATCTAAAATGAACTGTAAAACTGTACCTTTCTTCAAATTTCCAGTTATGAAATGCATAAGCCATGAGGATGTAAGGTACAGCATAGTGACTACAGTCAGTAATGGTGTACGGCATATTTGAAAGTAGTTAGGAGAGTGGATCATAAAAGTTCTCATGACAAGAAAAAAATTTATAACTACACATAGGGCGATTGCTTTAACTGGACTTACTATGGTAACCCTTTTGCAATACATACAAATAAGGAATCTTTATGTTGTACAACTGAAACTAACACATTATGTCAATTATACCTCAACAACAAAAAACCCATATAAATAAAATATAAAATAAATAAAATAACATATTTCTGAAAAGTGAAGTAGTTTACAAAACTGACACAACATAGTTTTAGATGAGTTTCCTTACATCTAAGTAAACTTTCTTCTCTATATTTGCATCCAAATTGTAAAAAAAGCTAAGGAAATTTTTTCCTATATAATTGTTTCCCCCAGAGAATTTTTGTTTTGAAATAACAATCTCTACAGCTGACAAATGTTTTCCAAAACAAAATACAACCCGTGTTTATCGAGGTGGGCAAAATGTTAAATTAAAGGCTTACATGGTGAGGAGCCAGTACTCAGTCTACTTCTACTACCGATTTCAGCTCTTTCAACTTATTCCATTCTTTCTGCATCCGTGAGTAAAACTATGACTTCCAGGACACCTCCAACATTTAAGTATGTGAATATGCTAAAAATATGCTGCAGCCAATGTCTCTTCCTCCTGGTTCCTCCTGGGACCAAAGGTCCATAAGAAGTAGACTTAAACTTTGAAATCTTAACATTAATTCCTAATCACTTTGCAAATCTCTTGTAATGTAGAAATATCTTACTATCAATTTAAAATATTTTTTCACAGTACTTTTCTAAAAGAAAACAACGTGCATACAAATGAGATGATCTACATGTAATGAACAGAAAGGGTATTTAGGAAGTAAAGAAAAATGCTTTGTCTGTGCTACTTCAAATAGATTCTGTGCTTTACTACATGTTTATGGTGTCCAGACTCATGAGGGCAAGCACCCCACGTCCCCCCTTCCTATATTCTGTCTGCCCCTAGTTGTAGTCAAATGTTTGCATATATCAAACTTGAGCCCATCACTTGGTTTCAGCTCAGGGTGTGAGCCCCATGTCGGCCTCCGTGCTGACAGCATGGAGCTTGCTTGGGATTCTTGCTCTCTTCTTCTCTCTCTGCCCTGCTCGCTCATGCATGCATGCACTCACTCTCAAAATTAAATAAATTTTAAAAACATTTTTTAAATGAAATGGCAAAATCTCATATATTTATGAAATAAATGCTTATGAGTTCTATTTTTAGGATCTCTTGAATAAGCCTTTCCCTTTTATTTACAATAACCTCCTTGGGCCACCTGGGTGGCTCAGTCGGTTGGGTGTCTGACTCTGGCTCAGGTCATGATCTCATGCTTGTGAGTTTGAGCCCCATGTTGGGCTCTGTGCTGACAGCTCAGAGCCTGGAGCTTTGGATTCTGTGTCTCCCTCACTCTCTGCTCCTCCACCACTTTTTCTCTCTCAAAAACAAACATTAAATTTAAAAAAGATAACCTCCTCTCCAACAGTCCTCTCACCACACACAGGGCTGGATCCTGTTTATATAATGAAACCAACCCCTTGCCATTGTTGACAGTCCAGAAAAATGCAAACCTGTCACAGGAAGCCTTGAGTTACCTGACTGAAAGCAAAGAAATGGATTTTAAAAAGTGACTAACTCCACTAAAGGGAACATTTACCATGTTTAATCTTTCAAAAGGATTGGTAAGTTAATTTTCAGAGAAAAAGAGAAAAATAAAGTACCCTTTATTGAGAAAAAAGTACACGTGAACCAGGGAAGAGTGAATGACATCTCAGACTTTCCAGTTTTCTATTTTAGCCCAACTTGAGGCCCTGCTGCCTCCCTGCCTTTAGGGTCAAGGACTATTCTTTTAATAATTTAAAAAAATTTGTTTAATGTTTTTAATTTATTTTTTGAGAGACAGAGACAGCGCGAGCAGGGGAGAGTCGGAGAGAGAGGGAGACACAGAACAGGAAGCAGACTCCAGGCTCTGAGCTAGCTGTCAGCACAGAGCCCGACGCAGGGCTTGAACCCACGAACTGTAAGATCATGACCTTGACCCAAGCCGGACGCTCAACTGACTGAGCCACCCAGGCACCCCTTTTTTAATAATTTTAAAACGCATTTCCAAAGTTATTGTTCAAACCAATTCAAAAAAGTTTCTGCTACTTGCATTCAACTAATATTTCTCCCATGATGCACCAATAAAATCAGGAAGATATGTTTGTAAATACTGTCCTTTCTAATTGTCTACAGCATTGCTCAGTCCAACAACTCACTGATCATTGAAAGGTGTGTCTTTAAATGTATACAATCTTTACTTCTCTTCGTTCTATTTAGGAGATGAAGTGCTGTAATAATAAACATGTGTCTGCTGCATCACCTGCTCAAAGCGCTTTAAGGAATGAAATCTGCAAGCTATTCTGGATTCTGTGCTTTACTATGTCCATCATGTTTACAGGGTCCTGACTCATGAGAGCAAGCACCCCACTTCCCCCTTTCTATATGCTGTCTGCCCCCCAGTTGTAGTCAAGAAACTACACAAGAAACAAGGTATTCAGGGAGTGAAAAACAGAGTAAAGTAATAAATGTTTTAAAATTTTGCAAACAGGAGTGCTTATACACTATGAAGACCAAAATGTGGCCCAGAACTTGCTCAGTTTTTTTTAAGAAGCTGCAAAAGCAGTACTAAAGAGGTAACAGCATATCAGATTAAAGATTAGTACTGTATGAAATCAAGGGATTTCCCTCCCAGCTACCTTACTCTTAGAACACTATGGTGGCAGTTGCGTGGCACCGGGGTGACTCAGTCAGTTGAGAGTCCGACTTCAGCTCAGGTCATGATCTCACAGTTCGTGGGTTTGAGCCTCGCGTCAGGCTCTGTGCTGGTAGCTCAGAGCCTGGATCCTGCTTCTGATTCTGTGTGTCCCTCTCTTTCTGCCCCTCCCCTGCTCATGTCTATCTCTCTGTATTTCAAAAACAAATAAATGTTAAAAAATTAAAAAAAAAAAAAAGAACACTACAGTAGCCACCACAGTAAAAACACATACACAAAATATGCCTAATGTGGCTTCTAAGATTCCTGGCTTCCTTATGGAGTTTATTCCAAAGATTTGACAAACCTAAAATGTGATTAATATTTCTACTCTCTTCCTTCTTTTGTCTTATTGTTGAGGTCACTAGCTTCTAGTTTCTCTAGACCTTTGGCATAACATTTCAGGCGTTCTGCTGCAGACTATCCCACCAAAAATTTATAAACTGCTTAGTTCATCCGCTCTTCCTGGGTAAGGAATTTAACCTGTTTACTCTTGAAAATACTTTTTGTAAATAGATTTATAAAGTATGTAGTCTCTCAATAAAAATGACTTTACCAAACATTCAATAAATAGTGACATCTGAATTTTGTAGAAATTCTTTGTCTCATCTTAAAATACTTTATATATGATGTCAAGCTTTTATTCTTTTCAATACAGTTTGTAAATCAGAGGTATGATTCACATGCCACAAAATACACCCTCAGTTTATTCTTATCAGTTGTTAGAGAGACTGACAAAAAAATATATTGTGTCCTATGCTGGTTCAATGGCCAAACTAAAGAAGTCTCTGGGCTGCTTTATTGCTTTCCTGTTTGACCTGTATATTCACCTGTTGGTTGTAGACTGATTTCACATGACATTAGAATAAACTCAATTAAAAAAGCCAGGAATCTTAGAAAGAAAACCACCAAGAAAGAAAACCACCAACAGGATACTACGTTGTAATAAGAAGGATGTGTTGGCTTTCAGAGCAGCAGAAAGAGGACTACAGCAGTAAAATGAATTCTCGAAGTTTAGCCCCACCAGCAGAGGCACAGAGGCCAGACCAAGAGTATTACTGATAAGCGTACGTTCAAAACTGAAGTTTTACATGTATTACATTCCACGGCCAACAGCT